>NC_137981.1:32987222-33294538 GCF_963924665.1 Micromys minutus
TCCCTGCTTCTTGAGGTGTGCTCCTGGGGCCCATCCCTTAGCTTGCCTTCCCTGGTACATGCCCTTAAATGCCCACCCCCTCCTTTCTGGCCCAGGAATCACCCTACTTCCCACTTTCCCATCAGTGAGCTCAGCTCCCTGACTGGACTGTATTCTCCTCTCCATTAGACAGACAGTAGCTCCCTTGGGCAGAGCCCTTTCCCTCCTCAACCCAACCACACAGGGCTGCGCGGGAAGGCATGTGTGAGTCTGTGCTGAATCACCCTCAAGGGAAGAGCTTGCTTCTTCTTTCTCTTTGCCCCAGACAAGTGTGCACCCTGCCCCCACAGCCCCCTCCCAGGCTCCCTCTAGAATCTTCTACATACAGTCGGCTGAGGCTCTGTCCTCTCTCTCCAGTGGCTCCTGTCCTGGAGGCAGACAGACTGTTCCACAGACGTGCAGCTCTCCACCGGGCTTCCACGCCACCTGGCCAGCTACGTGAGGGCAGCTAAGCATCTGGTTAAGAAGTTCCAGGATCAGTGTGCTGGACTTCAGATGGAGTCCTCTGAGGGGCGGTGGCTGTTTAAGGCCTCCATGATGCACAGTTAGGCCCTAGGTAGTCCTGTGGATGCAAAGCTCATGTCCTCTCTAGACTCTTTCTGCTGGAAACTGGGCATCCTTCTGGTGTAGCTCAAGGGCCCTCTCCCTTAGAAAGCCCTCCCTGACTGGTCTTCCCTAACAGGCTGACTGCAGCCTGCTCCCTTGGCTCATTAGACGCCCATGCTGTGGGAAGCTCCTGGCTTGTGTTATTTGCAGTGAGTCTCTGAGCTTTTAGGCTGGGCCACTCCTCCAAGGTCTGGCACATGTTTTCAGAGCAGCATTTGGAGCCAACTGTGGTAAGATCAACCCAGTGGGCTATTCCACCAAATCCCATGTCTTTCCCCTTGGGAATAAGAGTTTGTTGGCTAACCCCTCCAGAAGCTCCTCCTCCAACCACCGGTTCCCAGCATCTACACAATAAGCTCCTTCTTAGACCATGTCAGGTTTCAGCAGGTCAATGATACTATGGCTGTGGTAAAGGGGTCCCCTAGCCCAGTTATCTCTGCAAGCAAGGAGTCGTCACACTCTGGTTTCTAGACTGAATCTCTTGGGACCTGCTCCTAACTCTGCACAGGGTATGACAGGAAGAGCTGAGCCCTGCACTGCTGTTTGGTTTCTGTTTGGCTCATCTGTCTGGGGCCCCATCCCATCTCCAACCAAACTCCAGGAGCCCAAGCAAGTTCCTGATGGATCCTGATGAAGTCACAAGATCCTGGGTCCTTGATCTCAAAATTTCTCAAGCCTCCTTGAGAGCCTCAAACCCCTTCATGGTTTCCTGTCATAATCAGCCTTCTTGCTGGTGACATTGACCTTGGGGGTCAAACTTCTGAAGAGAACCGAGATCTCATTCATTTCTCTCTCTCTCTCTCTCTCTCTCTCTCTCTCTCTCTCTCTCTCTCTCTCTCTCTCTCTCTCTCTCCCTCCCTCCCTCCCCCACACACCTCCCTTCTAACCTTGATCCTAAACTCAAACTTTCCACCCCAGGCTTTCATCTGGGAATCTGAGTCTCTCTAGACCAGTGGTTCTCAACCTGTGTGTGTCAACCCATCCAGGGATTGATGTCTCTATCACAGTGGTCACTAGGACCACCAGAAAACACAGATGTTTACATTACGATTCATAGCAGTAGCAAAATCGCAGTTATGATGTGGCAACAAGGAAATTTTATGAGGGACTGTATTAAAGGGCCCAGCATTAGGAAGGCTGAGAACTGTGATAAACAAACTCTCACTCAGAACTGACATGGTAGCTGAGTGATCCATGAGACAAGTCCAGAGGCTTCTGGTGCTACCTGTCTGTGCTGTTCTGAGCGGCTCTGAATAATGGACCCCAATGGGAAAGCCTCTGGAGAATGTGGAGGGCCCTGTAACAACCCCTCTTCCTCACTCTAATGCGGGGGCACAGTCGGCATCCACACAGCCCATGGAGAGTGGTCATAGAGACCACATATGTAGCGTGCACAAAAGCCCAAAGTGACAGAAATTGATAAAAACTTCACGGTGCCACTGACACCCCATATATCAAAGGCCCCAAATCTCATTCTCTGCTTGCCTCCAATTTCTATCAGAGCTTGCCAGCTGCACATTTATCGAGAAGTTTGTGGGCTGACAGGCACTGTATTACCAACATTAATGATGCATCCGTCTCTAGAATTACTGGGGAAACAGTCCAGTTGATTTCATTATCATCCCCGGTTCTCCACATTTCATTCAACACAGCTCCCTACACGGGCCTGAACAAGGACCAAAGTCAATAAGCAAAGGTACAGGGCCAGGTGATCCCAGGCAGGAGAGCCCAAACTCACACACACACACACACACACACACACACACACACACACACACACACACACACCACTAGGCCTTCCCCTCCTTCTGTGACAGCTGAAGGTCCACAGGCACAGCAGGTGGGATTCACGAGGACAATGGATCAAGGGCCAAGGTCAAGCTATCCATTCATGCCTCAAAGAGAAAAGTGGCCTTCAGGAGACATAAATAGACAGTGATGTCATCTTTACGTGCCTCTTGACTAGGGCAGGAAGTTAGCTCCAATGGACAACCTATCATCATCTGTGGGGCACAACCCGGAACTGGATCCAGGCCGGTGTGGCAGGCTCAGTGCTCTGCAGGTTCCGTCCAGGGACAGATGAGACTGAAGATGTGAATGGCATTTACCTCTGTCCTTTGCCCACGTCCCCGGCCTTGCAGGTCTGTGTTTAGTTTCCAGCCTTTGCCCACACTCTTAATCCTCACCAGCATCATCAGATGGCTTGATCAGGCCCAGGCAACCCACCTCCCAGAGATTCCCATGGGGCGCTTGTTTCTTTCTTGGCGGTTAACTGGGATTAAAGGTGTAGCTGATAGCTGCCTTCCACCTATGCTTTCTCTCTGGCTCCCCACAGTCAGGGATCTTAACTCTAGGGGCACCATCTTGTCCTTCGTGCCTAGCAGAAACTTGGCCTCAGTAGGTCCCAAGCTCCTGTCCCTTCCTGGATGCAGTGATTTCGGATTAAAAAATCCTGGAAAAACATCAGTTGTTTCAGAGCCGAGCTTCCTCCCCCAGCGGCAGAAGCTGGGTCACGAGCTCCCATATAGCGCTCGCTGTGGAGAACTGACCCCTCCCTCCCCCTCTTGACCATTCTGTACATTTGGACTCCCCTAGGAACTTTCTGGACATCAGGGCCAGAGATCAGGAGATAGGATCAAATTCTGTTCCCATCACTCAAGCACAGGATGGCGGTAAGTGCTCCCAATCACCTAAGCCATACGGCAGGCACGAGTGATCTTGGCTATCTCTGGGGACTTTGGGGTTCCCCAAGAGGAAAGATGGGTCCCTGGGTTCACCATGAACAGTGCATACTTACAGTAGCCTTGGAACCTCTATCTGTAGATGTTTCAAGCTGACCATGATGAGTGGGAAGTGGGGGCCCAGGAAAAGACCCCAGAATGGCTTAGGTCCATGGGAACTGGCCTCTGGGAAAATAAGACTGTGGATGCGCCTAGAAGCCGTGGCATCTCTGGATGAAAAGATGTCCTCTTTATGGCTGTGGCTGCTTCGACTAGAGAAATGCAGGTCCAGGGATGGCGAGCTTAGTGCTCAGGTGAGGCTGCACTCAGCAGAGGGACAGAAAGACAGAAGCTCCTGCCGCTGCCCTGCAGACCAGCTGGACAGCAGGAAGACCCAGGCAGCCAGGCAAGTGCAGGCTAGGCAGGTGCTCAGAACTGTTTCTGCATAAGAGCTCCCATCGGGAAGCAAGCT
Organism: Micromys minutus; assembly: GCF_963924665.1. Taxonomy (NCBI): domain Eukaryota; kingdom Metazoa; phylum Chordata; class Mammalia; order Rodentia; family Muridae; genus Micromys; species Micromys minutus. The sequence goes on from NC_137981.1 coordinate 32,991,060, forward strand.
CAGAGGCAAAGCCCTGGATCTCTTGGGGCAGTCTCCAAACCACGGGTATTACGGTTATTATTGCTATTTAGTGCTATCTGGAATTAAATCAGGGGAACATTTGACTTAATAGATAGTGTTCTGACTTGAAAATAGAGTTTTCCCCTGAAATAAATATTGCTGACATAATTTATTTACGAGCATTCACCATGGGACTGGTTCAACACTCAGCATAAGCATACATTATTGTATTTCATCTCCCTAACAACTCCACTGTCCCCAGTAAATGAGTATGCCAGGCGGCCCAAGATCCTACAAGTGAGAAGGGCAATGTGTAATACAGGGCTATGTGCCCTGTGCCCTGGGGGTCTCAGACCGCTCAGGACCGTTCAGCCTAGTCACTTTCTGTATGAGCAAGTGCTTGTGTGTGGATGGGTGTGAGCACACCTGCATGCACATCCCCAGGCCTCTCACCAGCATTCAGCATGTGCACCTTGACCTCTCTGTCCCTCCCTCCCTCCTTCTGTGAACATATGGGCAGATATGAATGGGTCCACGTGCAGGTGTATGTCTGTGAGCACACTTGTGGTGACCACAAATCAAACATGGGTGTCATTCCTCAGCAGCTGTCAGGCACCTGGATTGTTGAAGGTTATTATTGATATTGTTAGTGTTGTTGTTGTTGTTGTTGTTGTTATTGTTGTTGTTATTGGGGCAGGGCACATGCCACAGCACATAGGTGGAGGTCAGAGGACAACTTTTGGGAGTGAGTTCTCTCTTTCTTCCAGGACTAAAACCCAGGTTGCCAGGCTTGAGTGGCAAGCTCCTTTACCCACAGAGTCAACTGCCCAGCCCACCAGCTTGGGGGGTGTGTGTGTGTGTGTAAGTGTGTGTGTGTGTGTAAGTGTGTGTGTGTGTAAGTGTGTGTGTGTGTGTAAGTGTGTGTGTGTATGTAAGTGTGTGTGTGTGTGTAAGTGTGTGTGTGTGTGTGTGTGTGTGTGTGTGTGTGTGTAACCTGGGGCTTAACAATTAGGCTAAACTGGCTGGTCACCAAAATCCAGGGTCCTTCCATCTCTGCTGCCCGAGTGCTGAGATTACAAGCACCAAGCCACCATACCTGGCTTTTCACTTGAGTATAGGTCCTCATGTTTGTACAACAAGCTCTTTCCCGACTGAATGTTTTCCCAGCCCACACACTTTTTAAAGAAGGCACTGTAGCCCAAAAGGGTGTTCTACTAAATCCCACACCCACTTGGCAGGCCAGGGCACCTGATGCAGCTACTGTGGGCTTCCATTTTCAAAAGAGCCTGGGAAGTAGGTAGCCAACACGGCTTTGCAGCCAAGGATGGGAGGCACCAAAAGCAGAAGAGCCTGAGGGTGGTGGTGGAGAGCTAAGGTCTGAGTGCTTCCTCTGCAGAACAGTAGCCACTTGGGCAACTGGGGACTTCCAACTTCTAGGGCCCAGCCCTGGTGCTTCTTCAAGGCTGCACAGTTTTAGCGCTCACAGCCCAGGTTAGTGCCAGCCCAGGCAAGCTGTATACCTCGTGCTCCTTGCACACCTAGGGCACCAGGCTATGACCTCAGTAAACAGGCCCAGTCACAGCTGGACTCACCCAGCAGGCTTGTTCTGGAGAAGCCGGTCGGAGGAAGGGCTCCTTGGCATCTCAGCAGTGCTCTTACTAAGCAGGTCTTTCTGTCCAAAGGGCAGCTTTGACGTGCGGAACAGGCTGTGGTGTCAATATGAATCCAGCATTGTCGGGCTGGGGACAGACAATGCCCTCGGCAGACTGTTTATTTATAAATCTACCCGGTGTTCACCGCTGCCTTTCTCTCTCCGAATTCAAATTGAACGGCTCTCTTCCTGTAACTCAAAAAGGCTTGCTCAAGCTGATAAAAAATCATCCAGAAAGTGCTCTTTATCTCCTAAATACAGAAAGTCCTCAAACTCATGTCTAGAAAGAGGAAGATGCCTTCCCAATGCTGGGTCTGGCCTAGGAAGCAGGACCATGGCAGGGGCCACCCAGGGGGCAGCAGAAGAGAGGCTTCTTATACACAGATCTGCATTCTAGTCCTGCTGCAGACAGACATGGTCTCACTTTGCAGCTGTGACATCACACCATTAAGTCTGTGTGTCAAACGAAGATACGACAGTTCTTTCTTTACAGTTCCCTGGATAATTAAATGAGATACTCACAGAAATTGTGTGGTGCGGTTAGAGAACCTAGTGACTGCGTTGTTCCTCTGTTCACAATGGTGGCTAAGGCTGAAAAGTAGCTGTCATTGACTAGGGTCCTGGCCCACCACCCATTTGCATCTCTCTACTACATCTACTCTTTAGGCCTTAGTCTCTTCCACGGTTCATGCATACCAAGAAGCCAGTCTCCTATGGGCTGACAATTTAGTTCCTTAACTGCCAGTTTTATAATCTAATTTTTTTTGGGGGAGGTGCTCTTTCCTGGACTCTCCTTCCCCCATCAAGAAAAATAAAAGTCTAAAAAACAAACACAAAACAACCTACCTCAAGTCTCATCTTATAGGAAGAATACCTGGAAAGACACTGCACTTGGAGTCTAGACCCAAGAGCACAGCCCGTAGGGGCATGTGCCTATTAGGTTTGCTGTGGATTGGATAAGGGTGTATTATTGGCTAGAGTCATAATGGCCTCCAAGACACATGACAAAATCACCAGAGACCAAGAGGAGCACAACAAACCCTCTTGTCTGAAGGTCCAGTGAACTGTTGGAATCCCGCCTATATCCCTCCCTCCCTTCCTTCACACCCTCTCACCCCACGGGTACCACTCTTCTCCCATCTTGCTTTGCTCTAGGCAAAGCCACTCCACTTTTAAAGCATCCCTTAAATGTCCCCTCTTCCAGGTGGCCCTCCCAAGAGCCACTCTGGTCCATGTTCTTCTCCCTCCTCTGAGCCTCTTCATAGTCACGTCTGAATCTCTGAGTATTTATTGTCTCTGCTCTGATCAGGAGCTAAGTCTTACCATCCCATTTAAAGTATGAAACCCAAGGTCAAAGTCTCAATATTAATTTGCATACTCAAGGCGTATTAACTCTACCCTGATGGCACAGTACTTAGGGAGACGGGACACGAGCGTAGAAGTTGCTGGTGGTGAGAAGAATACCTTGAACGTGAAGGTGAGCCAATGATTTCCCCAAGGGAGCTGCTCACTGTCCTAAGCATAGGGCCCTACTTGAGTGGGTGTTCCAGAGGAGTAACGCTATGTCAGGCTTCAAGACAAAGAATCTGGGCACGTGCTGTCCCACCCTCCAAGGTAAGGACGGTGCTGGCAGACTGGCAGAGACATCACCAGGTACAGATTGCTTGGAACACCTTAAGCTCCAGCAGGGCCATCTATCCCCATGGATGAGGCAAAGCAGGAAACTGGTTGGCTGGCCAGAGATACCAGGATCCCACAAGCGTCACCCACTCCTACCATGGTTGCAGTCTACGGGGCTGGCACTCCTGTGCCTTCTGTTTTTCTGCCGGCCTCCCCAGATGGACCGGCTATGAGAGATGCACGCTGCTGCCAGGCGGCCTACCAGCCTGGCTCTTCTGCGCAGCTCTCAGCAGCTTTGCCAACGCAGCCATTGTGCTACCGCTGAAGCGCTCCTCTGGAGCTGGGCACAGGTTTCTGGGGGAGAATAAATAAATAAACACTTGCCCATCCCTGCTCACCCACCCCTGCCCCAGGAGGGAACAGGAGCATCTCTACTACTCTAAAGTAGGATACCCATTTAGCGCACTCATGCGTGGTTGCTGGGGACAACGTCCTCCATCTCAGCATCCCGTGCTTTCTGGCTGCCCCACCACTTTAGGGGCGTTCAATGAACCGAATGTGAGCCTCTAATTCCTACTGTGTTTTCCCATTCGTGAGACCAGGTAGCTAATGGCGCGCTCTGTCCTGGGTCACAATATGCCATCTAACAGCACGGGCCTGAAGAAAGCAGCGGCAGGCATGGCCTGGAACATTAGTGGTTCATCAGCCAGGCGGGAGGAAGAAGAGGGCTGCACAGGGGCAAAGTGGGCTGCCGGTGGCTGCAGAGGTCTTTAAAGCCAGTAAAAGGTTTCATTCTGCATAATGACTTGCAAAGTGACAAGCAAAGGAGATTTCCCGTGACAGCTTGAAAGGAAAACCACAGAAATAAAATTATACTCCGGCTCTTCCCGGATCTACGCAACCTGTCCCCTCCCTCCAGAAACCCAGGAGCTATGGAGGGCTCACATGGTCAAGAGGACATGAAAGAGTGGTGGCCTTGCCAATGAGAAGTGGGACAGCGACCAAAGCAGGAACTGGTCCTCAGCTGGGGGTCAGAGCAGGGTAGCTGCCCTCTGGATAGTGAGTTCCAGAGTCTATGATGTGCTGACAATGACACTTTGCTGGTATATCTCTGAGCACGAAGGTATGCACAGCACAAACCTCTCCATGTCCGCCAGGACCCAGGACTTCTGATTTCTACCTGCTTCCTACAGGATATAACAGTGATGCCAAGGAACTACCCAGCTTCCAGGACTCTCAGGAGGCTCTCCCCTGCTAACCCTGCCACAAGCCAAGGATACCATATTAGCTCTGCATTGTAGAAGACAGGAGAGAGCAAGACCCAGCAAGTATATCTTGGGAAGGCAAGTGAGCTGGAGCACCAGTCCTGCTCTCTGTCTCCACGGGTGTCTTGGCATCTGTTCACACAAAGGTCAAGGGCTATAGTGCAGGACCACTCAGCTCCAGAGGACCTGGGATAGTTCTGCCTCTGACATGGACCACAGAAGCTCTCCCAAGAGGCAATGAAACCCTTCCATCTCCCCAGGGCAAACAGTCTAAGCAATCCTCAGGGCTCTCCATTTGGGAAATGTTGGTCACTATGCCCAGAATGTTACTCAGGCACACCAACAGACAGATCAAAACAAAGAGTGGAGCCAAAGAGATGATCAACAGGTACCGACACGCCACATGGAAAGAAAAAACTGACTCCTAAAAGTTGTCTTCTGACCTCCACCCCCCCCACACACACACACGCAGTGGGGGAGGGGGGAGTCAGCAGAAGGCCTAATGCGAAAGAAAGATCTGGAGACATGGTTGAGTTCCACTTCAAGTCTAGTCGATGAATAGGATCTCCAGTTGCAGAGGCTACCATTCCAGAAACAAGACCAGAAGACTTCCCGGAGCCTGGTGGGTGTCCCAAAGAACAAAGAGCCACCTTGGGTAAGTGGACTGGAATGTGTCTGCAGTAGGAATGCAGAGGTGGCTCCAGGCAGACCTGGTTTAACCCAGGAGTAGCTCAGAGCCCACCCACCCCCTAGGGCTCAGGAGCAGCCAGCAGAGAAATGATGTCAGGGAGGGGAGGTACCGCAGTCAGAGCTTGGCCTGGTGATGGTGACACAGTCTCCCTTCCATTCTCCTGCAGCCTGTGCCTGGATCTGGTAAGAACCAGCAGGGCTGACTCCAGCAAGGCTTATAGATTGATTCCCTCATGTCCCTACCTGTCATTTCTCATTGCCACTCAGCAACTCCAGGCTTGGTGAAATGAAATGCTGTCCTGTGTCTTTAACCGAAAGAGCCAGGGGCGTGCCTGGGCAGGCCTGGACACCATGTTTACCCAGCAGAAGGTGGCCCTCCCTCTACCCTCCCCAGAGCTGGCAAGCCAGGGCCATTTGCCATAGACTTGCCTGGTGTGTAGGCTGCCTATGTGGCCCAGGCCCCAGATCTGCCCAGGGTCTTGCCCAAGAGGCCCTTCAGCCTGGCCAGGCTATGAAAACTGAGATAGTTCTCCAAACCAGCAAAACCGGGGCAATCAGCAAGACGTACAGGTGTCTCCAACCTGGCCATTTTGCACATAACAGCCTTGCCCTGGAGGTACTCTGAGAGCCAGGCCTGGCCCTCTGCTCCAAACGGGAAGGTAAAGAAGGGCAAGAAAGCACAGAAGGGCTGGGCCAGGCTTATGGTTCCAGCTGCAGTCCCGACACTGAGGTGGTTCATTCCCCCCGAATGCGAGGATGTGTATTCCAAACCACAAACCCACCAGCACTGTGTCAAAGGTGGCGTCACTTATTACTCACTGTGTAGAGAGCGTTCTGGATTGCTTGCTAGCTGCCAGCCGTGGTGCAGGGTGTTGGCGAGTCGGGGCTGAGAGTGGCCGCCATCCCGACGACAAAAGCTGCCACAGAAGTCAGCAAGCAGTGCCTGAGGAATCAGGGGAAGGGTGGCCCATACACTTGACCCGGCTGGTGGACTAGGGCAGGCTGAGGCTTGAGGCAGGCTTTGCAGGATGCCTAGGAGTTCCCCAGGCACACAGAGCAGAGGGAACAGAATGCCAGTAAAATTATGGCTGGGGCCAGGTAACGGGCGGCCTTGGAAGCCAGGCCTTGGTGTGGTAAGGCCAAGAAAAGAAGTGAGCAAATAGAGCAGGTGTTTTTTAGTTTAGACCCATTCTGGTGGCCCGGGGAAGAGAGGGCAGGGAGAGAGTATATATCTGGAGGGCCCTACAGAGGGCTTTGGAAATCAGAAGGTCGAGTCTAGGTGTTATCCCACAAGACAAGGTCCTCGCACAGAAAACCAGTCTTGTGGTTGCAGTCACAGGGTGGGATCAAGGTGACTTCCAAGTTGCAGGCAGCTCGGCAAGGCGATAACATAGTCTGAGTCTTATGGTGACCCTATGCAAATTAGAATAAGGACTTCCCACCCTGCAGACACTTCACCATCGCTCTCCAGGATCCTATTTAATAAATATATAATCCGCAGGGAGCTACCACACGAACAGCATCTGCGCAGTGAGAAGCCTGCACTAGCAGACCGTCCCCTAGCAGACACACTGCCAGTCAACTGCACATAGCAGCTCAACAGACAAGGAGAAGGGTTGGAGGACTGGGGTCCCCCAAAGTAAAAACAAAAACAAAAACAAACAAGTACCACCACCAAACCACTTACAGAGTGAAGAACAACCAAGGCAGAGTTTACTCACCCTCCCTGCTGTTTTGTATGAGAAATCCGAATAAAATGAGACATATTTATCACTACAAGGGATCCAAAAGAAAGAAAGAAAAAAAAAACAAAAAAAAAAAACTAAAGTACCTGCTCAAACAAGGCAAATAAAGGAACTACTCAAGCAGGAAACAGAAAGCACCGGTTTGACCGCTAGATGCTAGCCAAAGGTAAAGAAAGCAGTGGTAGTCTCGGGACTTGCAAAAAAAAAAAAAAAAAAAAGGTGACTTTTTTTTAAAGATTCCCGAAAAGGTGGAAAACATGTTGGGGACCCCACACTCTGAGAATCTTGGTTTTCTGTGCAGCAGATTCATCCGGATGATGGTAGAGGCTGCCTTCCAAGCACTCACGGCTGGCTACACCCAGCTTGACTCGGTTTCTCTGTTTCAGACACTGTCTGGGGACATATCTCAAAGCAGGAAGAAGGCAGAAAGCTGGTGGGCCCCCAAGGGGACCTCGGTGAACAGAGAAGTAAGATCTCTCACTGCCAAACTGTAGAGAACTGGTTTCTGTGGCTGTGCACAAACCCCAGGGCTGGAACGGCGGCTCAGTGGGTGTAGCTTAGGGCCTGACTCGGATTCCCCAGAACCCATGAAAAACGGCTAGTTCACTTGTCGTTCCAGCCTTGGGAAGGCAGAGACAAGTCAGCGAGAGACCCTGACTCAAAAGCAAAACAGAACAACCAGATGGCTCAGCAGGTCAAGGCTACTATTGCTTTACAAGCCTCATGACCTGAGTTCAATCTCAAGACTTCACAATCATAAAGTTGTCCTCGGACACTCTGACCACCATACATGGAACCGATGCACACACGCATCCACACATGTACACACCAGGCACACAAATGTCTACTCACTAATAACAGATCATTTAACATCAAAAGATGATCGGTGCTTGGGGAATGACCTAAGGTGGTCTCCTGGCCCCAACAAGAAACACACACCCGCTCTCACCCACAAAGTGAGAATTGGGGGGAGGGGGCATCTAATGTAAGGACTCTGCCTACTTGGTAACCAAAAGGCTCACACGGGTTTCCAAAAGCGTTCCAGATGCAGGCATGGACTTAGTGTCCCACAGCGTAGGGAGAGCGTAGGGCTTGTCCAGTTGGCAAGGCTTCGAGGTAACAGAAGTGAGAGGCGAACTAGTCAGTAGACCCTGGCTAGAGCTGCTCCCAGGGTAGCAGACAAGGCTGGCAACTGAAGGGAAGGAAGACCTATCTGGATGACTGCTGGCCCCTTAAGTCAGAAACAGTGCTCGCTTCTTCTTCCTTCCTTCTTCCCTCCCTCCCTTCCTATCTCCTTCTCTCCATCCCTTTCCCGCTTCATTCACGTTGGAGTAGAACTTTAAACCTTGGGTCTGCTAGGTAAGCGTTCTACTACTGAGCTACATACACCACAGCTCTTAAAACTTATATTCAGCCCATTCCCCCTCCAAAATTCCTGGTCATCTCCAGGCTCCAGCCCTGCAACTATCTGCCCACTAAGTGTGACTGGGCTCCAGAGAACTTAGGCAGCCTGCCCCAGCCTACTCAGCCTCACTCCTTTCCTCCTTCATAGACTAGTGAGCTGAGCTGCAGAGGATGTGAAACCTTTTCCTCCAGGCCCCACTAGTCCCAGACCTAGAAAAGACCTGGTCGATCTCTAAAGGCATAAAGGATCCAAAGTGGGTGTGTGCAGTCAAATTCTGATGCCTACTTAGCCTGGTGGCAGTGGGGGCTCAGGCTAGGCTGCTCGGCTCTCAGGCTGGCTTCTTGGTCATGTGTAGACAAGGCTGAGCTCAGAGGCACCTGCATGTGCTGCAAGGCTGCAGGGGAGACTGCAGCTTGAGTTTGGCTGACTTGGGACTATGAGCAATTAGGCAGAGAGAGGAAACAGTGAGAACATGCCGCCCACTTTCTGCGGTGGGCAGGGGACATCCTTTGAGGCTACTTGGGGCATATCAGACCTCAGAGGAATGGACAGGGTAGGGTCCGACATAGTGTGACACCAGGAGGCAAAGCTGGTAGTGTTCAGTAAAGTCAAGGGCCACCCTGATCCACACTGGCTCAGGCCACTTTCAGAATGAAGGAAAGTGACCCAGGGCATGTGCTGGCTTAGACCAGAGTCAGCTGGCCTGGTTTGCTGACAACCCCTCCACCTACCTCGTGCTCAGCTCTCTGCAGCCCTGGCTGGGGACTTCCCTCTTTGTGTCCCCGCAGTCTCAGGGTGCAGGCAAGGGCAATCAGGTTACAGACACTTGGGCCTACACACTGGATGAAGTATCTTTTTAGGGAAATAGATGAGCAAAGTGGGGAAACTGAGGCCTGAAGACGGCAAAGGGACCATCTGTCACATGGGAAGACAGATTAAGTTAAGACTGCAAGCTAAGCACACCCCCATGTCTACATTTTCCTGGAGGGTAAACTGAGGCTCAGAGGCTGGAAAGAGCCTCTGACAGACTTGGAGTTAGGAAGAACCCCAGGGCTGTCATCCTGGGCCCATCTCATGGAACCAGGACAGAGCTGCCTTCTCTGACCCCAACCTCAAGTTCAGGAAGTTGCAACACTTCCTTGTTTCCATAGTAACCAGCTACTGCTCCAGGAATACACTGAAATGTTTTCGTTACCTCCTCTGTGCCGGCCCTGGGCCAACCTGTGAGGACACAGGCGGAAAGAGGGGGTGTGAAGTGAGGCCCAGTCCCAGCCCAGCCTAGGATGATAGCAAGCAGCTACGACAGAGCGCAGAGGGGAGGAAGGAGGGGGAACCTTTCCAGCATCTGATAATCTCAGGGGACAAGCTCAGGGGTACAGCTTTTGACCTGGCTTTTTAGGGATGAATAGGAGTTCGCCAGACTGAATGAAGAGACTAGAGAAAATGTCAAGGCTCTGGGCTTGAGGTGCCTCACGCATTAGAAAGCTGCCATGTATGCCTGGTGGCTCAGCTGCTTGGGAGGCTGGGACAGGTGAAAGGGAAGTGAAAGGCCCCACCTGTACTGTAGAGAGTGAGTTCAAGGTCAGCTTGGGCAACTAAGCGAGATCTTTCCTCCAAGCAAGTAATTAACAGGGATTAGGATGTAGCTGAAGACACAAAACTCTGGGTTTGAGCCTTAACCTTGAATAATTTACATGTGATGGTACCTGCCTGGAATCTCAGCAGCATCCGGAGGGTTGGGAGTTCAAGGCATCCTCAGCTACAGGCCTGAAACCTCACAAGGTCTCAAAAGGGCAGGGAGAGAACTTCAGTGGTAGAGCGCTTGCCTACATGGATAAAGCTCCGGGTTCCATCCTTAGTACTATGAAGGAAAGAGGGAGGGGAGGGAGAGAGGACAGCGGAGGGGGAACTAGTACTCAGCACAGAAAGTGGAGGGCGTGAAGGGATGAGCAATGGAAGAAAAGGAAGCCGGAGACCAAAACCCAAAGTGTGAACCAGGTGCCTATGGCACTTCTCAATTCCTAGTGTTTGATGGGTGTGGTGGCAGAGTAGGTACAGTAGCGTGACAACCCTCCTTAGGGATTCTAGATAACCACCCATCTCCTGGGGGAAAGAGGAGTGGGAACTGGACAAAATCCCTAGCCTAGCTCTCAGGCTGGTGAGAGGTGTTCCTTAACTGTCCCAGAGAAGCAGGCCTAAGTGACTTTACGAACCTTAAGAACTACACAGAAGCTGCAGCTCTGCTTGTGGTCCTCATCCCGCGGGCACTTGGTCCGGCAGGGATAAGGCCAGCCTCAGAGTAGAGGACGGAGGCACACGGAGGCCAGGCTGCTGGGGTAGGAGCACCCAGCATCTTGCTAATCTTGCTTCCCCTCTCTGGGCCTCAGTTCCCTACCTGGAAAGAGGGAAGAAGGAGGGTGAGAGAGACAGGTTCCCCTTTATCACTTCTGGATCTGTGGGTCCTGGGAGGGGTCATGTCACCTGACACGGCAACAACAAATCCAAAACGGGGATCTAGGACAAAGCAACTTTTTTTTTTTTTTTTTTTTTTTTTTTTTTGTGGCCAAATAGGCCAGACATGTGGGCAAAGAGTTTCAGAGGGTGGCAACGGTTTCTGGGGGCCCTGGCTCTACTCTAAGTGACAACTTGAAAATAAAAGACAGCCCCATATGTACTGGAAAAAAAGTATCTTGCCAGAGAATGGCAGACATGGCCAGGCCGTAAACAAGGGACAACAGTGTCCCAGACACCATAATGGATAAATACCAGGTCAAACAGCTCTAGAGAGCAGGGTCTGGGGCTTAGGACCCAGAGGTCTGTGAGACAAAGCAGAAATCCCAAACAGCATAGCAACCCTGTTGACAGCCATAAAGGTCCCTGTACCTGAGCCTTACTCACTCCAGTGGAAGGCTTGTGTAGGAACAGCCACGTGCTGCATGGTTGGGATACCTAGGTTCCAGTTCAGCTAGTGACCTGTCCCTCTGGTTTAGACACTGTAGGTAAATGAAGGGTTGGCCTGTTCTGGGCTGACGTTATTACTGATGCATGTGGTAATAATACTCTATCTGTCTGACATAGTGACACTGCATAACACCTGACAAGGGTAGGGCCTCCTGTCTGATGTCCCTAACAGCCACAAGGGATACCACAGCAGAAAGCAGTGCCAAAGCTCTCATTCCAAACCCAGGGCTTCTTACGGAGAGCCCCGGGCTTTGGAGCCTGAGCGTGTTTGGGTAGGATGGGCCTGGAAGATGGCTGTGGGGAGTCAGGGACAAGCTGGACTCAAGCAAGTGCCAGTGGGAGGCTGGCTAGAGAGGACACACTTCTCACGTCCATCCTGCCCCCACCTCCCTGGATAGGGCTCCACTTCTTAGTGCTGAATGAACGTGATAGGAAGAGCCAGAAAGACAAAGCCACCTCCCAAAGCACCCGTTACAGGATCCTGCTTGCTCAGCGAATGCCAGCTACTTTCTTCCCCCCTGTGTCCCAACAATCTGCCTCCCTAGCCACTTCCACATCCCACGACCTGAGTGTGCCACTTCTCCATCCAGCCTGATGTCTTCAAGATGACAGGATGCAAAGAAAAGAAGAAGGCCCAGTGCACTGGCTGGTTTTATTTCAACCTAACCCAAGCAGGAGTCATTTGGGAAGAGGAGCTCACCATTAAGAAAATACCTCCAGAAGATCAACCTGCAAATACACCTGTAGTGCATTTTCTTAATTAGTGGTTGTTGTGGGAGGGACCCAGCTGGTTGTGGGCTCGACCATCACTGGGCTGGTGGACCTGGGTGTGCTAAGAAAGCCAGCTGAGCAAGGCCCAAAGAGCAAGCCCGTGCACAGCAGTCTACGTGCATCAGTTTTAGCCTTCAGGGCGCTGCACCGAGTTCTCGCCCTGTATTTCCTGGAAGGTGGACAACCAGCTGTAGGAGGAAATAACCTTTCTTCCCCAGAGTGCTTTGGTTATGTTTTTTCACAGCGATATTAACCCTAACTTAGAAATTTGGGGCCAAAAGAAAGCCATCTCATCCAGGCAGCCTATTCTGTTTTTTCCATCCTGCCTTAGATTCAGCTGAGGAGGACCTAGGCTGTGTAAAAAAGATGCGTGAGTCCTGGAGTCTTCATGGTTCTGGGATGGGAACTGGGCCCCAGAAACCCTTCTAAAACTCCATGGAACACGGGACTTCAGCTGGAAGGAACCGCTGGGTAGTAAAGAACAGCCCACTCCCGGAGGTGCACAAGACCACACGCAACACAGTGCGGATGTCTTACATAGGATATGTATCTATGCAGGATGTGGCTGCCAAGATACCTCAAGGACTTGGGAACCAAATGTCCCAGGAATACTGGGAATAGGTATGTGGAGTCTGGGAATGGTATAGACCACGCCATGAAGCCTAGGCACTGTAAGGGAGCAGGCAAAGAGAGAAACCATTCAAGTCAGAAAACTCAAGAATTCTGAGGCCTGAAAGGATTCAAACCCTCCAAGCAGGCCCGCCCTTGCATGAAGAGACCAGCCCGGCTGTACAAGAAACAGCAGAAATTCAAAGTCACCTCAGGCTGGGTAGGGGCACTGAAGGCTCAACCTTCAGTAAGGGGATCCAGTGGAGGCTGAGTTCATAGCTCCACAGCCCACATCATAACAAAACTAGAATTCCCCCTGAATTTTCAGTCCTTCTCCCAGGATCTATGACACAGTGAGGCGCTGGGGCTCCCGTGGCCCGTGCACAGTGAGTAGAGAGGCTGAAGGTCAATGAGCAGCTTCCTTTCCCTGACAGCCACCCAGACCCTTCCCAAAGTCCTGAAAGTCAGAAACATAAAGTCTGTGAACCAGGGAAATAATGTGTTAACCACAGTGGCAGATGGGGGGTCACAGCCTTCTTTGAGGCCCTACCCAAACTGCCTCTCTGCATGTAAAGCATGTCCCCAGAGAAGGCCACCTCACGGCGTCATGGTGGGAAGCTCTTCTGAGGGCTGGGTGTCCTCTCAGGGAGCCACATAAACTCTACCTGGTCTGCTGCCTTCCTTGGAGAAAGAGTTGGGGGAACTTCTTCCCACCTAATCCTCCTGAATTCAGACACAGTACATGCCATGCAGCAGGAGATAGGACTGTCTCCCAGGGACACTAGCCTATTCCAGAAGGCCATATCTACAACTATTCATCCTACATTCCTAGGGCCACTGGATCCGGGGCCAGGTAATCTGTCTCAGGAAGCCCCTTTCATTAGGGACTTTAGTCAAGTCTCCTTTCTTTCTTCAACTTTGTTTTTCTCGCCAGTAAAATGCTGAGCCCGAGCCGGATAAGAAGCAGGCATCTAAAGACAATGTCCTCTGGAGGCAGAGGTTACACACAGAGCTGGAATGTAGCCAAGAGGAGCTTCAAGACACATTCAGCTATTCCTCTCATGGCCAAGGACTCTAGCTTTGTGGGCAAGAGCATCCTTCTGATACTGTTCCAAGATGTCCACATTGAATCAAGCTGTGGACCATCTCTCCAGGAGATGCGGGACTTAAGAATAAGCCTGTGTGCTCTTTACTCTAGGAATTCCTCTCAGGAGAAGTAGGTTGACAGTTTCGGGGTGGGGGGGTGTATTGTGCTACCTCATCAACTCGAATAAGGATGCTGTGATATCATCCCAGTTCATGATTGGTGGGTAATGACACTGAAGCTCAGAGGGGTCTATGCATAACCAAAGGTGCCATTCTCTGTCCCCCTTCACAGATGCTCAGTTTGTAGAAGGGAAAACAAGGCTATCAGACAGAAGCCAGACTTAGAACATTCTCCAGGGGCACCAGGCCTCTTGGTAGGTGGAGTTGAAATGTCTTTGGATTCTTATTATTAGTCTTTGGGTTATTATTGCCTCTATGAGAGGATAGACACCCCTCTCATGCTTTAGAAGGCCCTACAGACAAGGCATCGGAAAGCTTTGGTTGGTTCTGAGTCAAGTTCTGAGTCAGTTTGACCTTGAGCAATTGGTACATTGGAGGTAAGACTTTGGGAGGGCACTCATGACAGTGACTAAGGCTGCCATTCCTTAAACACTTGCCACAGACCCGGCACTGAACACTCTCTGGCCTCTTAACCTGTTGGGAGGACTGTGGGTTAGTGATTGTTAGAGCATGAATAACTCTAACATGGAGGCCAAGGTCAGAGATGTCAAATATAAAAGGTGCAGTTGAGAACAGACTCCAGACAGCCAGAGAAAAATCCTGAAAGAGGCTGGAGAGACGGGTGTCTCAGTCCCTGAAGCAGTTGCCCAAGCAAGTATAAAGACTGGTTCAATATCCAGGACCCATGTAAAAAGCCAAGTGTAGTGGTGCACTCTTACAATCCCAGAGCTGGGAGGCAGAGATAGGAAGGTCCCTGAGGTTCACTGGTCATGTGGCCTAATCACTGGTCAGTTAAGGTCCTGGTGAGAAACACAAACACACTGAAGCACATTGCCACCACCCCCCCCCGACATACAGAGTTGCATACATACAGATATATACACATACACACACATATATACTCAGACACAGACACGCACACAGACACGCACACACATACACAAACATACACCATACAGACAGACTTGCATACACACACAGATATATACACATACACATACAACAGATATATATATATATATATATATATATATATATATATACATACACATACACACACATATACACTCAGACACAGACATTAAACACACACACAGACACACACACACACAGTCTAAAGCAGGGAGTCAGAGGGGGATTAAGTAAATGATTTTAAGTGTGTAAACAATAGCAACTTCAATGACACACAATCCTCTCCACCTGAACCAGCCCCTCCCCAGCTTCCTTGCTCTGACAGCCTGCTGTAGAATAGCCATCTTGGTGGACCTAGTGCCTGTCCCTGAACCCCTCTGGGATTCGACTTCCATCCCCTTCTCCCATCCAAAGGGACAAAGAGAGACTCTGAAAGGACTCCTGCACGTTCAAAAACCAAGAGAAAAAGTCAAGACTCTTTCCAGAGAGCTCCTGATTCTCTCTGTTCCTGGGCTAAGCTGTCTGCCAAGCCGGTTGTTGGAATGGTGTTCTGAGCTGAGGACAAGGTCCACTCAGGGTGCAGGGTGAGGGATTGGGCAGGAACCTCGGGGCCAAGGCAAAGTCCAGACAATTGCATCCTGAGCCAGGTCCCTTTTTCCTCCAGCAGCTGTCACCTGGACCTGACACAGGTGACTCTTAGGGTGGAGCCAGCAGGTTCCAGCCCTGCTTCCTTGTCCAGAGAGGAACCAACAGTAGGCAGAGGAGCCATCAGCCATAAAAGCTCAAAGTCAGCATGTAAAGGTTGGGGGACCGGAGGGGAGGAAACCTTGGTGCCCGAGAGCTTAGACTCTCTCAAGAAGAACTTGGTTTGATTTCTCTCACAACAACCAGGATTGCATTCTCAACCTTCAGACATAAACACGCATGCACACACTAAGCTTGTGTACTACAAGAGGTTTAGAGACTGTCCTTAAGACAAACTCAAGGGTCACTTCTACCCTTCCTCAATCCAGCTGGGCCCCTGAACTAGGTTACTAACAGCTGTTTTTGAGATGCACTGAAGACTGGCTAACAGTAGATGTTCAGTAAATGTCTAATGAAACCCACGAACTGCCAGAGCCCAGCTTCTGAGTTTAGTTCAGTTCTGTGTGCTGCTAACCTTAGGTGAAGTTAATCATTGCTTTCTAAGGTTCCATTTTCCTGGGCTAGAAAAAGACAGACAGTCCCCTCCCCAACTCTATAGCTTAGGAGTTCAAACCCAGAGAAGGGAGTTCTGAGGTAGAAGGGGTGTTTTTTCCTATGGTCCACAGCTAAGAATATAGGGTGAGCTTTTTTGGGTTTAGGGGGAGCCTCCAGGCAGGGAAAGGTTCTGTAGACCACAGAGAAATCCCTTATTGTGAGCAGTTTCAATTCAAGCCAGACACCCCAAAGGAATTTTGGACAAGGGGCCATTGAAAGCACAAAAGAACTATTCTGAAAGTCTCACCATCAGTGGCTTGGCCATGTCCTGGTCTGTGTAGAGTTTGACATATGGGGAAAAACTGATGGGAAAAAAAAATCGAACTCCCCCATATCTGAGGGCGAGGGGGCAGAGACAGGCAGAGATGAACATGTGTGCACATCTGCATGTGTGCTGTAGGGGAAGGGAGAGAGGCATGTGGATCCACTAATAGGGAAACAAGTCCACCCCTCAACAGCCTGGGGACAGGTATCTCAGGAAGGTTCATAGCTCCTGGAGGTCCAAAGCCCACTCTAATGGTCCCAAGAATAAGCTATTCTAGTTACTGAAGCCCCTGTCATTCCATGTTACTCTTCATTCTCAGCTTCCCCAGCTTCTCCATTGGTTCTGACAAGAATTTTGACCTAGGAGATCTTTGGAAGGACATATCTGTTCTGACAGACATGCTATAGAAAAACACCCCACACCCCCAACACACACCCCACCACTGCCCAAGAGTCCCTATCCCCAACCTGCTGTCTAGGGTGGGCAAAGCAGAGTCTCCACACACCGTCTGTCTTCAACAGCCTGCCATGGCCAAAACCTTGAAGTGGTTACAATTATATCAAGGCTAACAGGATTAGGGGAGCGTTGAAATCTAAGAAATCTAATTAGCTTAGACACCCCAGCCTCCCCCAGCACAATCCTGTAGTAACCCTGGCAGCTGGGCCTGATGGGAGGGGCAGGCTCCCGGCCCTTGGGGCTACAGTCATTACCTGCACAGGTGTGCCTGGCCAGACCAGGCCAGGTCAGACTTCCTGGGGAGGTACCATCTCTGCCTGCCTAGTTACCCACTGTCCACAACCCCACCAGCCAAAGCTGGGCATCAAAAAGTGACAGTCAGTTAGTCTCCAGAAAACCAGATGCAAGAATGGTGACCATGTGGAGGAGAGGGAGAATCCAGGGGCCCTAGAGGGCGGCCACCCTACATAGTGTCGGAGACTGACTCAGCCAGAGGAGGGGCAGTTTGAGTCATACTCTGTATCTATAGAAACCATATCAGCCCAGGGACAATCTTGCTTCCTCCTCCAGGGCCAGGCAGAGCTGAACGTGGTGCATACATTCACCTAAGCAGGTAGCATCTGAGGTTCAGTATAA
Source organism: Micromys minutus (assembly GCF_963924665.1). Taxonomy (NCBI): domain Eukaryota; kingdom Metazoa; phylum Chordata; class Mammalia; order Rodentia; family Muridae; genus Micromys; species Micromys minutus. The sequence goes on from NC_137981.1 coordinate 33,008,551, forward strand.
GGTCTAGATGGGACGGAGGGAGGGAGAGAAAGAAGGAGAGAGAGGGAGAGAACGCTACCCCCTGGGGCCCACACAAGTTTCTGTGTCACATCCCAGCATAGTTGGGGCTATTGCTCAATGCACTGTGATGTAGGAATCTGTAGGGCCTGGAGTTGAGTCCTGGCTTAGGCACAACCTTTTGGCCTCTCTCTGAGCTTGTTTCCTTCTCTGTTAAATAAAAGTAATTCCATACAGTAGCTGACAATGTTTTCATGGGATCAAACAAGTTTGAAAAAAAAAAAAAAAAACAAAAACAAAAAACAAAAAAACAAAAAACGATTCTAGATGGACCTTACCAAGCAAAGGAAGGGGCTGTGGTCACGCCCTTTCTCACGTGTACATGGCAGGCAGCCAGAGGCTGGTGGGTAATTATTTATTTGGACTTGTCTTTCTGCCCTTGCTGGACAAAAGCTCCTAAGAGTGTCTTGCATAGTTCTGGGTCTCGTGGGCCACTGTCTTTGCTCTGTAGATTCTCATTAAACACATGAATAGTCAATCCTGGGTCTCTGACCTGACCCTACCCTCACTACGCAGCTCCTCCCAGGTCAAAGGCAATTGTGCAGGAAAGAAAGTGTCAAGAGGCAAGCCTGGGACCTTAGAGCCAATGGAAAAGAACCTCTTGGGCAGATCCTTCCCTGAACTTCTCTCATCACAATAAGGCTGGGCACAGGCAAGAGAGGGGTGCGCCCTGTCCCCCATGTACACATATCATTACATTATGATATGATACAGACATATCCTACAGGACTCGCACCTCATGGTCATTAAGGGAAAATGAGTCTGTGGTTGGGAGAGGCCAAAGCATCTTAAGCCCAAAGTCAGGATTCATCAGGGGGTATGGCTTTCCTAGAAGGCATGTCATTAACTCACAGCTGAGCACTGAGCATAGATGCTACCCAAAGGCGCTGAGCACCCTATCACAGGGAGCACATAGGCTGAGGCTGAACAGTGAGCTGTCAGCTAACGGGGAGGTAAGGATAAAGGAGCAACCTCTAGAAAAGATTTCCAGCCTCTCTTACCCCCAATCTGACCCTCTGTCGTAGGTCTATTCTGAACCAGAGTCTGCCTAAATTTCAGGATGAAGACTCAAATGTTTGTATCAGCCCCATCCTCCCAGCAACCATGGAATGATAGGAGTTCTGGGCTTCAACCCGTTTTACAAATCAGGAGAATGAGGCCCAGCAGAGTGACCTCCTGGCCCACACAGTTAGTAAGCTACAGCCCCCTGAAATGCTTTTCTTTCCCCCTATCTAGTGTCTATGGTAGATTTGCTCTGTGTTGCGTCCCTGAGAGATAGCCTAACTTCAGACTTATTACTGAAGCTTCCAGGCTAGGCTTCATGCACCCAGGTGGGCTGGCACAACCCCAGCCTCAGGGTAGCTTCAGAACAAAGATACCCTCACCCCCAGAGAGGACCTGGGTAGAGGCCACTGTGTCCTGCTGAGAGGATCCAGCAGTCACCAGGAGAAACTGCAGCCACAGGGTCAGGGTCAGGGGTAATTAGGGCAGTGGCCTTTGTTATCTACACAAAACCCTAGGAATCTCATAAAGATTCGAGAGAGGCAGGGGCCAGGCAAGGACCCATGGGAGCAGTTGTGAATGAAAATTTATGGGACCCAGTCACTATGCGGCAGGCCCTACTTGCTGGTATCACGCCACCATACCTACAGATGGTTCCCCAAATTAACCCACTGCTGAACAGGTTTCTTACTATGTTTTACCCAAAGACTTTGGTTAAAACTACCCAATGAACCTGGAGCTAGGTATCCAAGCTTCCCACACATGGTCCTCTTGGCCCCAGACTCTGAGGACATAGTCAAACCTCAAGTTTGTGGATCTTCTCAGCTGGGTCATACCAGCTTCTGGTGGGAGTGAACCTGTGGACCACTGGGCCATGTCGGCTCATCTAAACAGTAGCCAGGGATGAAAATGTGAGATTGTTGTGGCTAGAAAAGTGGTGTGTGTGTGTGTGTGTGTGTGTGTGTGTGTGTGTGTGTGTGTAGCATGTGTGTGTGTGTGTGTGTGTGTGTGTGTGTGTGTAGTGTGTGTGCAGGAGGGGGGGTTGTTGAGCCAAACCCCAGCTTCTAGGTCTTTCGTCATTTGCCCTGGATTCCCCCCCACACACACACTTCTCCTTAGAATGAAAAAAAAAAAGAACATTTTGTCCCCACAAAGAAGCCAGCAGCCGTTTCTGCACAGACAAGGCTATTTATTCAAACTTTTTTTCATAAGCCCAGTCCCCTCTGTGAGTCTGTGAGCAGTACTCAGAAATTCTTACAACCGCAGCTCAAGTCTTGGAAACTCTATAGCTCCTCCCCCAGCCCCAGTCACCAAGTTCCCAAGTCTAAATTTCTGATTCATATGAGAAAACTAGGTCTCCTAACCGTGTGACTCCTGGGCTGGAGATGCTTCTGTCCTTCGGAGAAAAACAAAACAACCAAAACCATAAAACTCAGAGGACAACACCATCTCCCTCCGAAAGCACTCCTAGCCAGCCATACACACTCCTAGGCAGATAGATAGGGCTTTCAATGTGCCTTTTGTTTGGTGCTGGTGTTTCCACATCCTCTTCTTGAAGAGGGAAAGGTCAGCGCAAGGCTCCCGGGTGTTCACAAGCCCTATGCCTCCACTCAGGGGCCAGGAATTCCCCCTTCTTTGGACCTCTTAAAAAACCACCCCGATAAGAAAGGCCAGGAGCTTGCTCCCTCAGAGTTGCTCACAGGCAACTCTTCCACACTCCAGTCACTGCACAAGCATTGGGAGGCAGGCCGGAATTCACCAGCAGCCAAGTTGCCTGTTTCTCCAGCCCCAGTCACCATCCCTTTATCTGTACCTTCAAAAAAAAAAAAAAAAAAAAAAAAAAAAAAACAATAATAAGCAAAACCAGGCACCTCTGGGAACAGCCTCTGGCCTCCTGCCCTGCCCTGTGTAACCAGCCTGTCCTCACACCCACGAGGGAGGGAGGAGACTGCACTAGTTAACCCTATGGTCTACCAGGCCCAGTTCCCAGGTTGCAGCAGAGGTAAACTGTTGCTCAAGAAAACCATTGGCACCAGGAGGCAGCTGGAGCCAATGGCTCTCTCTATGTAGCGCCAAGGCAGGGGCTTCCACAGGCACAGCCCACTGACCGCCCTTCCAAATCCCGGGGGTTGGTCCCCACTGTCCATGCCCGGGGCTGTCCACCCACGGGGCTCCAAATGTCCCTGGCAGTGCAGAGAGGAGGGAAAGGCTGGCCGAGCGGTGCACTCACCCCGCCAGCCCAGCCGCCAGCCAGCTTCTTGGAGATCTCAGAGAACATTTGTTTGGGCTGCCAAGTTAAATCTTCCTCCCTCATGTCAGGGCATTGGAAAAGCAGTCAGGGGAAAGGGGAAGGGGGAGAGCGGGGGAAGGAGCCGCGGGAAGGAGGGCGGGAGAAAGCGAGCAAGCAATCCAGGCGGGCAGGCTCCAAGCCCCAGTTACTCTTAGCACTGCCAGTCCGAGAAGCTGCAGTTCCCGGGGCAGACGTTAACCGAGCTCTCGGCATCGAAGCAGAGATCTGGCCGCCGGGGCTTTCAGGGCTCCCGGATCGGGTGCGGGATGCCAGGTTCCTTGAACCCGGGCTGTGGGAGAGGCCCTTCACCCTGCTCCGAACTGGAGGCACAAGGTTGAACTATAAACCAGAGAAAGGAAAAGTTTTCGGCAGGTAGAAGGAAGGGCAGAGTAGCCGCGCCGATCCGCTGTCCCCGGGGGAGGGTGGGGGGCCCAGGCCCGCAGTCCTGGCTCGCTCCCGTCCGCTAGCCCTCCCGCCCGGGTTGTTTACATTCCTGGAGTGTCTTTTAAACCCAAGGCTGTGGCCGGCTCCTGGCCTTCTCCCGCGGCTTCGGGGCAGTCTCCCGTGAAAATCTGCTGGCGCACAATGGCCGGGAGAGGAGACCGCCCCTCTCCCGCGCCCCCACCGCTCCAGGGCGGAGAGCCTGCCCTCTGCACGCGCCCTCTCCCCTCCTGGCCAGCTTCCTGGACAGATGTCCCCGGCCAGGGAGCGACGCGATCCCGCAGCCTGCACCGCGACACCGAGACCGTGTTCCCCACTGTTTTCCCCCTGGCCTTGACGCCAGGAATGTGAAACAAGCTTTCAGAGCTTCCCTCCCACAATCCCGACCGAGCTTCAGCTCCGGCCCGACCCCCCAACCTCCTCCCGGGTCGGCCTCCCACTCCCCGGGGCCACCGCCGCCGGAGACAGAGAGGAAGAAAGAACACGGGGAAATTACTTTCGTATTTGCAACGCGCGCGCGCGCGCACACACACACACACACAGAACACGAACACACACACACACACACACACACACACACACACACACATCTTCCCCTTGGGCTCGCCTCACGACTGGGGCAGCCCCGGCCAGGCGTTGGCCTGAAAGCCCCTTTGGCTTCCGAAGCCCGAACGAGAAGCCTGGACACATATCCTCAACGTGTCCACCTTCAGCCACGCGCCGCGTTTCCCTGGGCTATTCTCCCCCCAAACAACTTAACCGCGCCCCCATCTCCCATGTACAAAAGTGTGTTCTCCATAGAAATTCGGAGGCACAACTTAACACCAACCCTGGCTACCCTAGAATCCAGCGCCTTCCCGGCGATTTTCCTACGCACACAGGAGCACAACTTCACATCTTTCCAAAAGAGGCAAGGGAGACCCAGCCAGTCCTTCCACGGTCCTCTCTTCCCTCCTCCGAATCCGTATCCCGGCCGGCCCCCGACTGTTCGGAGCGACTGCTGGAGGCGCGCCGGCAGGAGGCGGGCACCGAGTCCGCGCGCACAACCGCACCAGCGCCCCGTACACCCGAAAACCCCAGGGTCCCCGCGCTCACCCGGAGCCGCTCTACATAAGCTGGGTGTTCGCTGGTGGCCAGGGCCTCCGCCCCCGGCGGCCAGAGCAGCGCGCCGAGCCCGAGCGGCTGGCTTCTCTCGCCCGGACGGAGCTAAACCTTTAAGCGGTAAGCCCTGGTACAGTAGCCGGCGCTCGCACCCCGACGATCCGCCGGGAGCGGGTGGAAGCCTCGGAGCTAACGGGCGCTTGGCTCTGTCCCCAAACTTACCGGGTGCTGCGAGCACCACTGCCACCGCTGGAGGACGCGCCGCCGCCACCGCCGTGTAGGGTAGGCTGGAGCCCGGAGGAGCGCAGGAGAGCGTGGAGATCCACTCGGTTCCGACTCCGACTCCCGCTCTCGCTCCTCACCGGCCGGCGCTAGGGTCAGCGCGCTGCGCGGGCGCTGCTCGCTTGCTCTACGGCCCGATCGCTGCTCGCCCGGCCAGCCGCTTGCTCTCCCGGGCGCCCGCCGCTGCCGCTCGCTTTTTTAATGTCCACAGACAGTGAAAAGGAACTCGGCGTTAGGGGGTGAGTAAGTGAATCAACTCGCCCAGAGCCGAGCAAGTTGAAGTGTCAGATTACATTGGCTATTCTATTTCCAAAGGGCCCCGCGCCGCCGGCCTCCCGCAAAAGCCGGCACGGAGTAGGGGCGGGAGCGGAGCGCCGCGCCTCCAGCGCGCAGCTCTGCTTGCCTTGGTTCGCTCTCCAACTGCGCGCTAGCTGCGCTCTCCCTTTCTCTTTCCTTTCCTTTTTGCCTCTCTCTTTTCCCTTCTTTTCCTCCCTCTCTTCCCTGTACCCAGGTCTCTGCTCTCTTCCGGACCCTATTAGGCTCCGCGCCACCCTCACCCTCCTATGCTGCTTGTTCACTATCGTCCCTCCTCTCGCCTCCCTTCGCTGATCTTTAACGCCACCCCCCCATCTCATAAGTTTGAAGGGGGGAGACTGATGTGCCTAAGAAAGAACCACATTGGTAGGAGCAAAATTACCGCCAGAAGGCGTACCCCGCTTTCTGCTGGTCCCCTGCAGGAGTGCACTGGGGTCTCAGGTGCTGTCAGCTATCTGAATTGGGGTGGCTGGGTTGCTAATGAGACGTGGTGTGCTGAGCTTCCGGAGAGACTTTCGGATTATTCCTAAAACGGGGTGACAGGGAGAGGGTGAGAGGACCCTAACCTTCACTACCATGGGTGACGTAGGGGAAGGCTGAAGTGCGCTTCCATTGACATAAGAGAAGGAGCGAGGGATGCAGAGGTAACCTCAAGTCCACACTGCTACTTAAAGTTTAGGGCAGGATCGCCTTAGTGCCTGGTAGGGAGCGCCTGGGGCGATGCGAGCCGAGCGCTCCAGCTTTGCAGAGGTGGAGATAATCCAACCCAGTTCATAGCCCAGGGCTGGGTTCCACTCCTGTAGTGGCGAAGGGCACTCACGAAGCACAGTTAGGTGCGCCCACTCGCGGGGGTTCCCCTTGCAGACCCGCCCCCAAATGTACCCAAGTGCGCACTCCCTTTGGCTCACGTCCACAGCCACTCACACAAAAACTCCTACACAAACGGCGCACAGGTTTGCTCCTACCTTGCAGTAAGGCAAGCATACTCCTCATAGCACGCATGACCCCTACACACACTTGTACACACACTTTGCATCCCAGATATGCCCGTGCACCTGAAGTCATAAAGTTGTACACACAAATATCGCTGTACACCATCCCCGGTACGTTTAAAAAAGCCAAACAAAACATGAGGCATTCCCCGTGCGCTACATCACACGTTAGCGTACAGATACCACACACATGTTCCCCTTACTCTTCCACATCCCTTCCTCAACCCCACCCGCCTCCTGATTAGAGGTACTCTAGTCCTAAAGATAGCAGGAGTCTAGGCTGAACACACACACGCGCGCGCGCGCGCACTCGCACTCCCCCTTCAGGGCAGGCGGGGGAGGCTTGGGCCGGAGCCCGCAAGGGACTCCAGGTGTGGCGATGAGTCCGTGTTCCGCTTTTTGCAGGCAGCCACAGTGTCGGAGGCGAGGCGAGGAAGGGAGCTGGAATAACAAAGGCAAGTTGGGAAGAGCGCAAGGGGGCGCAGCCCCGGCTGGGCCGCGGGGGGAGCCCTGCACTGCCGGGTCGTCGGAGGCTGCTTGGCCGCCAGCCGGGGGAACCGGAGGTGGGGAGGAAAGGTGGGGGGGAGAGGGGAGGAGCCGCCGCGTGACGTCAGAGAACAATGACACGGCTGGGGGCGGGCTCGGGCTGGCAGCCCGGGCGGGGGTCTTTCTCAGGGCCTGGGGCCGGCGGATGAAGTCTTGGCCTCGCCCTGGCGGCAGTTTGATTGACGAGGTCCGCATGGGAGCGCAGACGTGCCACGCAGACTCGCGAGTCCTGAGCCTCTTGGGTGGTGATCGTAGCGCACCGCGGGCCAACAGGGGAGCTGGCCGGAGAACTCCCCCCAACACAGACCCCCAGTTTAGAATATCCTCCAGAGGGCTGGCTGATCTGACCTCGGCTTGAACTCCTTCAGGGCCAGAGAGATCACTTCTTCCATCACCAAGACAAGAAAGCAAAATGTGTTTACCAGCTTTGAATCCATTCTCAAAGCCGTGACTGTCTGGCAGCGGTGAACTCAGCCTGAAATTCCTGAGGGCAGACTGCAGCTCAGGTCCACAGGGACATGGGGCAAGGGTGTCTGGGTGCGGGGAAACTACCTTTCCCGAGGCAAATTCAGACTCCTGTACTCTCGGGTGCGGGTGGGGGTGGGGTAGGGGCGGTGCTTCTTTCTGGCCTCAGTCCTCAGACCTGTCACACGGGATGAACTGTTAGCAACTTGCCCCACTACCCACCCACAGGTGGCAGCTGAGTATCCCCGGGGAAAGTGGGTGGCATGAAATCACTTCCAGACCTCTAGGGACACTGGAATGGCCTGATCCCAGTACATTTCCAAGAAAATGAGGACTTCCCTCTCCCCATGCACCCTCCCCCCCAAGCCTGTGGGTGGCCCAGGTTGAGGAGGGTAGTCTGAGAAATCCTGGAAAGCTGGACTTGTAAGATGAGAAATCCGTTTGCTGAAGGGAGCCACAGGCATGCTCTCAGTCACAGCATTGGCACACCCAGGAGGCCACCTCCATCCCCCCCCCCCCACCAAAGCCCCTATCAGCCTTGAAATGCAATAGCCCCAACCAACACCAGGGCCAATTCCTGTTCCCTTGATGGCAACCTAAGTCATGGCACTCAGCCCTGTCAATCTTTCTCCAAATCCGTAAGTCGCCAGAGCTCCAGGAAGTAGAGAAAATGATGACCTCTGGTGAACATTCATGTTCAAAAGCTCCTGCCCAGAAGGCCCCACCCCCTTTCTTTAAAAAAAAAATCACATGTAGTTATTTATTTGAGGGGAGGGATACACATGAAGGTCAGAGGACAACTTTGGGGAATCAGTTCTCTCCTTCCACCAGTGTAGGTCCTGGGGATTGAACTCAGGTCCTCAGGTTTGGCAGCCTTTACCAACGATGAGCCCCCAGACCCCTTATTTCTAGCCTGGAAATCCAGAAGTAGCAGCAGAAAATAGGGGAGTCTATCAGGACAGAGATGACTTTGCTTCCTGTCTTCCCCACCCACCAAGCATGACACCTTAAGGACAATAAATCTGAGAAACCACACTCAGGCCTCTTGTGAAGACCCCATGCCCCAAGCGCTGGGATCCCCAGGCCCTTCTTGGCTCCCTCTGGAATCCTAGAAGGGATGGCTTATTTAGTGCCTACTGTGTGCTGAGTGAGGACATCATGACAGTCACTTACTGCCTGCAGTTAGGGACATCACTAGCCCCTCCGAAGGGGCTCAGGCCTTCATGAAGTTCTTGTTAACTTCCTGTTAGCCAACCCCGCTCTATTCTCATCCAGAAGTTCTGTGTAGCCCTAGGCAAATTGTTCTTCCTTTTTGGGCCCTCTATAAACTGAAGGCTATGATCTCATAACATTGACAGAGCCTTGCTGTTGTGTAGGCCCTGAATTCCCAACCTTCAGCTCCAGCAAACAGTAGGCCGGGGTTGAAACGGAGAGATGGGAAAGTACACTCTGTCCAGTCAATGTAGGTTCCTGTATTCCCTGTGGCTCAAAAGACAGCTTCAGTACCCACCGGAGTGTGCACTGTGCAATGCAGGCTCACCTTACACCCACCTTTCTAGCAGGTTTAAGTGCCTCCAGTTTCCTACCCTGATGGAACCATCAAGACTGAGGAAGAGGGCCACTGCTAAGGCAGGGCCTGAGCCTGAGTCCTAGGAAGCAGGAAGTCCGAGGGCCAAGAGGGAAGCAGTGATGGGAGGATCTATGTAGCATGCAGTGAGTACGGCCTCTGGACCAGGCTGCCATCAGTTGGTTGAGGCATGAGCAGGCATAAAGGTGTCAGTTCCTGCCTCTCTGCTCTGGAGCCAAAAGGTGTGTGATAGGGAACTCACTGCTCTCCTTCCTTCCATATCTGCAATCGGCCATCTCCAGGCTGATGGAAGAGCACTGAGGTTGCCTGGCCGCTCCGGGGTAGGTTTCCAGGTCTGGCTGCCCCCTGTGCTCATCTCATTACCAGGGGTGACACAGATGAGGGGACCTTTGAAGTTGCTTGGGGGGGGGCAGACTTAAGCAGCCACCTGCTAGGCACTGATCACTGTCTGTCTCAGCCCTTCCTGGACGGTGAGTAACAGCAACATAATTTGTCTTCACCTGTGGTGGACCAGGAACCTTTGGGTCCTGCCTACCTCTTGTGCATATATATCTTTTAGGAATAGATTGTTGATCTAACACAGAAAGCCTGTACCCTCTAGCACAGAGCCTCTATGCTCCAGCTAGATTCCCCTCTGTTCTCTGAACACTAGGAAACTGATGTGCCAGAGGAAGATCCCGGGTACTATGGCCATCTAGGACTCATGTGTATTGGTTTCTTGGGAGGCTGGGGACACGTTGAGACAAGGTCTTGCCGCATAGTCCGGACTGGCCTTTGAACTCAAGGGTTCTGCGTTTGTTGAATGCAGCTGTGAGCCATCGTATACCCAGTTAGGAAGTGTCATTTTGTCTTGCCATCCTCTGATCCTCACCATGGCACTTGAGTGGGTGACTAAGATGAGCTACAGAGGGAGGAGGTGCCCTTCCCTGGGCCACACTTCCTGCAGCAGCACCTTCTCCCTACAGCTAGAGCTCCGCTGCCAAGCAGCAGGCTGGGGCTGGTGTGTGAAGGACAGCTGGGGAGACAGCGGCGGTGTGCCAAGGGTGGAGCACAGCCACTTCCTGCATCTGTCCTGCAGCACCCTTACCCTGTGAAAGTCCTCAGGCCTGACATCTCACATGTGCATGCTTTTCACACTCTCCGGCCCTAACCTGCCTTCACACTCCCCGTGCTCAGTGCCTTCCAGGAGAGCCACCATCTCACACATACAACTCCTTGTGTTGCGTGCGTTTGCATGAGCTCCTTTTGTCTCCCAAGACACACCCATCGCAGCGTTCCAGTCCACATCTGCAGCCACCTGCTCAGGAGCCTACTCTGATAATATCACCAGCCCAAATGCCTACGTCATCTCCATCCCTGAACGCTGCCAGACTGTCCCCATATCTGTGTGACCATAGCAACTGCTTGTGAAGTTCCTGCTATGGGTCAGGTCTTCAGTAGCTTGAACTCTGGTCCCCACCTGAGTTGAGGATTGGTACTAATGGCTCCATTTTACTGATAAGAAAACTGAGGCCCTGGGAATCTCAGTTGCCAGTGTAACACATCATAGCAGGGAGCTCTTTGATACCCAATGCTTTTTGGTACCCCTAGAGGTAGAATGGTTCATTGCTCTAGGCTATCACCCAGCAAGCTGACAAAGCAGTCGAGTAGGGTGTCGATATGAGACAGACACGGAGAGACCAGACTTCCAGGAAGGACTGCCCAAATCAGATGCCAACTTTTTTCATATTTAGGGAAGAAAAATCACTAATGTTAAACAGGTGCTTGGAAGGCAAGGTCTCATGGAAACTGTAGTAAAGCAGACAGGGGTGGAACGTGGATCTGCACAAGATCACACAGAGAAGGGATAGTATCGAGCCTCCCAAAGCGACAGGTATTCCTGTACTTTGCAATCTGCCTTGGTGCTCCTTTGACCATGTTCTTTATGAAGGACACACAGTCCCAGACGCTTTGAGGATGCTGAGTTTTTCAGTGATTCTATGTCTTTTCCTCCTCGATTAAAATGAAAGAAAAGAAAGAAGAGAACCCAGAGCTTTGTTCCCAGCTGCATCTGGTTCCCACTGCATAAAACAGATAGAGTAAAAGCTAGCCACCCAGAGACCTTGCCTCAAACCTTCTGCAAGTATCAGGTGCAGTTTGGGAGGCCTGGAGGACCACTGCCCACTATAATGGCTTCCTTCCTCACTCACCCGCATCCTTGGGTGAGCTGGACCCCTTCCCTGGCAGCTAGCCCCCCCACTCTATCAAGAAAGGTCTGTGGGTGCTGCAAAGATCTCTCTTCTATGACATCACTGTAAACACTGATATAATTCTAGGGTGAATACAGGAGAATTTCCTACCACACACAGGAAGGAAAGAACCTAAGGGCACATCAAACAGTTCTCTGCAGAGACAGCTACCCATTTGCTCTTTGGAAAGGGCTCCCCAAGACTCCATGGCCATCTCCTTTTGCTTAAATCTCTTTTGAGACATTCCCTCTTGCACCCAAACTCTGACCTTTTCAGACCATAAACAAGTCTGACCCAGGATACTCCAATGTTGCAAGGTCAACATTTTGGTCACTGGCTAGGGTCTGCAAGGAAGCCACTGACAGAGCTGGCTTCTCGAGCTCCCCTCCTCCCCTGGGAAAAGCACTTCTGAGTTTGTAAAGAGCACTTTCTGTCCCATGTAAGTGTTACAACAGTCTCAGGAGGCAGGCAGATTGTACATCTCACTTTTTTGAAGAGGAAAATGACTGGGTGGTTTGGCCAATATCACACACATGGGGCGGGGCAGGATTTTGTCAGGATTTTTACCCTGATTACTTGATTCTACATCACCAACCCAGGTGATGTTTAAAAAGATGCCACTCCTAGCCCCAGATAATGCCAGGAGACAAGATCTCAGCAACTTTGATTCATTCAGCAAATAATTATTGGTAATAAGCTATGTTGAACATAGGGCTAAGGTCTAGGGATCCAATAAAGAGGAGGTAGATGTGAACCATGATACCATCATCGATCTGATAACTCTGATAGAGGAAACCAGCCCAACAGGCCCCATGCAGACAGGTCTGCTCCCAGAGGTTCAGCCCATGTACTCCAGAAGGAGCCCAGGGCCCAGAGACTTGTACTCCTGCCCTGGCACTGCGTCTTCCTGGCTGTGTGGACTGAAGAAGGTTTTCCTGACATTCATGAGCACATAGCTTCTCCTGTGGTTTCTAGGTCCTTGACCTACACCTACCTTCTAGGTCAAGTGGTTAATGATTTCCTGGCATGAGTAATTATCCTGGTACAGTGTTTTCTTAAACCCAACTTCTCATGGGCACTTGAAAGCAGAAAGGGGCTTCTCAGGTCATCTGACTTGAGCCCCTCACTAAGCAAAAACACCTTAGCCTCATTCTTCCCAGGAAGTAGCAGCCTCCCTCCCTCCCTCCCTCCCTCCCTCCCTCTCTCTCTCTCTCTCTCTCTCTCTCTCTCTCTCTCTGTCTCTCTCTCTCTCTCTGTCTCTCTCTCTCCCTTCCGGAGTAGATAGAATGCTTGCTCCTTCACAGAGCAGACCTCTGCCCAGTGGCGTGCTGGTAAATGTTTAACACCTGGCTCTCCAGACTGGGGAGAACCTGATTCGTAGTATCTGTTGATCCCCTTAGTGTAAATAGTCCTACCATAGCGGCCTGGTGCTGCATGCTTAGCAGTTCACACAGTTGGTGAAAGTTTAACTGCCATCATTCCTGAGCCAGTACAAGCAGGGCTACAACACAGAGTTGCCCCCAAGAAAAGTCTGGTCCAGCTTGACTTGCTGGAAAGTCCTTTCTGGTATGGAATAAACTTTCTCACTGTCCACACACATCTCTTCACACCCTGATCTGAATCCGGTGAGATAGGTAGATCCTGGGCTTAGTGGAGATGGATTAGGCACCTTCCTCTCTGCCCTTTCTCCCTCCCTACCTCCTTTCTTCTCTTCCTTACTCCCTTCCTTTCTCAAATATTTATTGGGCCCTGGTGACGCCAAGGTGCTAGGTAGGTACTGTGGCCACAGAGACTTAGGTGCCCTGGCTCCACCTACCCTGCCTGTCCTCTTCCCAGATCCCACTCAGACTGGCTGATACCCACTCTCCCAAGCTCCTGTTGACTGCCACCCTTTCTCTTCCTGCCTTGGGCAGCCCTGCCTCCCTCTCAAACCCTCCCAGAGCCTTTATCGTCCCTTTTGACACTTATCACTTTCTACCTCGGATTACAGCTATTTGTGTACAGGGCTTATCTCCCTGCCAGACAGAGAGGCAGCTCCGGCTGTTGAAAGTGTGGACTTTGGAACCATGTGACCTGGCCTTCCATCCCAGCCCCAGCACAAGGGATATGCCTTCTCTGGAGCTCACACCACCTTTGGGAGCCTCCGTTTCTTTATCTTCAAGGCAGGCCTTGTGATAATCACTTCCAAGATGGTTTTGGCCACTCAGTGGGATTAAAATGTAACCCCCTTTTCCGGTTCCTGTCTGGACTTCCATCGTCTTCTGGATAGACTTTGTGTCAATGCCTGTTCTTGGGCTAATTATTAGACTCTAATACTACTTATAGCAGACACATATATAGCAATGCAAAATACAGGGGCTTAGTCCAAGATGTTACATATTCGGACATATTTCATCCTTCCAAGCTTGGGACACTGGAATTCATTTATTTCCATCAACAGAAGACAGTGTGCCAGGTATAGTAACACACACTCATAATCTCAACACTGTAGAGGTTGAAGGAGGAAGAAATATCAAGAATTTGATGCTAGCCTGAGGAACCTTTCCCAGATCCAACCAGCCAAGTAAAAAAATAATTTAAGGCACAGACAGGTTACATAATTCCAAGGTCACTCAGATACTGGGTAAAAGCTAGGATTTGAATTCAGGACAGTCTGTTTTAGAATCCCAGCTGTTGAACTTGATGCAGTATGTCAGTGCTGAGAGTTGGGGTGCCTACAATGTCCCAAGCCTTTGCACGTCTTTCCCCCAGCCTACAGATGGGGTGGAGTGATGTATTGCCCTTTTGGGACTCAGAGTTCATCTAGGAATAAGGCTCACATTTCTGTGCAGACTGTTGAGCAGTCCTACAGTGTACATGGGCTTTTGAAGACAGTATCGAGTGAAGATGCTGGGCTGACTTGGGCCAAGTTAATGTTCTGATTCTCTGAAAGCTTCTTTGACCTTCCATAGTCTTAGACTCTCAGCTCACCTAATAATATTGGGATCATCGCTCCATTTTCTTAGTTTCTCCTGCAGAGTAGTCATGAAGAGTGGACCTCGAAGTCAGTGGCAGGAGATGGAAGCTGGAAGCTCTTGAGGCAAGAGGTGCGTGGAAGTACTTGGGGGAGAGGGAGGAGATGGTAGGGCCAGAGGAACCCTGGATTGGGGTGGCAATACCAGGTCTGTCAACTTTTCTCATCTGCTTTCTGTTGCTAAATGCTTAATGCTTGCCAGCTCTGTTGGTCTCTAAAGGGGCAGATTCATGCTGAACCCTGTTCCTCCCACCAGTTTAGGAGAGCCCATCCATGACTCCCGAAGGCAGGCCTTATAGAGTATGTTAAAGAGTCCTTGAAGAACAAATGCTTCTAGAACACTATGGGACTGGCTTTTCTCTGTAAATCTGCCCAAACCACTGTCCTTTTTACCCTCCCATGAGAACTGGGTCTCAGGTGTGTGACGGGGTCCTAGAATGAAAAAGTGACCCTTCCCCCCAACCCAAGCAGGCTCTGGGTGGGGGAGAGCCTTGGAGGCTAGGAAGGCTGTGGGGAGGGGTGCTGTGAAATCCTGAATTAATCCAGGCTCACCCTCAGGGGCTCTCTATGATGCTAATCACTCTGGCTTTTGATGCATCTCCCCCTCCCCTCCAGTCCCAGCCCAGTTTGAGCTGGAGACTTAGTTCTGCACTGGGGCTGGGATTAGAGCTCCCTGGGTGAGGCCCAGTTTATCCATAATGAAGCAGAAAGGGTTTATCCCTTGGCCGGAGGAGTCCGAGTCCAGGTTACTTGCCTGCATATGCACTGCACTCTTTTTTGCCAGAACTTTTTCACTTTTGCTCTCCTGGGCTTGTTCTCTCTCTCCAGAGGGGCTCTGGTTGTCACACAGAAGCCCGGTGTGGCCTTGGGAAAGGCCCAGAGGCTCTGGCTAGAGTCCAGACTGCAGTCCTATCCCAACTGCAGAGGCTTTGTTCCGGTAGTTTTTGTTTGTTTGTTTTTTGACCAACACTGATAGAAGAATCCTAAATGCCAGCGGGTCCTAGAACATGCATGGTCCCTTAGAGTCCCCAGGCCCCTGTAATAGGCCTGCAAGTGGGGAGGTAAATGTGTACGAAAGTGGTCCAGTCTGATGAAACATGGTACCGCGGCTCATCAGAGCCCAGCACAGATACGCATACTCCATGCGAAGAATGGGCTGGCTTTTTATGTCTTCTTTCCGTACCCAGTCTCGTTCTAGACATGACCTGAATGTTCTGTGCACTCAGTGGAGCTGGGAAGGCAGTCCTGCCCTCTACACCGCTGCAGGGCAGGATAGGGCACCTTTGAGGATGCCAGCCTCAAGGGAATCATGGAAGCCTCTCAGCCAACCCAGCCCCTTGCAACAGCCCTGTAAACCTGGGCCTATACACAATTAAAGTTTTATTGCATTCTATTTCCTACGTATAAAAGACTACTTGTGAGCTATGAACACATCATGACAAAAGATCCGGACCACTCTGCTTAAGAACTAGATTATTTAGACATGGGGGGGGGGCGGTGGGGAGGACCTGCCTTTTGACTCCCTAATCATTTCAGGACATGGGCTAACTGCACCTTTGAGATATGGCATTAGACTCCCATGACTTCTCTCAGGGAAAGGGGGATCTTTGAGCATCTGCCTGTACTCTCATGTCTCCCTTTTCTTCTGGGTCACTTAGAACCTGTGCAGCAAATGTTGTGAAACGAGCCACATGTTCCTAGGGCAGCCCCTGGAAGCTGGATTTTCCTTAAGCAAGGTGTGCTGTGTGTTTTTCTGACTCATGCTCCCTACCTATAGGACCCCCTTTTTTCCCCACTCAGGATACCTAGGTCCTCCTTCCAGCTCCAGCCACAAGGTTTCATTGCCAGAAGGGCTTCCTTGGGAGACCTGATCTCCGTATCCATCAGTGTCTTTAGGCACCCAAAGGGACACTCACTCCCAGGGCAGAGATGTTATAGGTAGCTAATACCCAGATCCCCGGGGAGCCGAGCATTGGCCCCAAAGCTAACATTTTTAGAGTAACTCCGTGTAAGCATGTGCATGAAGGCAGGTGGACAGGCCTGGGTACAGAGACTCCAGGGATACGGATTTTCTCTGAGACCCGTGGGCCATGGTGCCCACTGCAACTGAGTTTCAAGATATTGTGTTTGAGAGACTTGGCATGATTAGGGAGGTTCTGGGTCCTTTGGGGCTTTCCTTTCAGGTGACATGATGGCTTTGGGCTATTAGTGTGATTTTGGGGGTTGGCAGATCTTGTCTTACCATCTATGTACATTCCTGCCCAAGGCCACTTAGAATGTCTTAGTGAAGGCTCCCTTAGTGGCCACGTGGCATAATAGACAGGGGACGCTGGCAGCCTGGTGGAACCTGTAACTTCTCATTTCCAGCTATGGAGGCTGTAAACAAGCACCTTGCCTCCCTGAAGCCTCATCCCACACTTGTACTACCTTGGTGGTGCCTGAAGGGAGTCGTATCAGACTAAACCGCAGTTGAATCTTGCAAGCCCCATGTCTGATGGAAGCCACTGGGATCAGGCCACCAACATCAGGGGATGTAGACTTGCCCCGGTGGTCTAAGAATCCAGACTTGGCGTTACCTTACCAGGGGAGCCTTGAACATGTCACTGACCCCCACAACAGCAACCATCATCTGAAAGGAGCATACCAGCTCAAGGGTTACGTGAGGTAGGAGTAGCTGATGGGATGGCAGAAGATTCTTGCAAGTGACAAGCCTGTGGCCTTGAGGAATGATGAGGACCGGACACTCGGTCTCCAGGCATCCGGTTGGAATGAGCTCTGTCCCCACAGAAGGACACTGTGTAGTTTAAGAACCAACCCTTTTCTGAATCCACCAGGGCCCTAGCTGCCAGTGATAGAAATGTTCCTATGAGGGAAGGCTAGGTCCCTTTGAAACTGCCTAGTCTACACTAGGGGTGCAAAAGGTGACCTGCTTTCAAAGCAGCTCTTCTGGCCCTTAATTACCCTCTGTCACCCATAGGTGAAATTTCCACTCAGTTAGCTGAAGAAAGGCGCCCACGCTGCTGGCTGCCACGTGCCGGTGGGGGCCCGGCTTTCCTGCCGCCTTTGTACAGCCAGCTCGGGTTTCTGGTTTTAATGATTTCCTGAATTCATTCCATTTCCTACCTCAGGGAAAGGAGGAGAGGTGATCCTCTTGGAAATTCACATAATTGCTTTTATTTGATTTTTATTAAAATGCATTCAGGAATAATGTGATTGCCCCCGTTATTACGTTGTTCATCAATCCTGCTCAGAGAATCTGTGGTGGAAAAAAAACAAAAAAACAGAAAAAAAAAAAACAAAAACAAAAAAACAAAAAGCCTGCAATGGGTGCAGAAACCTCCAGGGCATGCAGGGTGAGATGACAGTACCTCACAGTGGCTTGGGGCTCTTCCGCCCTGGGAGGAGTCACAGCCAATCTCTGGCTCCTCTCACACAAAGAATGCTCCTGCCTGGAGAGCAAAGCCTACTGCACTCAGTCTGTGAACATATTTTACACGTCTTCCATCCTCAGTCCAACCTGTCTCCCTCCCTGTCCACCCTGGAGACACAGGGTCAGAGCTGAGGTCTTACCCATGTCCCCAGTTCCCTGCAAGTTGGTCTGTTTCCTGCATAACCTTTACCTTTGGGGTATTAGCATACAGAATTAAGAAGCCAGTGTCTCCCTCAGACCATGTGCAGTTCTTACCTACTTGGTGCAGTTAGAATTCGGGCACAGTATTGCGCTTTCCCCAGTCCCTGTTTACTAATGAAGATAATGGAAAACAGCCCGGTGCTTTGGTGCACTCCTCTGATTTCAGCAGGAGGGAGACTGAGGCAGGAGGAGCTTCCAGCTAACTAATGGGGACATGAAGACTTTCCTTTACACAGTGATAATAAAACTGAGCGACCAGGCAGCTGGCAACGTGGTGTGAGCCGCCAAGGATACCCATCAGTGTGGAGTGCTACCAAGTAGCCTCGTCTGGAGCCCATTCACGCAGCCTTGGCTGCTTGCTCAAAAGGTGACCCACTCCTATTAGAAGAAGCTGTGTAGAGAATCAGGTAACATAGGGATAGACATCCACTCTCAGAGCTCCTTTGGTGGGGGGGTTCCTTTCTTTGAAAAGCCTTTCTTCACTTAGAAAAACATGCAATGAAATTCAACTTGCTTACTGAGTTCTCGTTTCTTCTTCTTATTTTGGTGTAGGTCATTTGGCAATGGCCACAGCTAGGGAATTTAGAGAATGATGAGAGTAGGGTCTTTGGGGCTTACCACCCAGCAGAGCACTCAGATGTGGTGTCCGAGGCTCCCTCTGCACCATTCCTGCCACTGGGATGCTGTTACCACTGCTCTCTGTGGGCCAGGCTCTATGCCACCGCCACCCAGATCCTTGAGACTACTCCTGCCGAATCGTGGGCTCCTGCCCCAGAATGTGCACAGGCTTCTGACTACATGCTTGGTAGTCCCAGGAGAGGTTTGCTGTGGTCCAGGAGGGTAGGTCCCTGTCCTTTTATGGAGAGGGACAAACAGTGGGCTAGGAAGGCCTCTGGAGTCTCAGTTACAGGAGTCTCAGCCCAGAGTGTGATAAGGACACTGCTGGTTATAGTGGGCTTCAGCCTAGGTTTGTCCTGGGATGTGTTTAGTTCTGAGCTAGGCTGGTTCTGGCTTAAGTCACTGTGCTAGGGGCTGCATAGCAGGGAACTGCCTCCCCACCCCCAGTAAACTGCACCTACCCCTTCAAAAATCTGATAATATGGATGGCCTGCATGTAGCTCTAAGGAATAGTGAACCCAGAAGAAAAGTAAGGGTTCCCAAGGCCGTGAGCTCGTCAGCTGAGGAGCTGAATGAAGAGCTCCAACCACCTCAGTCTCTGGTCGGAACTATGCTCACTGCCATTTCTCCTGTCTCAGTAGCCCAGGCTAGGAGCAGGAGCAAACCCAGACCCTAGAGATGACAACATCAACTGAAGTTGGGGGGGAGGGCTTGTCTAGCTTCAGTTTCTGGACCCTGGAGGCCAAGCTCAGAGTAGGCAGTGCAAGCACCCCCAAAACCCCAGTTCCAGGGCAGGATCAGAGCCTTTAGAGTCTGGAACCTGAGGCTTGAATGTACTGCAGGATGGACAGCACCCGGCTACTCAGATGCCCAAGCAGTTCAGAAGTCAGTGGGCAGAGCCATTCTCCCTATACCGCTGGCCTCCCAGACATGCTGCTACACCCCAGCATACGTACTGCTACACCCCTGCATGCATGCTGCACCCCAGCCTCCCTGCTACAGCCCCAGCCTTGCTTAGCATGTGGCTTCTTTATCAGATCTCCGTTTCTCTCCTTGGTGGCTTCAGCCTGGTCCCTGCCCCCACCCCATTGCCCTTTCCCTTCTGAAGTGATGTGTCTTTTCCTGTCACCCCCATGTGCAGCACACAGAAGATGTTTGCTCCTTATTGCTTAAAAAAAAAGGCCTCCTTTTGGTGCCAGGGGTGGTCTCCTGATTAGCTAAAGAGTTCTGCTGTGTGCTGGTGACCTGTGGGTAGCATCTGGGCCTAATGGGACTTGGGGCAACTGATGGCAGTGTCCACAGCCTTGAGGCCCATGAACAGATGCCATGGTCCAGTGTCTGGCATACTGCAGTTGATTTACACTCCTAAGAAGCTGGTTGGTCAGACTCTGCCAGTTGGTTCCCACAGCCTGTAGCTGAGCCAGAAGACAGCTGAGGACGAACTTCTAAAATCTATTCTAGCTTCCACCCAAGGGACAGTGCTATGGTAAGGCTTCCCACCCTAGCTCACTCTTCCTTACCGGTCTCCCTGCACAGGGCTATAACGGAACCAACACAGCTCCCCAAAGCTGCTGTGTTAAATAAACTCAGTGAAGTTAAGGAGCTGGATTAGAATTTCAAGTCCACTCACTGTGGGCTGTTAGCCACACAGATTAGCTCCCCTGAGTATCAGAAGTCTTAGCTAGTCAATGAGAAGCGATGCTAGCAGCCAGAAGACTTTGGAATTAGGATGCAGGAGGCTAGAGGCCTTGTGTGTTTAGCCTAAGGAAGCTTTAATGGTCAGCCAGGTGGAGCAAGATGGCAGAGGTGATGGGGAGCTGTGAAGGTGGGTGAGCAAATCAGGGCTATGATCTTGTTCTAGAATGATCTTGAAGGCAGCAGAACAGAGCAGGACTGAAGACCACCGAGGGGATTTCAATTCTATTCAGAAAACTTAAATGGTTCACCTTCTCAGGAAGAGCAAGAATCACAGAGGTCAGGTTGTCTACTCCCGTCTACCTGGGACAGAATCCCCGATCCTCAGCTTGTTCCAACAGGCAAGTAAGAGATGGGAACTCTTCTTTCCTTTGGTAATGGAACATCCCCGGCGTTGGCACAGCAGCCCCCCAGGACCTGAGCATACACTTATCATCAACTTCTTGTTTTGAGCACCCCCAGCTCTAGCCTTGGGACTTGGGGCACATTCCCTACAGCCCCTCTCCTGGAGCAGGCCTGGGCAGCATTGAGCCAGGAGGAGAAAGCGAGAAGACCTCAGGTGGGATGGTCATCTCCAGTATTCTTACAGATAAATGAGCCTCCGTGACTTGGGTGGGGCTTTGAACAGGGCCCTCCTGCTAGAGTTGCCAAGGAGGCAGAAATAAAACCACGATGTCCTTTGGTTTTCCATCTTGGAGGAGGGTATGGGACTGGGGCTACCTATTGAGGGGCACTGCTACTACCCAGAGTGGAAGCCACAGGACCATTTTCAGAAGTCCCTTCACAGTGGGGTCCCAGAGATTGAACTCAGCTCATCGAGTCTGGCAGCAAAGATCTTTATACACTGAGCTAGCTTGCACTCCCATTTAGCAAGCTTCTTTAGATAAAGGCTGGCTTTGTCTTTGTCTTTTACAGTCTACGAGGGTCATTGCACCCATTTCCCAGATAGACAGACTAGGGCCCAGGGCAGGAATTCTGGCTTCCTTCATAGGTTCTGGTCTGCACAGGAGAAAGGACATTGGTCCCTGAGCTAGCTTTTGCAGCACCTGGGGTCTCCCCGCCCTTTTTCTGCTGCTCAGGTCTCATAATAAAAATGCTTCTCCAATGTGTTCTAATTTTAACTGTCATTAGGACCTGTATACCCTACCAGGCTGGCAGTCACACACCCATAACACGAGCTGGCTTCCTTTTCTCTCTTGGCAATAGAGCTTCTGAGGAGCAGGCACACTACACAAAGGCTTTGAGCACCTTGCTTTGCGACACACGCTTCTTTAAGACTCTTAGGCTCTCTAGAGCTCTCTGTCATCTCTGGCACAGACTGCATCATGGGCAGAAAAGAGCCAAAGGATTTTGGGGGTGGGGTGGGGCGGGTGGAAGTTGTGTGAGCCACAGCCTGCTAGGCCCTCTGTCCTCCAAGCGGCTCCACACGTAATATAGTGGGATCCCACCAACCTTCTCACGGTTCCACCCGCCCTCTGGAGGAGATGGGTCAGTGCAGGAGACCTTCTGCAGGCTGAACACCACATTCACACTCAAAAAGCTTCACACGTTGGATTTTTCAGATTAGTAATGCTCAATTTGTACAGGCCTGTTTCCTGCAGAATGGGTCCAAACTACCTTCCTTCCTTCCTTCTTCCCTCTCTCCCTCCCTCCTTCTCTCCTTTCTTCCTTCCCTCTCTCCCTCCTTCTCTCCCTCCCTCCCTCTCTCTTCCCCTTTCTTTCTTTCCTTTACCCTTTCTCTCCTTCCCCTCCTTCTTCCCTTCTTCCTCTTTCCTTTTTCTTTTTTTCCTCCCCCTTCTATCCCCCTTTCTTTCTTCCTCAATCCCTCCCTCCTTCCTTTCTTCTTTTCCTTCCTTGGTGGACTCTACATAGCTCAAGCTGGCCTCAAATTCAAACTCCTCTTTTTCAGCTTCCTGGGTGCTAGGTTACAAACCTGTGCCAACACACCCACCAGGTTTTGCATTTCTCTGCTTTGGGGCTTGAAGGCTGTAGTAAAACAGCCCCAAGCCTGCTAGGAACCAGAAACTCTCTCTTTCCTCTTCCTTCATCATTGGTTTTGAGGAGTGAGTCCCAGAGAGATCCTGAGGGCTGGGAATGGACGAGAGTCAAAGAGGTCAGAAAACAGATGACAGACCCCGCCTGGAATGAGATCTAGCCTTTCTCATCACTGTAACGGTGGGTGCTTTGCTCCAACCTTGAGCCACTGAAGCAGGATGCCATAAGAAGCCAGGGACCACGCCACCTCTGGTCATGGGACTTCAGTGATGGTTAGAACAGACTGGGTGGTTCAGATACTGCCTAACCTTCCTGGGCCCCTGAGAATATCTGCCTTCCCATGGGAGACAGAGGTACAAGAGCTAAACACTGACGGAGGCAGGATAGCTAAGTTCAGCTTTCTGAAAGAAAACTCAAGAGTGCGATACTCTATTTTATTATCTTCGGTTTTATTTTGAGACTGGGTCTCACCAATGGACTCTGGCTATCCTGGAACTCACTGCACAGACCAGGCTGGTCTCAAATTTACAGAGATCTTCCTGCCTCTGCCCTTTTTTTGGCTGGGATTGAAGGCGGGCACCAGTCCACCAGGCTTGATGAGTACGATCTTTTAAAATGAGGTGGCCTGAGTGGTTGAGTGCTTGTCTACTGTGTGCAAGGCTCTGGGTTCCTTGGCACTGTGCCAATGAGCAATATGATCATTTGACCAGCAATATTCTCTATGGGACAAATAGATACTCAGATGCAGCGTGGCCAGTCCTGTCCATATTCTGGGCCCCTTCATGGTGCCAGGTGGGGTGGAATAAGAGACCTCTGACTTCCACTAACAGTCTTTGTGTGGGTGGGTTGTCACCAGGCTTGTCACTCGGGTGTCCCGAGCTCCATGTTTTCCTCTCTTACGAAATGAGAATCCTATTGTCTGCTCTTTCTGATGCTTAAGGAAACCGACATTTCCTGGATGGAGCTAGGGGTAAAACCTGGGATAAATGCTTGGAGAAGCATTCCTCCCCACTGCTCCCCAGTGAATCCAGGAGCTGAGATTTGACTCCGAGCCGAGTCCTAATTTGGTCTTAGATTCAGTTTCTCTTTGTGACTTTCTAGTCTGAAAATCTAGGGGTGCAGTCACAGTGGCTTCCTGGAGGCTTGTGGAATGAGGGGGCATCAGTGTCCTTTTTTGGATGTACCTGATTTGTTTTGCTTCCCTGGGTCCCTGGAGCAAGCATTGGAGCTCAGCTTAGTGGAGCCCAGAAGTCCATTGGGCTGCCTGGTGCCCTGAGCCTTCTTCAACATACTTGGTCCATCTCATTCTGTAGCTCGCCAAGGCTTCCTGCATGTCTGCTTCATGATCTTACATCACTGCACACACTGGCGCTGGACTGGCATGCCCTTACCTCTGCAGTGCCAGCATACCTATCTCCTCCTCTGGATCCCCCAGGTTACCAGCTCTTATCCCCTCCTGTAGCTTACCCTATCATGACCCATCCACCTGCTCCCAGAGAGCCCAGTGTCTACTCCCTTGACTTTGTATTTCTAGTGATTCTTTTCCAAGGCCAACCTAGAAGAAGAGCCAGAGCCAGGCTGGACCCTAGCCAGCTCTGAGCCCATGGAGAAACCTTCTACATTCTCACGTGGCCCCCAAGTACTGCTTAAGCAAATTGGCTTGATAGTTGGCACACAAATGTCTTGTTAGAATGAGGACAAGGCTGGTCTCAGGCAGGTGGCTTTGCTATAAGGCACAGAACTTCTGGGGGGCTTAGAACTGCTTGTTCCCTTGGGCAGCATTCAGAGGACCCCATGTCTGCTGTCTAGATAGGATGCTAACCAGCCTAATATGTCTTGTCTTCAATCTGACCTAACTGAAGACTCCATTTCTATCAGTCTGTCCTCACCCTGAGGGAAGTGTGTGTGTGTGTGTGTGTGTGTGTGTGTGTGTTGTAAAAAGGAGAATTCTGTTGCTTCTGTTTATGTCTGGGTAGCAGTTCTCATGCTTTGGATAAGCCCCAAGCAGAGTCACATGGTAACTGAAACTGGGTGATTTCCCAGAGATATAACCTGCTTCATCTTCAATCTTAGCAAAGGCTCAACCTGTCCATCTTGTGAGATCAGTGGAGATTCAGGATCTCATGGCTGTAGACCACTGGCTGACTCTGGTTTTTCCTCATGTGCAGACCAGTCAGTTTGGGGGGGGGGGCAGGGCCTTTTTTTCCCAACCTACTTCTAGTGTTCGGAGCCTGTCTTTGGAGACCCTGGTATGGTATGGTGACAGGAGACAGGAAATAGGAACACACTCTTGACTCTGGTCAGATATGCTCTGCTCTGAATTGGGAGACAGGGTTTCTGTCCTGGCTGACTTGCTGTGTTATCCTGGTTATTGTCTCTGGGCTTCAGTCTGACTTCAGGATTTACAAGGGCATGATAACCAAATCTCCCAGTCTGTAAGATGTGGAACACAGTAGGGGCTCAAGAAACAATCAAGAAAGAATAATGTACAGAATAAATAATAATATTTATAAGAATATGCACAGAAAGGAAAAACCTCCAAACTGAGTTGGCCTCTGGGCCTGTGGACAGACCTTTCTCTCCATGGCTGACTCTGGTAAGGCCAGATGTTGGTGTTGGTGTTTTTCTCTACTGCCCTCTACCTTACCTTATATTGTCTCAGGAACTCTCATTTGAACCCAGAGCTCACGATTTAGCTAATCTAGCAAGAAGATCTCATCTCTGCCTCCCATGTGCTGAGATTATAGGTGGGCTACTATTCCCACTCAGCATTGGTGCAGGTGTTGGGCATCTGAACTCTGGTCTTCAGGCTCCCATAGCAGGTGCTTTATATTCTAAGCTGTCTCCTCAGCTGGTTTTTGGTCCCCCTTTTCACTGTTGAAAAGTCTAGTCCATGGGTAAAGTGTAGTTTAGTTTGTTTTCCCATTCACCCACTACACATGTGGGTTGTATTCACTTTTAGGAGTTTTTGGACAGAACACTTGTGAGCACATATGCTTTGTCATTCCCACTGTGGACAAGTTTTTACTTGTCTTGAACCGATGCCTAGATTGGACTTGTTGGGTGAACGGTGAAGAGTGTGTTTGACTTTATTAGAAATTGGTGAGAATCAATCTGGCGATGTTGCCCTGGCGTTCAGAGTCCTGAGTTCAACCCCTAGCACACCATAAATCAGGCAAAGCAGCAGACTCTTATAGTCCCAGTATTCAGGAGGTGGAGACAGGGGATCAGAAGTTAAGGGTCATCTTCAGTTACATGTCAAATTTTAGGCCAGCCTGGGTTACCTGTGAAACGGAAAAGCAGAGAACCAAGTGAACTCTTTCTTATGTATCTGCACAAGTCAGTTACCTGCAGTATAAAAGGGTATCTTTACCCCATATTCTCTATACAGTTGATACGATCTGTCACTCCTCTAAGCTATTCTGTCCAGTACATAATTGTACATAGCTGTTGTGATTTTCAGTTCCACAGTGACTAATGGCATTGAGGACATTGGACATTTCTCATGTGCGTGTGCCTTCTTAGATGAAGTATCTAGTTGAGTCTTTGGCCCACTTTGATTGGGTTACCGACTTTGTCATTTCTGAATTCAAAGAGTCTTCATGTAAATTCCTGATACAAGATCTTTCTCAATTTATGTATGCATTGCAGGAATTTCTCCATACCTGGGGTGTGTCTAGTCACTATCCTAACCTGAGGAACATGTGCTTCCGATGTCTTATTTAAGAAAACTGCCCAGATTTTCTTCTTGCTGGTTCATGATTTTTAGCTTTTGAGGTTGAGATGTATAGTGATTGATTTTGACTCTGTCTTTGTGAATTGCTGGTGTGAAAAGTCAAAGCTCATACAAACAGCTGTGTCTTTCACACTGTATCTGGAGCAGTTTAGCTGTTGCTCTTGATTTGTTCTTAGCATGCCTTCTGGGTTTTGTTTATGTTTTTGATTGTTTTGGTTTTTTTGCCCTTTGTTGCTTTAATTTATCACTTTATATGATTAATTTTCTTAGTATATCAACCTTACTATTCTCTGTCCCCCTCCCTTTTGGAGTGGGGAGGGTTCTAGACAGGGTTTCTCTGTGTAACCTGGCTATCCTGGAACTTACTCTGTAGAACAGGCTGACCTCAAATTCAGAGATTCCCCCTGCCTCTGCACCTCCACAGTACTGCAATTATATTGACTCAGTTTATTTTCCTTCCCCCACGTATAACAAAATTCTAGAATCCTGGGCTCTTGGCTGACCAGAGCCACACTACAGGCATTAGATACATATTTGTAACTATTCTAACTCAGTTGTCAATAATGTTACATTGTGTCACTAGCTGTAAGTATCCGGTAGTAACAAAGTATTTCTGGCTTTTTCCTTATCACTCCTGTGAGCTTGTCATTTCACCTTCTACAAAGAGGATCACAGAATACATTGTTGCTATTATTTTGAGCAAATTGTCTGTTGGGGCAGGGTGTAGTAATCCAAGTTTATTAGAAGAGTAGAAAAAGAAGACCTGTTCTTTTTTGTTCTGAAGTGAGTTCCATATTACCACCAAGTGACTCTCCTGAGCCTCAGTTCTCCATATGTGAAATGAGATAGCATTGGCCTAGCATTCTCCACCTGATGAAAGGGGCTTGTTAGGCAAAGTGGAAAGTCTGTGGAGTAAGTTGTCCCATGCAACCTTCTTTTTGTTCCTCTTTTTATTTTCATTTCATTTTTTCTTATAATCAAGACAATAAAAATTTGGCAAGTCTTGGGTTCATTTGCTTTTGCTTGAAGAATATTTTCTTCTGGTTACTGACTTAGGAACGTCCAAGTTTTTTTTTTTTTTGGTTTGTTTTTTGTTTGTTTTTTTTGTTTTGTTTTGTTTTTGTTTTTGTTTTTTTTTTGTTTTTTGGTTAAAAAAAAAAGAGGGTTCAGTCACTGATAGTGGGATACTAACCCCAGAGGCTCGGACTTCCCCAGAAACAACTCACAGACTGTGTGAAGTTCAAGAAAAAAACAAAACAAAACAAAACAAAACAAACAAACAAAAAAAGACATTATGCTCAATCCTTACACACCAAGAAAACGTTGACTAATTCCGGGTTACCTCCTGTTTTACATGTACTTTTTGCTCATTATAACTAGTAAGACCTTAATGCAGAGTATCAAACCTTAAAAAAAAAGGCAAAAAAAAAAAAAAACAAAAAGCCAAGCACTGACAAAAATGTATTTGTATACATTTATGCAAAAATGTTTAATTTTTTTCCTTTTATCTTTGTTTTGTAAAATAAAGTTTTTTTTTAAAAAAGAGGGTTCACATAAAAACCTCCCTCCCTTCTTCTCTCTGTTTTTTCTTTTCTACCATTTTCTTCTTTTCATTAAGAATAAATTCTTGGGGCTGGAGAGATGGCCCCGACGTTAAAAGCACTGACAGCTCTTCCAGAGGACCTGGGTTCAATCCTTAGCACCCACATGGCAGCTCACAACTGTCTGTAATTCCAGTTCCAGGGGGACCTAACACCCTCACACAGATATGAGCAGGGAAAACACAAATTCAAAAAAAATTTAGAAGAAGAGATTATTTTCTCAAAAAATATATCCTGATTACAGTTCTCCTTCCCTCCAGTCCCCCAAACTTCTCCCTGCCTCCTCTCTCCTCCAAATCCAGCCCTTTTCTGTCTCTTATTAGAAAAAAAACAGGCTTCTAAGAATTAGCAACAAAACACAGCAAATATATAAATAGAGGATAAAACAAAACATAATAGGATAAGCAAAAAACATCACATCAAGGATGGACCAGGCAAACTAACAGAAGAAAAAGAGCCCAAGAGAAGGCAGAAGAGTCAGAGACCCTCTTGTTCACACACTCGGGAGCCCCATAGAAATGCTGCACTGAATGCTCCAGTAGATACACAATGAAAACCTGTGTTAGACCTTATGCGCGCTGCCTCAGTCTCTGTGAGAGCTTATGAGTGTGGCTTGGTTGATTTAGAGGGATCTGCTCTCCTGGTGTCCTCCATCCCCTCTGACTGTCACACTCCTCTGAGAGATTCCCTGAGCTCCGAGGGGAGAAATTTGATGGAGATGTCGCATGCAGACCTGTGTTTCTAAGGTCTCTCTCTGTGTGTCATGTCTGCCTAGGGGTCTCTGCGTTTGTTCCCATCTCCTGAAGCAGGAAGCCTCTCTCATCTTAATCTTTTTGATAGTTGAGCACACTGCTGATATTATTTTAAGCAAATTGCTCTCTGGTGTGCGAATTATGACTAAGAAAATGTTTTGTTTACCTTTTCTTATTCTTTCTTTGGTACTCTTCCTCTTTTACAGTTCTGAGGCTTTGATTGGTAGAACTTCCTTTTGCGTATGTGTGGGATGCACACGCATCTGAGTGCAAGTGCACACGCCCATGTTACCGATACATTGCAGCATGTAGAAGCCAGAGCAGCATGTCAAGTGTCTTCCAGAACCCGTCTTTCCTTATTAAACTGGAAACTTGTTATTTTGGTAAGATTGACGGACGGACCAGTGAGCTCTCTGCAGTACCCAATGTTGCGGTTACAGGTACATGCAGCCATGGCCACAGTTTAATGTGGGTGCTCCGGATTTGAACTCAGGTCCTCAGGTCATCTCCCCAGCTTAAGAACTTTATTTTACATATCTTGCAAGGCAGATCGAGTGTAGACAGATTTCCTCAGCTTTTGTTTTATCTGAGAAAGTCTTGTCTTTTCATTCACTTCTGAAGAATAACTTGGCAGGAAACAGAATTTGTAGTTGACATTTTTTTTTCTCTCTCTCTCTCTCTCTCAACTCTTTAAATATTTTATCTTACTCCTCTTTTCCAGGGATGGTGTCTGGGAAGCGTGATTCAGTCCTCATATTTGTTCTCATATATGAAGATTTTCTTTTCTTTTTCTTCTACTTATTTCAGGATTTTTTCTTCCTCTTTGGTTTCCTGCAGTTTGAATGGGGCAGGGGAGAAAGAGGCAGAGACAGAAAGACAGAGACAAAGTGAGAAGAGAGAGGGGGGGGAGTTAATATGTTCTAGTCAGTATTCTTTTAGCCTCCTGGTTCTCTGTGGGTCTGACATTAATTCTGGGAAGTTCTCAGTCATTAATGCTTCAAGTTTTTTTTTTCCTGTTCCTTCCTGTTACACCTTACAGCAGATGGGTAAGCACTACAATTCTAGATTTTTGTTCTGGTTTTCTCCATCCATATCCTCTTTGCAACCCGACTTAGGAAGTTTGTATTGTTGTGCCCTCAGGATCAGACCCTTCTCTACTGTGGCCCATCTCCTAATGAGCCTTTGAAGGCCACAGGATGATACTGACTGCCACTTCCTGTCACCTTCACCTTCTTTCCTTGAGACAGAATCTCTAGTTGAACTTAAAGATAAGCTGATAGACAGCTCTCCCCTCACAACCCTGGTGTTACAGACGTGTGCACGGTCATGGCAGATTTTAACATGGGTGTTAGGGATTTGATCTCAGGTCCTTATGTTTGTACAGTAAGTGGACTTACCCACTGCGCCATGAGACAACTCACCTTCCACCTGACTCTTTCCTGAGGCTCAAGTCTTAGGAAACTGGGTCTGCTTTTCATCACGTCTAGATTGCTTCTCAAATGTTCCAGAAATGGAACCCACTGGCATGCAGTCCTTGTTTCTGGCTTCTTTCCCTTAGCACATGGCTGGTGAAAGTCTCCAAGTCTCTGTGTGTTTTTGTAGCTCTGTCCTTTTGATAGCTAGGTAATTCTATTAATCCATGTATTTGCCATTCCTGTGTCTGGCACATGGTGAACCGGTAGATGAATGTTAAATGGCTGAGTAGATAAATAGTGGCTAAAGGCAGAGATTCCTTTATAAATGGTCAGAACCAGGTGCTCTTGGGAATCAGAAGGACCAAGATGATGGCACTTGTCATTTGTTATTTTGGAGTATTCTTATTCTGTGCCCACTCTTGTGCTGGGTTGGGACAGGTGGTTCCTGCCCACCCACCCTTAGCTGACTGTTTTGCTGAGGGACACACTACTCCTCAAAGAGCATTCAGACAGATAGATGGGTCAGGAAGGAAGTGCAGGGGAGAGTGTGGGCGGAAGACAGAGGAAAGGTGAGGGCACATCAGCAGGGCAGTCGCTCATCAAGGGATACAGGCTCAGACAGGCTTCTTAGAGAAGCCACGGCCGGCCGTGGATGGCATCTGTTAGCCCCTGGAGGAAGAGTGTCCCTGCAGGAGAAACAGCCATGTGAAGGCTCATGGATGGAGGGAGCACGTGCAGCTCAAGTATGAGGAATGGCCGTAGATGAGAATGGAGATGTCCTGGGGCAGATGTGGAGAGTCCATAAGTCACACCGAGAGTGACTTTTATTAGGAAGTCAACTGGGACCACTGAGGGCACTAAAGCTGCAAAGCGATAGATTTAGGTCTGCTCGGTGGAGAAGAGATTGAATGCATGAACAGAGGCTGGAGTGATGGGGGAGGGCAAGCCCCCTAGATTTTGAGAGAGCAGTTTCATAGAATGATCAAGGCTGTTCAAGAGGTTGCCATACCAAGACCTGGGACACCATTGTTCCCCCCCCAACCTGTGTGTGTGTGTGTGTGTGTGTGTGTGTGTGTGTAAATGTGAGTGCATGTGCCTCACCAGCTGAAGCAAGTTTCCTCATCCATGAGCCCCATGGATCCTCCTGTCCTTTTCTCCCTGGTTCTATGATTACAAACATATGCCACCAAGTCTGGCAATAGAAAAATAAGAACAGTTTTCTTTTACATATCTGAGGGTTTTGTTTTCATGGATGAATGTGCCCCTTGTGAGTATTAGGTGGCCACAGAGGACAGAAGAGGACATCAGACCTCCTGGAACCAGAGTTACAGGCATTGTGAGGCATTGTGTGGGTGCTGGGAACTGAACCCAGGTTCTCTTAAAGAGGGCTAAGTGTTCTGAACCACTGAGCCATCTCTTTGGTCCCCATGTCTGGCATTTATAAAGTAGGTTCTGGGGATCAAGCTCAGGTCATGATCCCCATGATCCCCCATCATGCTGGCAAGGTAAGTACTTTATTCACAGAGACATCTTCCTGGTCCCCTGGGACTTTGTACGCAAGGTGGGAATAGTGAACAGAGACGGAGCAGCAGATCTGGGACTTGACAAGAGAAGAGACAACAATTCCAATCTTAGGGAAAAGAGCAAGTGAGGAGGATGGGGTGGGGGTGGAGACAAAAGGCAAAGGTGGGAGTGAACAGAGTCATGTGTCTGACAAACCTTCAAAGTCCAAGAGACAGATGGACATTTGGGTCTGGGAAGGAAACCAGGCTAGGCCTGCTGACCTGGGGGGGGGGGGTCAATGAAATGTAAGGTACTTGAAGATCCAATCTTGAAAGTTGTGTGGTACCCTTGCCCACCTAGTCTGAGGTCAAAGCAAGTTAAGGGCCAACTGCGATCAAAAGATGCAAGAACCGACTCAGCCTCTTGGTGGGCAAAACTGCCAGGTGTTAGGGAGATCTTTCGGGTAAAGTAAGAGTGAGCTAACGTGAGAACAGATGGGCCTAACAAGGTAGCAGCAGGCAGGGTCCACGGTGGAGGGTGCGGGGCGCATGAGTGAGGCTTAACTTTAGGGAGATAAGGGCATAGAACAACATTGCCGAAGGGAAGGACCAGTTTTCATGTATGAAGAGCAGCTCCTGTCTGAGCAGCTCAGCCAGTTCCTGTGTCATAAAGCACTTTGAACTTGCTCCTGCCCTCACAGGGTAGGGAGTAGGAAGCACACTTTACCGATGACTTATCGGTTCTAACGGCCCTCTTAGGGCTAGCTGCTGGGAAGTGGGCTCTGTGGGTGAAGCTATGGAGAATCCGGGAGTCTCTTCCCCACCTCCTGTGTGAATGCCTGGGCTGATTGTGTGCACACACAAAAAACAATGTTTGCTTCCCCCCCCTTCAAGGAGCAAAGCAGCCTCATAACTCTTTGTTTGGAGAAAAGACTTTACAGGAGGAGAGTTTCACTGTACCTTAGGAAAGTGGCTTCAGGATGTTGGGGGCATGCTTGCCCAGTGGTAGGAAAGAGCCAGGGACTATGAGGTCTGTCTTAGTATTTGTATTGCTGTGACAAAACACAATGACCAAGAAGCAAGCTGGAGAAGAAAGGGTTTTTTCAGCTTACAGTCCACATTACTGTTCATCACCAAAGGAAGTCAGGACAGGAACTCAAATGGGGGCAGGAACCTGGAGGCAGGAACTTGGAGGCAGGAGCTGATTCAGAGGCGGTGGAGGAGCGCTGCTTTCTAGCTTGTTCCTCATGGTTAGTCTACCTTCTTATAGAACTCAGGAGCATCAGCCCAGGGATGCCACCACTCACCACAGGCTGGGCCCTCCCACACTAATCACTAGTTGAGAAAATGCCTTTCAGCTAGATGTCATGGAGGCATTTCCTCAACTGAGGCCCCTTCCTCTCTGATGACTCTAGCTTGTGTCAAGTTGACTCAAAACTAGCCGGTACAAGGTCCAGCTTTCTTAGCAGCAGGGACATGGATGAAGGAGAGGTGGCTAGCTTCAGAAGCCATGCACTGTTGACCACCATCTTCTCCTTTTTCACTACCTCACCATACACTGTGATATGAATAAAAATAATTTATGTCATGTGACTGCTTTTTAACTAGCTGCTTTCAAGACTTAAGGCCAGGATTATAAAAGGCATGCATTTATAAATTATTAGTCTGGAGCTCATAAGCACATATACTTTGGTAGCACTTTAAATTAATTTATTGTCATTCATTGCAGCTGTCTGTGATGTAAACCTTCAGCTATAAATTTGTGCCGTAGTCTGACATGCCATTAACTAACATGCTGCTCGGGCCAGAGCACATAGTAAAACATTCCAATATAGTCTCTGTAGGGATGAATATCTTCCTTCTCCTCCTCTCCCTCCTGTTCTCTCCTCGCCTCCCCTCTCTTCTCTCTCTTCTTTTCTTCCAGTGACAGGCAGTATGCAGAGATGGCAGGCACTTCTTGAGAGTTATGCTCTCAAAAGAATGAGAGAAGGCTGAGGAGACAGCTCTGTCTGAACTCAGATCTCCAGCAGCCACATAGAAAAACCGGCATGGGACCTGTGTTGGGAGGGGTAGGAGAAACCAAGAACTCACTGACTACCAATCTAGCCAATCGGTGAGCTCCAGGTTCGGCAAAAAGACCCTAGTTAAAAAAATACAATGGAGAGTGAGGCAGGAAGATACCTGATGCCGACCTCTAGTCAACACAACACACACGTGTGTGTGCACACACATGCATGCACACATATCACACAGAGGTTCATGTGTCTGTATACATATTTACCTACACATATAATGCACACAAAGGTGCATTTACCTGCTCTCACTCTCTCTCTCTCTCTCTCTCTCTCTCTCTCTGTCTCTCTCTCTCTTGCTCTCTCTCTCTCTCTTTCTCTCTCTTAGAATAACTGAGGGCAAGAGACACTGTGACCTGGCACCCTCCACAGAGCTCAGGAGATTCTGACCCATTGCACAGCGAGGACCTGGCTTGTCTAGCACAAATGGATAGTAGAACTGGAGAAAACCTTTTATCTAGACCAGAAGGACATTGTAATGCTGCCCTTAAAGAAAAGGATGGACAAGGCAGCAGAAACAGGAATAGGAAGAAAAAAGCTTGGGAGCAGAAGAGATGCAGAGAAAATTCAGCAGAGCTGGAATAGGCTAGAGACTAAGGGGAAGGGGAAGCTTAGTGACAGCATGGGTCACGTGATCTGCTTTAGTGTGGTCTGGTTAAGCACTCAGAGCTTACAATGAGTCCTGTGGGTGACCAGCTGTGACGTTCAGCCTGCCTGCAGGTCACGTGCTCTTTCTTGCCTCAAGTTCTCCACTGGAAGGGCGCTTTACTGGCTCAGGAGCCATGGATTTGGTAGCTGTACCATTTGGGAGTGGATCATCCTGAGGCAGGAAGCAGGGCATGCTATGTTGAGGTTAGGCCAGGATGGTGGGAAGGCTCTAGAGTGCTAACCTGTTGGCTGGATGTCGAAGGGGCCTCTTTCTTCCCCCAGAGGCCATCTCACACACACACACACACACACACACACACAGAGAGAGAGAGAGAGAGAGAGAGAGAGAGAGAGAGAGAGAGAGAGAGAGAGAGAGATCCGCAAGGAGTGGAGGAGGACTGTGGGGTGCACACATCTACACATCTGAGGAGGCACCAGAGCGTGTGTTCTGGGAGCACGGGTGCATGTTCCTGTCCTGACCTGCAGAGGACAGAGAATGCTTCATTCCATATTAAGGCAGTGATGGGTTTGTCATCTTCCCCAGCTCAACCTCCTTCCTCAGCCCTAGGAGCCCCAACCACTCAATGTCTAATTCTGGAAGGAGTCTATGGATATCTGGATGTTCTCTACTGATGAATCAAGTGGTTTTCTTGTACTCTTGGGAGCAGGAATCTTTACCCAGTCTTATCTATCCATTTTCTTATCTTCTGGATGAGAAGCCCAGAGTGGTTGATATTAGGACTTGCCCATAAGATTACAAACAGTGTGAAAGCCATTCAAACAACTGAGCCTTGAATAATCTGGAACAATGAATGAAGGACCCTTCCTAGCAGGGCTGTTCCTGAACACACTGTGAACATTCATTCTTCCACCCCTGTCCTATGCAGACATCAGTTAGGATCCCGGGTCCCAGCATGCTGCAGATATGTTTGTGTTCCTCCATGTTTTTCTTAGTGTAGGTCTTTGAGGTTGGTGTGGCTGTCTCCCCATCTTCTTGCTGGTTTAGAGGGGTCATTGAAGGTCACAGAGGCAAGATCTATACCTAGTGGCTTCCGGGGGCTCTGGGAGCCAACCTCAGCTTCCCTAGGTGGTAGAGTAAAGAAGGGTCATGTGGAGACAAGAATGAATGTGTAGACACTCCCCTGGGAGTCCATGCACTCACAAACATGGCTCTGTATAGTCTTCGTGGGGACTTGAAGGTAATGCCTCCTCCAGCTGTGGGGGTGAGCTTCAATTTATTGTGAGGATGAGTCTTACTCCTGCTCTCCAACGTCTCATTGGGGCATCTACCTTG
Source organism: Micromys minutus (assembly GCF_963924665.1). NCBI lineage: Eukaryota > Metazoa > Chordata > Mammalia > Rodentia > Muridae > Micromys > Micromys minutus. Next base: position 33,043,830 of record NC_137981.1, read on the forward strand.
TACCTGTTTTCCTGGAGGGTGTGTGGACCTCTAGCATGAGAAGGAGGAGGGTGAGGGATTGGAATAGGCTCATTCCTATGACCTGTGACTTCAGAGCTCCTGGAATCCAGGGCATCCCTCAGCGCTGGTGCTCCCGTCTCCTCTTATCTACAACCAGACCTCAAAGAGCCAAGAACCAGTCCTATTAATCAATTATCTGCTGCCTGAGCTGAGAGCAGGGCTGGCTGGCCAGATAAAGTCCAGGGGGGAGGGGAAAAGTACATGAGCTCAAGAGGGAAGCCTGCTCTTTTATCTGGAGCTGTGCCTCATAATTCCTGTGAATTACCACATGCACCCCAGTGTGCACATCTTAGGGGACACATATCACCTCTTTCTTGCACAGCCCCATCCTACCTGCTCCTTTTTATGCATACAAGTCACAATCACACCTGGCCATCTTTGACTGCTCACATCCCCCCATGGAGGGCCACACATCTGAGGAGATGTTCCATCCACGTGCTTGAGCACCCCTGTCCTGTACTTTAACAGTCAGGCCATGCTCCGTGACCATGTGCACACATCGACACCACACTGGTCCAGGCTAAGGAGGTGTGATTCCTGAAATGGGCATGAAGAAGAGAGAATTGCCTTAAGAGGGTTCTAAGGGCTATGGGCACACTGTCTGCTGGAGTTGGCTGGTTTGATCTGAGGTTTTGACCATGCTGTTAAGTTTTCAGTAACAATTTAAACCCACTGACCATACGTACGAGACCCTGTCTGCAGTTTGCACCTCCTCCTCCTCATTCTTGAGATGAGAGAACTTCCAAGTTTGGGCATCTCAGGCCCTACCTAATCCACAGTTGTCAGGGTCATGCTTTGTAGACTGAGAGTCAGCATAGAGTGTTCTTTTTGCTGCTGTTTCTGCTATTGACTAGCTAGTCAGAGAATTGCCTGGAAGCTCTGACCAGGTACCTGTGGCGGGAAGTCTTGCCCCATGTGGTGCTGAGTGTTTGAAATGCCTCATTCCTGCCCCAAGTCATTTGAGCCCTGCCAGAATCCAGCACTTCACCCAGGTTGAATTGTAGCAAGCTACCCAAGAGGGCTCCACTGTGCCCAGTTTGACTATGAATACCTTTTCTATTTAGATCCAGGAGCATCCTCCTAGGCTCTTGAGACCTGAGGTACATGGCAGGGTTCTGGTAGTCTTGTTTGCCCTCTGTACAGGTTTTCATAAGAAGAAGAGGGGTGAGCAGTCCAAGGGAGGACCACACCACACACAGAGGCCCTGGAGAACCCACAAAGACTCAGTCACGGGCAAGGGATGTGTGGCCAAGATCTACAGGAATATGCATATGGTGGGGAAATGAAATATGTACATGTGGCATTCAGCAACATGAGGGTTGGGAGTCAGGTGGGAGCAGGAGAGATGGGAAGATTTGTTGTGTGTGTGTGTGTGTGCGCGTGCGCGCGCGCGCGCGCGCGTGTTGTAGATGTCTGTGTAAACATGGAAATTATCTCAGTTAATGGTATGTATGTTGTATGAGGTGTGCATACTGTGGGCTTCTTTTAAGCAGATTATGGATGTATATTTATATGTGTAGAGTGTGAATATTTTGAGTATACTATGGGTGGGCTATATGTATATGTGCATGGGATATAGGAGTACCTGTATCCCATTACCAGAGAGACAAGGTAATGTGTGTGCAAAGGGTGGCTTCTTCTGGTGTCATTTGTGTGGTGTATGTGGGATGGGTGATATCTGTGGTCCTTTGGGGAAATGTGGAGGTCGTGCATGTTTATCTGTGTGTGCAGTATGTGTGGTGTGTCCATTTTGCATGTTGGCATGCATGGGTACGTTTTCACCATAAGCAGCAGGTCTATCTGTCTGCCAGATTAGGGGGTGTGTTGTGTGTGTTGTTGTGTATGTAATTTGGGCTGGTTGTCTTCATGTTGTGGGGTGTGTATAGTATGTGTGTGTTTGTGGCCAGGTTGCCTGTGGACTGATATATGTGGAGTGTGTATCGTGTGTGTGTGTATGTGTGTGTGTGGTGTAATGGGCACATTACCTGTAAGTGGGAGTGTGTGTGGTCTATGTATCTAGTACAGGGTGTGTGGGTCTGTCATCTTCAGAGAGTGTGTGGTGTGTCTATATTGTGCAGGGTACATGTCTGTGGAGAAGCCATCATGTGGAAAGGAGAGTCTGTGTATTGTGGTGTACATGCTGTGGGCAGGTTGTCCATGTGTAGGCGTGTGATAATGTGGAATGTGTGTGTGTGTGTGTGTGTGTGTGTGTTTGCACGCTCGCGGGCATGCTGTGGGTGTGTTGTCTGTAAGTGGGTTTGTGGTGTGCATGTTGTATGCAGCATGCATAGTGTGGGCTTTTTATGGGCAGGTTGGGAATGCATATGTCTATGTGTGGAGTGTGAGTGTTTTAAGCATTCCATGGGTGGTTTGTGTGTGTGTCTATGCGTGGGGTATGTAATGTGTGGTGAGTGTATGCTGTGGGCATGTAATGGTCCAGTCGCCTGTGTGTGTCTGTGAATTTATTGTGGGCAGGTTGTCATCTCTGCGTGTATGTGTTATGTCTGTTATGCAGGATGTCTGTGTTGTGGGCAAGTTGTCTGTGTGTGGGGGGGGATTGTGTGTGTGGTGGGCAGGCTGTCTGTGGGGTGAAGGCTTTTTTTGTGGCTATGAGTATGAGATCAGCATGCCTTGTGCATGTGGGCGCGTGGGGAGGTAGGAGCAGGCAGGAGGCAGCAGGCAGGCTGACGGCCAGGGCCTCCCCCGCCTTGTGCACAGTGGCTGGGTTGACAGCCGGGCGGAGAAGAAAACTAGACGTCAGGGAAATCAGTCAGAGACAAATCGATTCCCTTTAGAGGTGAGAAAAAGCAGATGCTGCGGCTGCTGGTGGCCTGTTAGGCTCACAGCCACATCCATCTCAGCCCGCCCCTCTTCTGCTGGCTGCCAACGCCCTGCCTTTGTTAGGGGCCTTGCTGTGGGCCTGCTGCCTCACTGTCTTGCCAGCTTTTCTGTGGCAGGGCACCCTCCTGCACAGAGTGCCATACTGGTGCAGGGTGTGCATAAATCTGCACACAAGCGTGCATGTGTCAGCATGGCACTGGAGGGGTAGAAACCTTGTCATGCCCCTTGTCCCAGGGCACTGAAGTCAGAGTCAAATGGACACTGATTTGCTTGAAGACATCCAGAGAGCAGGACAAGGTTGGACCTTGGAGATGTGTCCCTTGGGCAGCCCAGCCAAAATGGCCCCCACATGCATGTAGGTCCCAGCAGTAGGGATCCATCCTGTGGCCAGGGGAGAGCATCCTGCCCTGTTGCCTGCCAAGTGGCCCTGAGTGGCCAGATTCACATGGGAGCCCAGCTTCAGCCTTGGTCCTTCACTCCCTCGTGGGGTGTCATGTGCCCCTGGACTGCAAGCTAGTCTCAGCTGTCTGGATAGCAGCCCGCACAGTCAGGCCCGACTCCTGGCCTGGATCTTGCTGACTCTTCAGCTGTCAGTGTGTCTAGATTCCAATCCTTCTCCTCAGCACCCCCTTCCCCACTAGATTTCAACAACCAAGACAGACCAGGAAGCCATGACCAGACCTGTGCCTGCCTAGGGAAAGGGACTCTCTTACTCAGGGAGCTTTCTGAGTTCTGTGCAGACTCCGGATTGACAACTTGGGCCTGCCTTCAGAGAATGTGGCTGCTGGTTGGGAGGTACACGGTGCCTCCTCTGAAACTGAGATGCAGAGAAACACATTGGAAGGTCCCCACATCCCAAGAGATTCCTCCTGTTCTCCTCTTCCTCCTTTTCTTCTTTCTCCTTCTCTTTCTCTTCCTGCTCCAGCTGGATGCTTTCATTGAAGCTGACCTTTGTGCAGGAGGATTCTGCTTCTGCTTGCTCTCCCGGCTTCCCTAAGAACTGTCCCTGAACCCCCTGACTTCATGTCCTTGCCCGGGGACCAGTGACTCCATAAGCACCGTGTTTCTCCCCTTTTTATCTCAGACAGCAGCCTTTGTCTGGTACAGATGTCCTATAGTTTACCGTGAAACATCTGGGGGGATGTTACCCAACTGAGCAGCTGGTAGAGGTAGCCACTGCTGGGGTTTGGTTTCAGTGGTGCCTGATGCTGGCTCTTGAGACTGATCTCAACTCCAGACTCCCAGGCACACTCTGACATATCTCTACTTGCCCGAGCTGGTTGCATTCTGAAATCTGAAACTTGCCCCATCAGACTTGAGTTCCAAGCGCTGGCTGTGTGTCTGCAGACAGACACTGCACACCTCTCTATGTCTTGTATTCTTGTGTGTTGAGGGAAATAGAGCCTTGTTCACCCCAGAGTAAGTCAGAGAAAGTTGGGGGCACAAGAGCTACTGGGAGTAACAGCTGTGTTTTAGCTACTGGTGGTCAGGGGCTTACTCATGGAAGTCTTTCCAGGACCTACCCATGGTCATGATCCTCATTGTCCAGGCAGATGGGAGAGGCCACGAATCAGTCAACAAACACTGATTGAAACAGTCTGGGGCCAATCCTTGCTGTGGGTAGATAGCACTTGGCGTAGTGCCTGGCCAATGGGATGTATTCAAAAACATGACTGCTGAAAGAATACATGGATGTGGGCATGCATATTGTTGGATGTCCCTTGCTCCCAGGGAGGTTCCAGTCTCACCCCTGCTGGGATGTGGGACACGGGGTGGGGAAAGAAGAGTAGACTCTGACTCTTTTACTCTTTCTGTATCCAGCAAGAAAACTGAGCTCAGGAGTGTGACCTTGAGAGACCATGTCCTGCTGTGATGTACTTTTACATACAGTAACAGGAACAGTATAATCAGGTACAAATAACCTTAGACTAGCTACGTGTGCCTAGGGCCAAGCCTTTCTGTAGGGCATAGTGCTAGGACTGTTCCCTGAGCCGTGCTAACCAGCTTTATGGTGATGCTGAGGGACCAGATGTGTAGTTGCTTGTCCTGAGTCTCAGAGACAAGAAGTGAAGGCTGTTTGTGTTGTGCAACAAAGATGGCAAGGAGCAGAGGGGCACAGGCGACCTCGGGGACCAAAGGGCCCAATGAAGAATCCACTGAGAACTGGACTGATGAAACCAATGGGTTGCAGGTAGTATGTGGTGGAGCTCCCTAGAGCCAGAGTGTGCACCACTCAGCATCCCTGGATCTGTCGCTGTGCGCTGTGCTGTATACCTTCCCCTCCCTCACTGCATCTGTCTGTGACACCAGCACCAGCCTTCCCTCTGTCTGTGACCGAGGCCTGAGAAACAGGCCCTGATTCTCATACACAAGGCCTTCCTTTGGCCCTGAGAATCATCTCGGTTCCTCTCCAGGCCTTGCAGCAGACCCTCTACCCAAGCTGTCTGACTAATTACAGGTCCATAGCCCAGGGTCAGTTAATGTCCACCTCCAGGTCTCCCAGATCACCATCTGACTCTGGATTAGCTGTGTGCTGGCCAGGCTTCATTCTTCATCCAATCAGCAGTCGAGACTGGGTCACTTCCTCCAATCAGCAGTTCCCGGAGCAGCTGCCCTTCTCTCTTTTGATTCCTGAAGCGGAGACAGCTGACTCCTCTCCCCTGCCTGTGCCTTCTAGCTTCTGACATCACTTGTCACCAAAGCTCTAAAGGCCCCTTCACAGGTTGCAAAGGAGACAGTGTGAGAGAAACATTGGCCTTCTGTCTTTACAGACCTGGAGAGAAACAACGTCTTAGCAGTGCCTAAGGCACTTGCACAATTTCTCAGGCATCTCACAGTGCCTCTGCCCCCACCTCAATCTGACAAATGCCACAGGAAACTCACAAAGAATCCTAAAGCAAGATGGTAATAAAGAGGTAAGTATTACCAATGGGATGGGACCTACTGAAGCCACTCACTTGTTTTTACCTTTCCACATCATCCATCCAACCATCCACCCACCAACCCACCCATCTATTCATCCGTCCATCCATCCATCCATCCATACATACATACATACATCCACATACACATCTATTTATTTACCCATACATCTATACACCTACTCACCCATTCATCTATTCATATATCTGTTCATCTATTAACCCACTCATTCACCCACTCATCCATATACCCACCTATTCATTCATTCATTCATTCATTCATTCATTCATTCATCCACCCATCTATCCATATACACATCAATTTACTTACTCACACATTTATATACCTACTCACCCACTCATCTATCCATATATCTGCTCATCCATCTACTAACCAACCCATTCACCACTCATTCATATACTCACATACCCATTCATTCATTCATTCATTCATTCATCTATTCATTCATCCATCTACCTACCCATACATTCGGCCACCCACCCATTCAACCATCCATTCATCCACCCACCATCCATCTACGCACCCACGTACCTGTTTTCATCTAGTACATAAGTTGTACCTAGAAATTGAAATGGAAAAGCCCCCTGCCCCCAGCTTTCCTAGAAGTCCCAACCATGTATCGGGGGACATGGATTTGTGCCTCCCTGGATTGGCTAGAGCAATTGGTGAGTCTGTAGACCAGCCATTTGCATGTGTCCAAGCAGGGATGGAAAATGGGTGGGTTTGTCCCAGATCTTTTTATGCAAGTTATGGAGTGTCATCTCTTCAACCTGCCCTCAGCCTGCTGTCATTATTCTCACTTTACAGATGGTACAACTGAGGCTCAGGGACTCAAAGGCTGTAAACCCTCAAGAGGCAGAGCCAAGACTAGAGTGTGGTCAATTCCTTCTGACCCCAGAAGGACCTCCAGGCCCTGTCCTTTCATTCTGGTTGCCTTTTTTTTTTGGGCAGGCCTGGGGATGGGCTTTGGAAGGGAAAGGAAGATAAACTGTAGAATTCTTTTGGTGGTAGTAGGGGTGGGTTTTTGTTTTATTTTGTTTTTTGTCATTCCCCCCCCCCCCCAGGACAGGGTTTCTTTGTGTAGCCCTGGCTGTCCTAGAACTTGCTCTGTAGACCAGATTAGCCTCAAACTCACAGAGATCTGTTGGTCTCTGCCTCCCAAATGCTGGGATTAAAGGTCTGTGCTACCACTGCCCTGCTCGGAATTCTTATAATTACCTGTGCTGCCTAGACATGAGCAGGGTTCCTGAGTGCTAAGTTTCCTGTCACTGAAGCCGTGCAAGTAGAAATTAGAATCTCATGGCTGTGGTGGTGATCTTGGGTGAACACAGGAGTAGAATGAAGCCAGGTAGAATGTGAGCATTCCCATTTTACAGGTAGGCAAAATAGATTCATTATCCATCCCTGCTCCTTAAAAACACTGTTCCACAGTGGCTTCCTAGGCACCCTGGGTTTCAGTGACATGCTCGGAAACACGTAAATGGCAGGGCTTAAGAATCACCAATTTACTAGGGCAATCTCCAGGGAGACACAAACCCATGTGACCATAGGGCCTATTTCTGGATCAGGTCCTTGTAGGTGGAGGGCCTTTAGCCAGTTCCTTGTCTGTGGATACTTGGAGGGGTCTCTATCAACTTCCAAGCAGGAGTTGTGTCCGGAGAGCTGTAATTGGAGCTGGGACCACATGCCTGAGAGGTGCTTGCCACAGTTCAAGTGCAGACATGTCTCTGAAGCAAGACCTGGTGAATCAGTCTCTCAAACACAATCCCTGTCTTGGGTGCCCTGCCCCACCTCAGCCCCAAGAAAGAAACTGATGGTGTCCAGGTTCCACACATTTTGTCTCTGGGCCTCTCCAGAGCCTTGGGAGGGAAACAATGGTATCACTATAAAGAAGGAGAATCGCAGGCTTCCAGTGTCATGTGGCTCACTCAGAGCCATTGGCCACATCAGATAGGACCTGACTCTGGTTCGGGGAGTGCCAGGTTTAATTTCCTGATCATTCTAGAGAAAGATATAGGAGCTGAAGATCGGCTGCAAGAGGCCAGGGTCACAAGCAGCAGAGGTCTGGGTGGGTCTTGGGTCACGCTAGCTAACCATGTCATGCCTTCTACTGGCCTTTCTGAGCAGTCTATAAAGGGTGAGTCCCTGCCCTCTGCCAGGCTGGTGGTTCAGCTTTCACCTGCGTGCACATTCTTGGACATTCCTCCCACAGAGAAGTTGGATCTCTGTGACCTTCTTTTGAATGTGAGCAGAGCTGTGACTTCCATATCCAGTGAGTGTGGCAGGAGAGACCCTAACCCACTTTCCCAGCTTCCTAGCTTCTTCCTAGCTTTCATCACGTTTCTAGGACACTAGCTCTTAAAACTCTTGTCTGAGTATGAAGTGTCCCTTCCCAGGCTGCTGTGTCTAGAGGACACTCAAGAGGCCATGCCAGAGGCATGGTGGCCCCCAGTCCCTGAGGAGGACAATCACCTAGACTTCCTGTCTGCTTGAGTTTTCCAACCCAGGCCCTTAGCACTGTGGCATGGAACCACGTCATCTCTGCTGTGCCCAATCTGCTGAACCCCAGGCCCATGGAGAGCTAGACACAAAAACTGTTGTAAGACCAGAGAAATTGAGAGCTTTATCATTCAATAGATTACCAAGGCAGCTATGACAGGTGGGTTGTGTCATGTGGTCACCATGGGAGCCTCCTCCAGGCCATTGGCCCCATGTTTAGGAGCTAGGTTGAGTTTCTGCTACCAGGGCAAATCGTTATTTAAACTGGAGGTCATGAGACCATGACTGTGCATTTTCTGGGAGTTAGATTTTGCTTCTTCTACCCAAGATCCATTGTGTGTCTGTTGTAGTCTTGGGGTGTATTAGATTCCTGTGCCTTTTCTACTCTCTCAGAGCTGGGAAGACTTGGACAGGTGACTGACCTCAGCCTCGATGATCCGTGAACTAGCAGGACCCACCTTTCTCCCTCAGAGAAAGTCCCTCAGCCACTGTCAGAGCTGAGCATAGGGTTACAAATGCTCATTGTCCCTGAAGTCACCCTCTTCCTGGCACTTGGGACAGTGCATAGGACTTAATGGCTTACAAAGCACTCTCTGTCCCTCCTAAGAGCCCTGTGAGGTGTGTCAGAACCACCAAATGGGAGGACTGAGGTTGGGACACATAGCCCTGTGTGACCTGATCTCAGCAGTGGACTCCAAACGCAGGGTTCTGCTCTCATGAGAATTCCTTCCACACTCTCTCGGGACTGGCTTGCCTCATTCCAAGTCATATCCCCTCTGCTTCCTCTTGTCTCTGCTCTTCCAGAGCTGTCAGTTGTGTGTCCTTGGACAGCTCCCTTCCCTTTTGTGCCCTCAGGTCCTTATGTATGAAATGAAGAAATATGGGCAGATGGCAAAGGGCTTATTTAGCTCCAAGAGTCTCAGGTAGGTTCCAGATCTGAGAGGGGATTGTCCAAAATGCCTATTGTTCCTCTGGTGGACACAGATATCCTGTCTGTGAAAATTAAGGAGCAGTTATCTTCAGCCTGGCTACATTTTGCCTCAGGTTTCTCTGACAATTGCAGGAGCACAGTTCAGTCTTTGGGGTCTCTTGCACTGTGAAGCCCCCTCATCCATTCTCCTATTGTGCCTGGCCTTCCCTGAAGACCTTAGTTAGGCCAGGAGGTGGCGCACACCTTTAATCTCAGCGCTCAGGAGGCAGAGGCATGTGGATGTCTGAGTTCAAACCCAGCCTAGTCTACAGACAAAGTTCTAGGACTCTTAGGGCTACATAGAGAAACCCTGTTTAAAAAACAAACAGAAACAAACCTAGCAGCACCAAAATGTCTGTTCTTAACTGTCTATTTGTCCCTCTCATCATTTTAGGTCCAGGAAGGCAAGGCCCAGGCCTGCCTGCTTCCCAGGCTTTCCCGGTGCACACCAGGAGAGAACCAATCAGTATCATGTGTGTATGCACACACACACACACATGCACGTGTATGCGTGTACATACCATACCATGTATATATGTGTGGAGGTCAGAGGACATTTTGTGAAAGCCAGGTCTCACCTTCCACCATTAGAGAGCCTGGGGATTGAACTCAGATCATCAAGCTTGGCAGCAAGCGCCTTTACCCATTGAGCCATCTCACTAGCCATAAATGAAAATTGCTAAGCAAACAAACAATGAGGATAAGGTTGTTCCAGTCTTAAATTTCTCCAACTTCCTCTGCCCAAGCCTAAAGCTAAGCCAGGGAAGGATGTATTCCAAATAATAGTATTTTGGTCTCTATGGGATTTCTTTGGTTGAACAGTTTGCTGGTATGATGTCATTCTGACTTCCCCCAAACATGGGACTTATCCGTTCTACGTCATGGATGCTGTGTAACCAACTGGTTGTTGCACTTTCTACCAGGAGACTCAGGTCTCAAGACTGACACTTTGAATAACATTCCAGACTTGGGGGAGGTGTCTTTCTTTATCAGACAGATCTTCACTTCTTATGTTACAGCCCATTTCTTCTTTGTTGCTTCATGTAACCCTGTGTGTCCTTTATGGATTGGGGTATGCTCTAGATTACCAGAGCAAAGCAAGACTTAATTGAGTGTACACACGAAGTACTCAGTCCAGTGCACAATGTCATCAGCTGACCCACGACTGGACCCACAGGCTGGAGAGATCTGGAGCTACCTTCTGAGGCATGCCCTACTATAGGCTCCAGACACACAGAGCCCTGGCAGCCTCTTCTATGTTCTATGGGCTATGACCTGCCAGGTGGCTCTACTCTGATGAGCAGAAGTCTGGGTCCCAGCCATTCTCTGGCCTCACCACACTGTACTGGCCACCTTCTGGCTTCTCTATGCTTCCTGACCTCACTTCACACCCCTCTGTGCCTCTGCTTAAAAGTGTTCCTGAGAAACTATCACAGTTCTCTGCTCTGCTAAGCTATCACCTATTCCTTACGGTATGTCTGGTTCTAGTGGCCATGGGACTAGACCATCTGGTATAACAAATGCCTGTTGGTATTTCTCTGGTCTGGACTAAAGCAGACATCCTGGTGAAAAGGCAGGTGCCATCGTAAGTTGGGACAAAGCCAATCTCACATTGACCACATCCGAAGAGAAGTGTTTAGCTGCAGTGAGCTCCACTTAACAGACAAGAAAACTGAGGTTTAGAGAGATGAAGTTTGCCCAAGGTCTCAAGGTCAAAAGACAAGTTGGGTTTACTTTCCACTTGGTGCTAAGTAGCTTTTGTCACACCTGCTCCACTCCCCAAATACTATGGTTTGGTGGAGATTGGAAAGTGTCTAGTCATTTGGCTAGAAGGTCCTCTGAGGGGTTCAGGGACACCACTTTGGTGCCACAGAGAGGGCATTGGCAGTGTAGTCCCTTCCTTTTTTTTTTTTAGAAGGAAATGCTGGCCATGTGTGCTGATGACCACCTGCTGCAGAAACCCGGGTGCTGAGCCGGAGGAGGTGTTCAGGGACAATGAGCCTTTTTCAGAGAGACTTCTTTATGACCTCTGCCTGCATTCAGGACTGTGCCCTCTGCCCTTTCCACAAAAGCCAACCAGAGCAGGTCTTTTAAGAGCTTCTGGTAACAGGATATATATGCAAGGACCCCATCCCTAGCCTGGGAATCAAGGCAGCTGGTGCCCATCCCTATCGGAGTGACCTCAAATCTGTCCCTTGACTCTTGCAGTATGAGTATCGTCACCTGTTAAATAATGGGATCTGAGTGATTGCTTTCTGTTTGCCGCACAGTGTTTCTATCTCAGATGTGAAGTGATTCCCAGGGGTTTTCTGGAGGCACCCTCCTGTTACCTCTCACTGTTGAAAGCACAAACCCTTCCAACAAAACCCAAAAGGCTTCGGTGCATCAGGACTCACCCAGACTTTGACTTGGCAATTGTTGCAGAGGATTGGTTTCTGCTTGCTGCCATACCCTGAGGATCAGCTATGGTCTTTGACCTTCCTCTAAATATTCGTGGAGTGCCTGTTCCGTACTTGGAGGCCCAGCATGCAGCACAGAGGCCCCAAGGCATCGGTGTAGGGTGAGTTCTAGCTTTGCTCGGACTCTGCAGCTCACCACTTGGAACACCTTGGGCAGGTCATTTCCTTCCTGAGCTGGAGCTGTCCCATGTGATGCTGTCCCATGTGATGTGGGGTTCCTGATGAAGAAATATGATTAGGTGAGTGACAGCTGAAATATCAAGTGTGGTTATTACTTATCGGGAATGATAGGAACTCACGGGCCTTGCTCCTGTGGTAGACATGGTTCAATAAGTGATTAGGGGTGATCCTTTGGGTGGGGAAAGAAGCCTGCCTGAGATGCTGGGGGTACATGGGCCACAGGGATGCTTCCTGCTGCTGGTAATGACTTTCTTGTATAATTGGAAGTCCTGCCTATTGACATAGGTGATTTGGAGAAGTCCCTGCTTGGATTCAGAGGAGATACATTTTTTCCCACTCTCTTAGACTCTGCCATTGTTGATGGGTTTCAGGGAAAGTGAAGGAGTGCATTGGTAGAGGCCTCTTTGGAGGGTTTGGAATAGAAGAGGCTGGGTGTATGAAGGCTTTGAGACAATCTAAAGCAAGAGGAGAGCAGAAGCCAGCATGCAGAAGGTGGTGGCAGCCAGTTCCTCCCTAAGTCAACAACACAAAGCTCACCTACCTCTTCTGTTCATGCTGCAGAGCCCCGCACTGGCCCCAGAGTTTGTGCTATGGGAAACAGATAGGAATGAAAAGTTAGGGTTTCCAGACAAGGTGTGTGTGATGTGAAGCTGGCTGTGTGACAACAACAAAAAAAAGCCTGCATGGGAAAGGGTAGACAAGGAAGGTGTCATGGCCGTTTAGGCAACAGGGACATGTGTGCAGGCAGGTGGGCTGAAGTCTCCATCCTACATAAGAATGGTTCCCAAGACTCAGGCAGACTGTATGAAGCATCCTCAGTTCCTGGCTTTCTTCCTATAGGAGGTGGACGTTCTTCCCTGAGTCCTGTGTTCCTTTTCCCCAGATGCTGTTCCTGAAGGGTAGCTCCTATGGATTCATTGATTCCCTAGTTCCTGGCTGGGATTAGCCAGGGTGGCCTGTTAGAGGTACGACTTCTGCATCGCTCCACAGTGGCCTAAAATGGCCTCCTGAAAACTGGCAGGCTGAGACCACTGGAGACGGTGCTTCTGGGAGCTGGGTCAGGCTCACTGCAGAGATGGCTTGCCTCTGTTCCCGACTTTTCTCAACGCTGGCTGGGATGTCATCATCTGAAGGCTGCTTCCGCTCCGCCCCTCCCATGTGGCATGATGCTGTCCCTGCAGCCCAGCTAAGGTAGCATGTAAGATGACACATGTCATCTCTCTATGTGGCTACTGGGGCTTCCTTCCAGCATGTTGGTTCCCCTGGAAGGTGCATTTCTTTTATGAGTTAAAAATCTGTAGTTACTCTATGTCACTTTTACTCTGTTCAATGACAGGTGTCAAGGGAAAGGGGTAAAGTCCCGTTGAAAATCGGATGTGGGCCCAGAAACAGACATTTGATAGATGTGACTTGCCATGGTGTATTTATATATGTGTGTATATGTGTGTCTATACATGTATGAAGCCAGAGGTTGGCATTGGGTGTCTTCTTCAATCACGTGCCACTTTATTTATTTATTCATTCATTTATTTATCTATCTATCTATCTATCTATCTATCTATTTATTTATTTATTTATTTATTTATTTATGTTTTAGGCAATGTCTCTGACCGAATCTGGAGTAACTAGTGTGTCTACTGGGTTAACCAGTGAGCCTCAGGGAACCACTTGTCTCCCTCCTGCCAGAGTTTGGGTTATGAGTGCATGTGTTTTATATGTGGTCATTGGGATCTAAACTCAGGTCCTCATGTTTGCATGGAAAGCCTTTTGCCAACAAAGTCAGCCATCAGCTCCCAAATTCACTGTCATCGACCCCCACATGGGCTCAATTAGCACTTCATGAGCAGCAGTGATGTCCCTGCTGCTGTGGGCTCTGACCCCACAGGGGTTTCAGAAGTGATTTCTACCCTTTGATGTTTGTCTGTTGGGATGGAGTGGTTCTCACCACTAGAACTCCAAGGTGGGCCACCACCCCCTTTTGGTGTCCTTTTACCTCGTCCATAGTTCTTTGGTTGGTCCCTTAAGAGAATGTCCCTCTCACAGGACTGCATGACATAGGTGCAAACCTGGCCTCAGAGTCTCCAAGGGCCATCAGTGAATGTGTGGAGGGTGGGGGATTTGAACCCCTGTGTCCTTTTCCAGAGCGTGGCTCACAGTTTGTAGTCATCAGCAGAGCACAGTAAGCTCTAGATTGGTTCTCCTGGAGCCTTCAAATACTCAAATCCCCTCTCTGCCTGCTGGAAGTTTCCAGTCATATGTATCATTTATAGGTTTGAAACTCCTTGGGGTCCAGTAGGCCTCTGGACTTTCCTGGGTCCTCTAGTCCAGGGAGAGCCAGAATACCAGGTTGAGTAACACACCCCTACATACGTTCATAGTTACTCGAGTCTCCAAGTTCAACAATGCGGAGCACAGATGGACACTCAGGCTCAGCTCATAACCACATGGCAAGTGAGAACAGAGCAGACCAGTGTGACCTGTAGAGTTCCGAAGGGCTCACGTAGTGAAGGTTGTAGTGATGGTGGTGCTGATGGTAGGGATGGTGGTGCTGATGGTGATGATGGCAGTGGTGATAATGATGGAGAGGGTGGGAATGGTGATGGTGGTGGTGCTGATGGTGAAGGATAATGACAATGGTAGTGATGAGGCCATAGAGGAGGTAATCATCATGGTGGTGATGACGATAAACATAACAAACACTGACAAACGTGGCTATGGTGGCGGCGGCGGCAGTGATAAACATGATTAACACTGATTATCATAGCTCTGGTGCTGGTGGTGGCGGTGAATAACAATAATAATGATAACAACAGTTTCCTGGACATTTACCACATAGCAAGAACTTGGCCGATTAATATTCCTTCTTTCTAAATGCATATAAAATTCTGGAGGGTCCCTTTCTTTGGGTTGTGGACAGGGAGGAAGAAGAGTCCTTAATTCATGTTATGGGACCTCCACTTGCTTATCTGCTTATCTTAACATCCTCGTGGTGATGGCCATGTCTCAGATGACACTGAGCTACAGAAGGGAAGTAACCCTGTCCTGGTCAAAGTAGCAGGAGGTATGGCCAGGATTTGAGTTGGCTCTGTTGGACTCCTCTGTTCTGGTGTGGTCTCTGTCATTTTCATCCACCGTATTTGAGGGTTGGGGATATGGGTCAATTAGTAGAGTACACACCAACATGCATGGAGTACCAGCACTGCATAAACCAAGCAAGCTGGTACATGCCTATAAGCCAGCATTGGGAGGTGGAAGAAGGAGGGTCAGAAGTTCAAGGCCACCCTCAAGACAAAGTGAATTTGAGGCTGGCTTGGCTATATAAGATCCTGTCTTAAATAACAAAAACAAAAACTCATTCAACAAAACAACTGAGGGGGGGGGAGAGAGAGAAAGAGAGAGAGAGAGAGAGAGAGAGAGAGAGAGAGAGCGAGCGAGAGAGAGAGAGAGAGAGAGAGAGAGAGAGAGAGAGAGAGAGAGAGGGCACAAACAGATGTTACTTCTATCAACAGTAGTTCATTTCTCAGCCCCAACTGGGAAATGTTTAATTGAGCCTTTGAGAAGGTGACCGTTAAGGACAGAGTGGCTGGTGGGGAGAGGAGCTGCCATAGTTCCTGTTGAGTCTTTCTTTCCACTGGGACTCTTTCTGTTTACTTAAAAGGAAAACCTAAACAGAGCATCTGTGGCAGCCAAGCTGGGATCCCTGATAATTCTATTCCCAGACCAAATCACAGCTCGGGGACTGCGCTGTCATCAACGTGATTACCTTGGGGGACAGAGACAGGGAGTTTTATTAAATGAGACAATCTTGCTAAAAGGAAGCCTTACATGAGACTCTAGGCCTTAAATAATATTAGTGTCAAGAGATGACAAACATTTCGGCACAGTGAGAGCTGCCCAGGAGCTGGCGCTTCAGGGGAGGCCCCAGGGGCTAAAGAATCCAGAGGTGGCGGTAGACAGAGCAGCTCTGTGGCCCAGTGACCACACTTAAGTGGGCCGAGGTTGACAGAGAAGTTCAGGGCCCTCTGAAGCTCTGTCCCAGAGGGAAAGAGGTCTCTTCTTTTCTACCTTAGTCACAATGACCCTGCAGCTATGCAGGCTCCCGTAGAGGCAAGAGCTGGTTTCCAGGTTGGATGCCATTCCCATCCCTGCATCATCCCGGGCTGCTCTAGGAAGACAGCAACATGCAAGGTGTGTCATGGAGACATGAAGACACAGCAAGTTTGTCTCTAAGTCCTGCTCACTGACCCCATAACCTTGGCCCTGCTAGACTGTCTCTGTGGATGTCTGCTTCCTTGTTCTGGGGACAAAAGGAATGAGTCCACACTGGTCTCCAAGGACAGTGTCTGGCACACAGGACATTTCCAAAGAATTCTCTAACTCTGTCTTGTGTTTCTGTTCCTGACTTCTCCCTACTTCTCCTGAAGCATTATTGTTATAGTTTGGGTCTGGACTAGTCTCTAAAGGCTCTAAAGATTTGGGCTCTATCAACTCACAAAATTATTGAGAGGGATGGTATTTGGTAGAAACTAGGCCATTAGTAATATGTCTTTGAAGAGACCATGGAGAATCCCAGATTTCCTTTTCTCTTTGTTTTATAGCTACCAAGAAATGAGCAGTTTGCCCCATCTCACACTACCAACACGATGTAACACGTTTTATGAATGTAACAGGGCTAGGTCACCATGAATTGGAGCCTCTGAGACTCCAAGTTA
This sequence comes from Micromys minutus, assembly GCF_963924665.1. Taxonomy (NCBI): domain Eukaryota; kingdom Metazoa; phylum Chordata; class Mammalia; order Rodentia; family Muridae; genus Micromys; species Micromys minutus. The sequence continues at coordinate 33,060,494 of NC_137981.1, forward strand.
AAATGAAACTTTCTGCCATGTAAGTTGATTCACCTCAAGGATTGGTTATAGCAACAGAAATCCGACTTACAATTGTTCACACAGTCTCTTCCTAAAACAGGCTGATAGGCCGTTGAAGGGTCAGGTTCTCCAGGGCCTTGGGAGAATAGGTACTTCAGACCTGGTTCCATCCATGCAGGCCTGGCCTTGTTCATTGTCTCAAGGCAGCTTGGGAAGGTCTCCCAGGAATCTAGGGACAGATACTACAGCCTTCTGCCTGGGTCTGAGTGATTCCAGAAAATGCGCTTGGAAGTGGTGATCGGCTACTTGCACTAGACGGCCATCTATGAGTGACACAGAGAAAACTGGCTACTATCCTGGGAGACAGCTTAGTCTGGGGAGACCTGGATCTGGGTGGGTGGAGGCCATTGTCAGGGAGCCAGTGGACTAGAGCACCAGGATGGGTCTCATCTCCTCGCTGAGAGGCCATGAGTCATCATAGACTGTGGGTGGCCAACAGAGAGGGCAGTGTGTGTCCATGTGTATGTGGAGGTTTCCTCCTGGCTTTCTCAGCTCTGTCCTTTCCCAATCCAGTTCCCGTTTGGTGGACATTAGGGCTGACTGTTCATGTCTTAGTGAATTTATGCTCTGCTGGGCATTGCACCCAGGAAGTCAGGGTATGTGGGGGTCACCTAGGGAGATGTGATAAGGGCAGCTCACAGCCTCTAGCTCTGGGTTCTTTCCTGGCCTCCTCCAAGTGACGTCACACCCATTAGGCTATCACACCTTCCTAGATCAAGGCCTGCCCCTGCCACCCCAAATGTTGTCAGAGTCTAAGAAATCATCTAAGTAGGTCTCCATTCTTTAAGTGAGCTCTCCTTGGAGCAGCTGGCCAAGGTGTCATTGTGTGCACTGAGATGTTCGCTGACGAGTAAGTGTTTGGGTCTGACCCAGACTGACTTCTGTCCACAGAAGGGTCAGGGAGATACTCTGAAGGGACAGGTTGGGTTGGGAATGAGGATGGATAGACATTTTGGAGAGAGGTCCAGCACATTCAGAGGTTAGGCATCAGAAGTCATTTGGAGTGGCTCTATAGGAAGATGGCTTAGGAGCCCTGGTGTAGGGCTATGGCACTGGGCTGGGCCTTTATTGATGATGTCACTCTGCTTCAAGGTTAAGCAGGGTCTGCCACCATCTCCACTCCTGGGAGGGAGGAGATGCTGTCTTTGGTCCTCAGGATAGATTCCCACTCAGACTCACACCAGCACCTAATGAAGGACAAACACCCCTGTTGGTTCATTGCCCTCAGAGTACCATGTTATGATATTGCAGACAAGCAACCCCAAAGGAGGGTCATCATCAGAGACCCCCAACCCCACCATCGGTAGTAATGATTTAAGGGGTGTGGTCCCAGGTGGCTGGAAGCTGGTGTGAGCCCAGACACACAGCCCAGACTTTCTGCCAAGATAGGGATAGCTTGGGCCCTGAGTAGGAGGAGCTGGCTGTTTCTGTCATTCTCTTAGACTTGTGTGTCAGAAACGAACTTGATGTCTCCAGTGGCTGTTCCCTGTCATTCTATACCTGACAAATATGGAGGGACATTTTAGAATGAGAAACTCCATGAGCCCTTTCATCTGTTGGCTACCATAAGTCTGCTAGCGCCTCCCACCTGTTCACTCTTCCATTAAATGTTTTAGAGCCTTATTAATTGTTAGTGAGTGTGTATACATGTGCATGCTTGTGTGTGTGTGTGCATGTGTGCACACATGTGAATGCCTAGGGCTCACGTGTGGAGGTCAGAGAACAGCTTTCGGGAGTCATTTCCTAGTATTCTGTCTCTAAGGATTGAGCTCAGGTTGCTGAGCACTAGTGGGCAAGAGTTTCCTACCCACTGAACCATCTTGCCAGCCCGTCTGCCACTCTGATTCAGCGGAGGTGCCCTCTTACTTTAGACATGTCTTCTCACCCATGGGTCACCCACCTCTTAGCCTATGTTCACCTGTACTCTGAAGGACACCCCCTCTTCCAGGTTCTTTCAGTTTCCCTGAACCCAGGAATGCTTCTGAGTTACCCTATTTCCTGGCCAGGCCAGCAGAGCAGGTGGGGGTAGTGTGGTCCAGCTCAGATCTCCGGAGTCTTCCATGCAGAGGACAGGTGACACTCCACCTCAGTTTTTGCAGAATAAAACTTTTTTGTCTGGAAAGAAGGACAGATGCAGGCGAAAAGCACAAAGGTTACCCCTCCCCCAACCCCCATTGTATGCACCATATGCAGAACCAGGCAGGTCCTTTTCAGAAAGCAAAATGGTGGCTCCGGAGCAAGACAGTGTGAGCTCAGCTCCCATCTTTGCTGTTCGCAAGCATGGTGGCCCAGGCAGGTGGCTAGGCCTCTTTTTTCTTCTCTGTAAACCATCATCCTGCATAGGTTTACTGTGTGGATGTAACTCATTCTACTTTATGAGTGATTCTGGAAGCCCCTGGCCCTGAAAGATCCTGAGTGACCCCGAGTGACCCTGAGAAGCCCCAGGCATGAATGCTGGTGGCCCGAGGGCAGACAGAATGGAATGACTAAGAGTTTGCGCACAGCCTGCTCGCCTGGATTTGAATCCTGTCATGTACCCCGCAATAGGACTTGAGAACATGGTGATGTTCTGGGCCCGAGTCAAAGGAGCTGCAAAGGGCTGGCTGAATAAGGCTGCCGTCTGTGCGCTCCTGAGACGCAGCTTAGTGTGCTAATGCAGGTGCAGCTATTCCCAGCTGCCTGGCACATGGCAAACTCTCAATAGATGTGATTGCTGCTCCCACTCCACAGGTGGGGAAACGGTCTTGTGGACAGAACATGTCATACATTACAAGAGGAGGGGTCATTTAAATTCGGTTCCACTTGAATTTTGAGCCAAGGCACAAGGTCTTATTTTGCCCTCCTTCCCCACCTCGAGGTTCTAAGATTCCTGGGTCTTCAAAATCCTCTTTTGCTCTTACCTGGAGACCCTTGGAGACCCCTCGTCTTGACCCAGCTTTCACCTACCCAGCTCACCGAACCTTCCTGAGGTGAAGTGTTGAGGGTACCTACCCTTCAGGAAGCAGCAGCAGCTGAGTCAACCTCGGTGGTTGTGACGGGTCCCCAGGGCATTGATGGTCTGTATGGTCAAGGCCATCGATTTTCTCCCCCTTCTTCTGTCTTCTGCAGCCTGTCTGTCCACTCAGCATCTTGGCAGGAAGCTGGCCGGTTTCCCTCTGTTTGTTTCTGTTTGGCTGTTGTGTGCTTGACGAGATGCATGGGGGGCGAGGCGGTGGGGGGGGTAAGTCAAGAGTAACTTCGGTCTCGCTGTAGAATTCGGCCATTGCTGCTGTGGTAAAGGCCAGAGTGCACTCTTGAAGTAGGCACACTGCTCTTCTCTGTCATGGGCAGCCAAGTGGGCAGGGCACCTTTTAATCTATGGATGGAGGCACGGGGTGGGCAGTAGTCAGTAGGCTGAGTTAACAGTGGGGCCTTGAGACTATAGAGGGGTCTGATCTGGTTCCTTGAGGAGCTCAGCACAGGATGTGCTGGAGGGGCAAGGTTACCACTCTGGCTCTGAAAGAGAAGATAGGACCTCACACTCATATGGCTTCCGGTGCTCTGAGATTCTGCTGAGGTGTCAGTCTGAGGGGCGACCGCTGCTGACAACAGCCAGACCACACACCACCTCCCATAGGAGCATATATAAAGCCTTTCAAATGCACCCAAAAGCAGGTGGGCTGGGAGGAGGGCCTAGAGACTCAATATCTTTCCTCTCCCAGACCAGGGGCCACCCTGGCCATCTCGGAAACAAGGCAAGCCTTACAGCTATGCCCTGAACTTCTTAGGCTGGGCCCAGAACTAAACCATTACTGGAACCCAGTAGCCACTTCTCTGATCCCCAAAGCACTTACGAGGGTGGTAATGATTAACATCCTCTTCTTAAAGGTGGGGAAACTGAGTCCTAGAGATGGCCAACAAATGATTCACAGCAACAGACCATAGATCATCATGCCAGGCCTGAGGCTTGGCTCTCAGCCCTGGGCTTCGCAGAATGGCTAAGCAGTGGGCAGGGGCGGGGCAGGTATTGTGAAGGCTGAGTCTGTCTGAAGCTTGGACTCCGAGGGGCCTCTTGGGAGAAGCAGAGGAGAGGCCTCAAGGGTTGGCCGGTCATCTTCCTTCTGATTGGATAAGGCGGCTGTCAGAGGGACTAGTAGGCCCAGTGCCCTCTGGTTAGTCTGAAAATAGGGATCCACTCTCACTACACCCACGTCTCACCCAGTGAGACAGGGTTTTCCTGGATAGTCTAGAACTCACTTTGTAGACCAGGCTGGCCTCAAACTCAGAGATCTGCCTGCCTTGGCCTCCCAGTGCACACTTAAGGGACGTTTAACAAAAGTACTAGGTACACTGTAGCTCAACTCCTGGCTGTCCCAGGACATTCTTACCTCCTTCTGGGAGTGCCAGGTTAGCGACTTCCCAGCTCTGCTGGGCTTTTACTGCCCTCTAGATTCCCTCATTTTATCTGCAGTCCAGAAGTCTGTGTCTTTCATGTCCTTTGGTTTTTGTCTGATGCTTCTTTTTGAATTAGCAGGGTTCTTGGCCTAAGGGCAGCAGTAGTAATCAGAGAAGACTTCCTGGAGGAAGTGACAACTAGGTTGAAGGACAATTGAGAGTAATGCCATATGCTCACAGGAAAGTTGCTGTGGGACAACAGTAGCTGAGGCCCTTCCTGAGAGGCCCCACCCTCACTGTCCTCTACACTTATGGGATTTCTGAGAGGAAACAGAGCTTCAAGGCCACACTTCCTGTCCCGCACAAGACATTCTGGGAAGTACTATGGCGTGGCAGAGGGTGGGGAGACAGCATCCACACAGGAAGGGGGCGCACCCGACTGGATTTGTTGATCTCAGATAAAGGGCCCTAGGAATACCCAAGAGGAAGTCTCCACTGAGCTTGCAGCCCTGGGTGTGGGCCTTGGGAGATGAACAGGCCCAGATAGACAGAAGCCAACACCAATAGCCAATAAGAGGTCTCAGGGGGTGGATCTCCACAGCAGGGAGCAGGTAGGGAAACCCCGTGTGTCTTCACAGAGACTCTGGCAGGGGGCTCATGTGCAGAAAGGAGGAAAGGGTCTGCATTCATCTTTTCCTCTGTCAAACTGTCTTGCTGACCTTGGGCAGTCCTCGCTCCAGCGGCAAAGATGGAGGAGAGGCTGGTTTGCCTGAGCTCAACAGTTGTAAAACGAGTTACATTATGACTACGAGTTGTTCAGAAAAACAGGATGGATCTGACTTGTGGTGCAAGGTGAACTGATTTCCCCTCGGGGCTGTTTGTCTCAAACACAGCCCCAGCTCCAGGGGCTGAGGAGTCGGGTCCTCCAGCTGCACGTTGCAGCTGATACTGGATGATGGGCGTCACTTCTCCTTTTTTGGGGGGCAGGAGAAGGGTCCTCAGTCTCTCTATCTGTGTAATGGTAATCTTAGATAATGGAAGTGTAGGTACATGGTATATGAAGAGGTGTGAACTGGCCACGCTTGTAGACATGCAGGGCAGGGTGCAGGCTTGGCTTCAGCCCTTAAGAAACTCACCATCTGGTAGGAAGCTAAATAATTAACAAGACTAAAAAACTCCACATGGAAATACAGTTCAAAAATAAGGGGCATACAGTGCAGGCGCTGAGTGGGGCATAGTAGAAATGCTACTTCCAGGGAGAGCTGGCTTCCTGGAGGAAGTGGCTTCAACTGAGACCTATGGAGGGGGGAGGGAGTAGGTAGAAGGGGGTGATGTTTAGGGCTGGGGTCAGGGAGAAGATGAAGGGTCACCTGAATGGCTCTAACTGACTCAAAGTCTTTCAGCTGTTTTCCTGAGAAATCTGGTCTACACTGGTAAGAGCCAGAACTTGACAGTGTATCCAGGAATGGTGGAGAGGAGCTGGCTGTGCCTGGGAAACACAGTGATGAATTTTAGGAGAAATTCTACAAGTCAGCACTGGTGGGGCTCAAAGTCCCCCCCCGCCCCGCCCCGCCACCATGTGTCTCTATTAGTGCTGGGGTTGTAGCTCAGTGGTAGAGCTCTTGCCTAGCAAGTGTCAGGCCCTGGGTTCTATCCCACCCAACCCCGCACCATAGCTCTAAAAAATAAGTGTACCTCTTTTGTTTATGCAAACAACGGAACAGGAATGATGGAGTGCCATCTCCTCCACGAAGCTTTCCTGGATTTTTCCTGACAGGAATAAGTTATAACTTGTGGGAGCTCTACCCTGAATACATTTAAACACTCCCACTTTCTTTAGCTTACGGAGGCTTCGGGTCCTCAACCTTGGTTGTGTTTTCCAGCCCTTGATGTGGCTGGCAGACCTGAGGGTTGATCTTTCTGTCTCAATACCCTGTATGACCCATTGGTTTAGGGAGAGCTGAGACCATGTCAAAGGAGACTTCAAAGACTTCCCTTGTGCACACAGCAGCCGGCCCTGGGCCAGTGCAGGACAGAGTAACTGGTTCAGGTGGAGTCTCAAGCAAGGGACTCACATATTCCCCTGGGGTTTGTGGAGCAAAGCCTTTGTCCTGAGCAGCTGGTTGGCAGTTGTTTGTCTGTGGTGGCCTAGTGACAAATCCTGGTGTCTTCCAGTATGTCCCTTGTCCCTACTGAAGTGGAACTTTCAGAAACATTAGCCCACCGTGGAAAAATGAGAATTTCTATGCCCAGGGATTGGCTAATGGAGACCAGCATTCCTTGTCACGGCACTGATGTTCAGAGAGAGCCTTGGACTCCATTAGGAAGCTATTTTTAGTAGGACACGAATTAAACACCTTTACTGGATGTTGGAGGTCAGGGAGGTGATGACGTTTTAGAGGCAGAAGAGAGCCATCCTGCTAAACCTGGGACCTGTTCATTTCCCCCGGCTTTCCGTGGCTGCTTGTCATCTGTCAGGCGCTGCCCATGACCTCAGGAGCTCTTGGGCTTTCTGGAGCTTGGGATGGCCAGCAGAGAGAAGAAAGAGCTGGGGAGGAGGAGAGATCTGATCTGCCTGGACACTGGGCCTGACCTGTGTGCACACGTGGCTGCGTCAGAGTGTAACACCTAGGTGTTAAATGGTGCAAGCTCACAAACTTTGCACCCGACCTGTGTGTGCATGTGTGTGTGAGGAGTCAGTGGATTTCTGTGTGCAAGGAGCTTTCCATTAGGCTGGGGGAGGTGGGATGCTCCTTGGCACTGGAAACCAGCCCTTGGCTCTTTGAGGGGCTTCTGTGAGGAAAAGGTAAAGTGTAGGGAAGCTGAGCATGCTCAGCCTGGTCAGTATGGTTTGCTGACAGACATGGGGAGGCACTGCTTCTGCCCTCTAGGGGTGTGAGTAGCTTAGAAAGGCCTAGATGCAGAGCCCCACTGGAGAGGTGAAGAGGCCCAAGGGTGCTTCCTGCGTGCGCAGCATGTGTGATCCAAGGCCTGCCCTTGCCTCCCCAACACAAACCCCCACCGCATCTAGGGCAGGGGGCTTTCCAGTCTTCCATGGGTTTTCTCCTACACTCACTCAGTAAAATCGAGGGGGTCCAGCCTGAACCTCTGCTCTCTGGACAGATGAAGATACTCCAGGAGGCAAGGGACCAGGTGGCATCTGGACTATAACTCGACCTGCCCCTCACCTGGGGGCTGGCCTTGACTGCAGCCTTTGAATTCTCTTCTAGAGAGATGACAGTTGTCACTAGCTGGGATATAAGCCAGTGCAGTTGGGGAGGGGCTGAGGGACATCTTTATAAGTGTTCTCTAGTCACATAGACCTGGGCTAGGCTAGGCCATGTGACCTTACAGAGCTCATTTCTTCTTTCTGGACCTTTTCCCCCTTCATTTGCAAAAATCTCATCAGGAAGAAATGAGAAGGGCCCTAGCCTGTCCTAGCACCTAGAAAAGGTGTCAGACACAGTGAGTAGCTCTTAATGCCGTCCCCTGGACACTGAGCGAGTTATGACAGGCTTGGTGTCTTTGCCAAAGGGGTAGGTAGAAAAATTCTCATGTTGGGGTGCTGGTTTGGTGTCTGCCCCCTGCAGCTAGCTAGCTCTGTCAACCTCGAATCCTATTGTTTAGATTGAATGCCATTCTTGGCTTTGAGTGCCAAGGTCATCTTTGAGGTCATTAAAAGGGGCTTGCTCCCCGAAGGCAAGTAGTATCCACCTTTCTCCATGGCCTTTGTAGGTGCCTGGCACAACCCCAAATTCAGTGGCAAAGAAGGACTGGTGTGTTGTATACAAATACCCTGGGCAGGAAGCTAGAGTTTGTTCCCATGATCCTCTTGGTGATGAGGAGACTGAGGCCTGGGAGGAGGTGATGTACGGGGCAGACCTCAGTAGACAGAAATAGGGAAGGCTGGCTTGGAACCTGGGGTAGAGAGGAAGCAGGGACCCAAGGGAAGGAGGGATCAGCCTGTAGTGAGAAGACACAGGAGAGGGCTGTGGGACACAGGAGAGGGCTGGGGTGAGTAGGTCTCCCCCAGGCTGAGGCTAACAGCATCTGATAGCCTGAGGGTGCAAGTGAACCTATATTTGATATGGTGTGACAGTTTCTGAGTGTCTGGGATGATCGGGGCTCCCTGCTCAGCACCCATTCATTCTATAGTCACCCCCCCCTCAGCCCCCACCCCATGCCCAATAGCCAGTGCTTCCAAGCAGACTGCAGCCTAGTGCTGTGCTTTGGTCATCTGGGGCCAGGGCCCTGGGATAAGACTCAGTCCCACAGACACAGCATGCCTCAAGGCTGCAGGTGGCCTTTGTGGCCTCTGTGCCCTGGCTTTGTTTTCCCCAAGTGGCTACATGGAGGGAGGAGGGAGGTTGGGCAGCCTTTGCATGTGGCAGCAAATTTGGGCCATTGATTTCCATTTATTTCCTGCTCAAATGATCCAGGCCGGCTGCTGCTGGGGGTGGGGGCGGAGGGGGGGTGCTCTTTAGCATTTTAAGTTTGCAGATAATTGGAGGAAAATAACTCCAATAATGAAATCGCTGCTGGATCACATTCTGATACGTGACAAATCAATTCATTTATGATACCTTCTTTGTCACACTGAGCCATTCTGGCGCTCAGTGGAAACCTCCTAAATTAATAAAACTGTTAAATCCATGAAGCCCTCCGTTCTGAACAGCACATCGCAGCACAAGTTTGAATCATTAAGGGAATAAAACTGATAAATGTGAGTGTGTGTGTGTGTGGGGGGGTGCCTTTGTCTGGAGAGGGGCTGGCTTTCAGGGCAGATAATTGTCTTCAGGGCCCATACAGCCTCACTGGGGTAGCAGGGGGCGGGGCGGAGGTGGGGCCAGGCACACTTTGAGGGTGGAAACCAGTCTTGACCTTACCAGCGTCTGGGACAAGCTGCTTCAGTGGTGAATTGTGTAGCTTCAAGCTTTTAAAAAGAAAGTATGGTTTAATAGCAAAGAGAGAATATAAAGCCTTTATTGAACTCTGTCAAATTTGACTTGGCTTGGCAGAGATTTTTTTCCAAAATGACTACGCTTGTCAGAACGCAAACTGTTCAGGGAGGCGTGGTTTAATAAATAGGGCGGAGGTGGGTGGGGCTGGGCTCAGGCGGGCTGAGTGGCCTCCTAGTTAATCTTCTCGTTAGCTGCTATGTTCCTGGGCAGGCTGCTGTGCTTCGTAGGTTTCTGTTTACTCAACTGTGATTTTGGGGCTAGGAGGGGGACCCCACGGCGAGGAGTATATGAGCTGTGCGGGAAAGTGCTGTATAAACTGTCAAGTGCCAGGCGGAATCAGTTCTGTGCATGGTCCTGCAATTCTTACCACACCAGGGTAGATTGTTGTTGCTGTTGGGTTGGATGTAGGTGTTACGTGGTGGTGATAGAATCTGCTATGTGCTTCTGAGCAGCGTCCTACACTGATGTTTGTTCCTGCACACGTACACAGAACCAGCATCCCTCATTTAGTGTGGCTTGGCTCAGGAGCAGGGAGTAGGAAGGCCTGCACCTAAGATGCCAGCCAAAGGCACCTCGTTTCCTGCCCAGACAGCCCAGTTCACAGGTGCTCCAGGAAGGGCAGGTAAAAACTCTTGGCCCCAAGCGACTGACTTCTTTGCTTAACCTCTTACTGCAACGAATCTGGAAATTTCCTGAAGACATCTGAGCTTCTTCTACCTTAGCATCCTCTAGAGTCCTTTCTAACCCTGGGATGGTTGGACTAGCCAGCTCCATCCTTGTCTAGTGGGGTGTCACCAAAACCACAACTAGAGAAACCAGAGAGTGTTGTACCTCACTCGTTTATTGGTTATGCATACATAATGGGACAAAAATTTAGGAGACTGCACTTTCCTTTAATTCGGGAAATGCGTGTGAGTCTACTCTATTTTAATCTTCTATTCTTTATTTTACTCTAGCCTGTGAGGGTGTTTGGTTGTTGATGATGTGTGTGTGCATGTGCATGTTTGCATGTGTGTGTCTGTGTGTGTTTCTGTGCGCATGCATATGAAAACTGAAATTGGCATTCAGTGTCTTCCTTGATCACGCCCTACTTTATTTATTGGTGCTGGGTCCCTCACTTAATCTAAAGTTCTTTAGTTCTAGCTGATCTTGTTAGCCAGCTTGTCCTGAGGACACTCTCCACCCCCGATCTCCTCCTCCTGAGTGGCAGGATTATGACTGGCCACCATGCTTGCTTGGCTTTTATGTGGGTTTGGGGGATGCAAACCTGCTCCTCATGCTTGCGTGGCTAGCTTTTGTCCACAGAGCCATCTTTATTTTTTAAATAGTTTTGTGTGTGTGTGTGTGTGTGTGTGAGAGAGAGAGAGAGAGAGAGAGAGGAAGAGAGAGAGAGGGGGAGGGAGGGAGGGAGGGAGGGAGAGAGAGAGAGAGAGAGAGACGTAAGCAGGAGACTTTGGAGGTCAGAAGAGGCTTTGGATCCCCAGGAACTGGAGTTACAAATGGTGGTTTGCCACCATGTGGGTGCTGGGAACCCAGTGTCCTCTGTTAGAATAGTAAATGCTCTTAACTACTGAACTATCTTTTCAGCCCCTGTTCTTTGTCTTTAAAATAATGTCTTTGTCCACTAAATTACTTCTATGGGCCACTAGTGGATGTGACTCACAGTTTAGAGAATTTGGATCTGGCCCCACTGCTCACTCTTTTGACAATGGACTTTAGCATGAAAGCCACCCAACACAGCCATGGGACTCTATTGGCTGTGCCAGCCCTACTCTTACAGGCATCTGCCCCTCACTGCCGTAGTTCCGTCACAGCCCTTCCCATTGGTCACTCTGTGTAGGACCCAGAGCCTATAGATGGAGATGGATGGGTTGTCAGCACAGCTTCTCTCTACCTTCTTGAACAAAGGGTGGAAGTGACAAGGTGGCTCAGCTGCCCCCTCTGTTTCAGAGAGATCAGAGAGGGTGGGGGCAGGGAGCCTATGTCCCCTGGTATAATGAGCTGTGCGGCTGCAAACCTGACAAGTCTTTGCTCTGGAACATCAGGAATCCCTGGCAACCACCAACACAAGTGCTAATTGCCAGCTTGGGCAGGGACGGGCAGCCCTGACATCTGCATCAATTATGGCCACTGGCCATGCCTGGGAGACAAAGGTCTCAGAGGCTGTCAGGCTCCTGTGTCAAAGCTCTGTCTGCCAAAGGAGGGACAGGGACAATAGCCACCTATCACTACTCACTGCCTTGGCAGGCTGTGCCTGGTTTGGGCAGAGCAGGGCCTGACAGGTGATAGGCCAATGTGAGACAGCCAGGCTGCCTACTGCTTGGACACAATATGCGAGAGAGGGATGGAGGGAGGGAGGGAGAGGGAGGGAGAGGGAGAGGAAGAGGGAGAGGGAGAGGGAGGGAGAAGAAGAGGGAGAGGGAGAGGGAGAGGGAGAGAGAGAGAGAGAGAGAGAGTGGGAGAGGGAGAGAGAGAGAGAGAGATTGATATCAACTCATAGAGAGAAAATTGCAGGTACAACTTTTGATTCATTCTGGTAAAAGTTTTCTATGGGGAAATGGAAATGAACTTGAAAACATCCCCACTGGTTTCTTCTTCTTCTTCTTTTTCTTCTTCTTCCTCCGCCTCCTCTCCTCCTCTTCCATGACTGTTGTACTTGCATATGCACCTGTGTGCCAGAAGAGGGCATCAGATCCCATTACTGATAGTTGTGAACCTCCATGTGGTTGCTGGGAATTGAACTCAGGATCTCTGGAAAAGCAGCCTGTGCTCTTAACCGCTGAGCCATCTCTCCAGTCCCCCCCCCAATTGATGTTTTTAGGCTGAGAGTTGTGTGGGGAGCACAGAGTCAGAGTGGTGGCTCTTATGACATCTGGCCATGGTCCTGTTCATTGTATTGGCTAACTCAGACTGGGGTGAACTTAGAGTACTGAGTCCTCAGTGTTGAAGAACATCCAAATCACTTTTGTCTGTTTCTGTTTAGTGTCCCTGGGGTGGAAACTAAAAAAACCCCTAATAAGCATCGCATCCAGGTCTGCTCTTAGGCCGTGGTTCTTAACCTATAGGTTTACCCCTTTGTCAAACCTCTATCTCTAAAAATATTTACATTACAACCCATAACGGTAGCAAACTTACAGTTATGAAGCAGCAGTAAAAATAATTTTATTGCTTTCTAACATGGGGAACTTCATTAAAGGGTCACAGCATTGGGAAGGCCGGGAATCCCTACCTCAGGCCAATGTATCCCATGATAGGAGCACAGCCCAATACAAAATCATTAATGTACTTAAAACATCATGAGGGTTTTTTGTACATATATGTTTGTGTATGTGGCTATGCACATGTATGTTCCAGTGAATACGCATGTGTGTGTGTGTGTGTGTATTGAAACCAGAGGTCAGTGTGATGTGTCTTCCTCACCTGTTCTTTCTAGTTCATCTTCTGAGGAGTCTGTTTCTGAACCTGGGCTTGTTTTTTCTCTGCTAGGCTGTCTGGTCAGCAGGATCCTGGGACCCGTCTGTCTCTACTCCGGCTCTGTCTCCTTCAGCACTGAGGTTTCAGGTGTGCACAGCCAGGCTCAGTTTTATGTGATGCTGGAAAACCAGACTCAGGCCCTCATGCTTGTGTAGTAAGTACCCTCAGCAAGTTATCATCTCAGCCCCCCACCCAGTGATACATCCTTGAGTCTGACTTAGCATAGTGCAATGCTTCAGGGGCACAATTCTCCATTGACACTTCTTTCTCATTGATGAGGAGTATTCTAGTGAGCGAGTATGCTGTGTTCTCTGTCTCCAGTTCACAAATGTGTGCATTGCTTCCAAGATGTGACAACTTTAAGCAATCCTATCTTGAACATTTATGGATCATCCTTTCATGTGGTTGTATATTTCCAATTTTTCTTGAACTCATACTCCAGAGCTGTATGGTCAAAGAACACTGTTTAAAGAATTTTCCATCTTTTTTTCTTCAAATTTCCTTCAAAATGGTGTTTGCAGCCTGATGTGGTGGTACACACTGGAATCCCAGCATTCCTGAGATTGAGGCAGAAGGGTCAAGATTCAAGGCTAGCTCCAGCTACATCGTGAGACCCCATCTCACAAGATAAGACAAAGCCAAACAATATGACCATAGTTTTACATGCTCACTATCAGTGGGTGAACGCTTCCGTTTCTCTTTCTTCTCTTTAACGCCTGTTGCTTCCTGCTTTTTAATTTTTAAAACTTTAATTAGAACAATTTTTATGAGGTACATAGGGATGTCTTCTTGTGGTTTTAATTTATGTTTCCTTCATGGATAATGACAGTGAGATGCTTTTCATGGACTGATGGTTCATTTGTATGTCTTTGGTAACAAACTTATTTTCCCTTCCTCTCTACCTTTTCTTCTTCCTTCTCTCCTTCCCTCCCTCTCTTTTTCCTTCTATTACTTTGGGGATTGAACTCAAGGCCCCCAGAATGCCATGCACGAGTTCTACCATTGGGCTAACCCTGCTCTGGTTGTTTCTTTCATTGAGTTGTAGATTTTCTTTATATGTGCTCAATATGGTTTCTTCATTATTAGTTTTTATTTGTAAGTATTTTCTTTCTGTTTGTAGTTGTCTTTTAATTTCCTGTTCAAAAGAAATATGTTTATTTTGGGCACTGGGGTAGGAAGGTGTTCCGAGGTATGTGTGATGGTTTGTACATGCTTGGCACTGAGAGTGACACTCTTAGGAGGTGTGGCCTTGTTGGACTAGGTGTGTCATTGTGGGCTTGGCTTTAAGACCCTGTCCTAGCTGCTTGGAAGCCAGTCTTCTCCTAGCTGCCTTCAGAACAAGAGGGGCAACTCTCCTGCACCATACCTGCCTGGATGCTGCCATGCTCCCTTCTTGATGTCCCTTTTCATGTGTTTAACACATCTCCCCTACATGTTGTGTCAAAGTTTGTCACTTTGATGAAGTCTAAATCATTTTTAAAAGTTATAGGTCATGTTTTCTTGCCACTACTGAGAAATTTTTGCTTAAGCCAACATCACAAATATTTCTCTCGTGTTTCCCTCGCAGACGCTGTATAGTTCTAGTGTTTACTTAAAGAGCATGGGTCCAGTTTCAATAATTTTATGTACAGTGTGGAGTAAAAGAAAATCTGGGTTGATATTTTCATCTTGGCAGATGATTATTCAATTGTTGGGACATCACTTACTGAAGAGTCTCTGCTTTCCTCCTTAGATGTACTTGATAGTCTGTTGAAAAACAACTGAGCGTGTGTGTGTGTGTGTGTGTGTGTGTGTGTGTCTATCTCCTGACAGCACACTGTGGTGCTGACCTCCTGTCTTTTTCTGCACGAGTTCAGTCCTGTCATGATTCTGTTATTAGACTTTCTAGTGCAGACCCTTCCACTTGGCCCTTGATTTCCAGCTAGTATGAGCCTTCTACCTTCTATGTAAGCTTCATCCCCACATAAACTGTAGGATCAGCTTGGCAACATTTGCAAGCATAGAATGTTGAGATTTTGATGCAGGTTTGATAGGAATTTTGATGGTAATTTTTTTGAGGGGAAATTGCCATCTTAATCACATTGCTTTCCAATTTGTGAACACTAATTTAGATTTTCATTTATTTGCCTGTCCTTTCATTCCTTTTACAAATATTTTATTTTCTTTTTATTTTTTGTCCTCTGAGTATAATTGTTTCTTTTGTTAGTTTACTTCTAAATATTTTATTCTGTTTTGTGGCATGAATAGGTTATTTTCTTAATTTTATTTTCTAGCTGTTCATTACCACTGAACAGAAATACAATTGATTTTTGTATCCTGATCCTTTATACGGTGGTAGTCTTAAAACTAAATGCCTTAGGCAGGCAGTGGCTATGCATGCCTTCAGTCCAGCACTCAGGAGACAAAGGCAGGTGGACCTCTGACCAGCCTGGTCTACAGACTGAGCTCCAGGACAGCCAGGGCCGCAGAGAAACCCTGTCTCAGCAAACAGACAAACTACTGTGTTGACACACCTCTCAGAGATGGTAGGTCTCAGGAAGTGCATATGTCCAGAAATCACAGTCTTGGCTCAAGTCAAGCTGAACTATAGAAGGATTTCTGATAGTTAGATAAAAGGCGGCATTCCTCAATAACTTGTGAATCATTTCTTTCAGCCAAAAGGAGCCATTTTCCTCGCCTTTGGCAGAAGGGACACACACCTCTCCATTGACCTGTAGCTTTATATCAAAGCCCATGCTGCTCCCCAGACTCCTGGAGTCCCCATTTCCAAGTCACTAATATCCAGTCTTCTTGCATCTTCTCTAAACCGCCAGGTCTGCTCCAACTCACCAGCTTCCCTCCCCCATCTCCTGTCCTCCATATAACTGCATGATTTTTCCATACCTGGCTTCTCTAGCCTTGGCCGTGTCCGGTCTGCTGCCTTTTCTCTCTGCTCCCAACTCTTGCAGATGCCTCTGAATGGTCCCTCTCATTTGCAATAAAACCTTCCCCCAGTGATGAATGGGTCATTTCGGTGGTTTCTTTCTTTCTTTCTTTCTTTCTTTCTTTTTTTAAAAGATATATTCATTTATTTAATGCACATAAGTATATGGTAGCTGTCCTCAGACACACCAGAAGATGGCATCGGATCCCATTACAGATGGTTGTGAGCCATCATGTGGTTGCTAGGAATTGAACTCAGGACTTCTGCAAGAGTAGTCAATGCTTTTAACTGCTGAGCCATCTCTTAATGAGCCCCCTTTTACATACAGTGAGGATGTGGGGCATCTACCCTTGAGTGGGCTTTTGGAAGTTCTTACCCTGTAAATTATGGCAGACAATGTTCTGTGGGTCTCTAGGCACAGATTTCTAGGAGTTAGCAGTTTCTGCATCCTGGCTGTGGGGCTCTGCACCAGAACCGAAGCTCAGCCACCATGTCCCACAGATGTCCAAGGGGCTCTCAGACCATCAGAGGCATCTGTGGGGAGGAGCTCAGCCCAGCGTGGGCAGTCCAGCCTGCCAGCCTTTGAGTGTGCTATCCTGGGAGAGGCTCCTGTAGCATCTGACTGAGCAGCTGGGGTTGGTGGAGTAGACTCTGGCTTTGCCGGCAGGTCTTGACTTATACTTGTGAGCAAAGCAAAGACAGACAGACAGACAGACAAACAAAAACCGCAGCAGATCATGTTGTTCATTGTGTTTGCTCTATTTTGGTTTTGGGGTGATTCTTTTCTCGAAACTCAGAGACATTGGAGGGAATGTCTGTGGTTAACAAACTTGATGAGGAAGAAAGGAAGTGGGGGAGAGGAACAAAAGACTGGAGGGAGGCAGGGGAAGGGAGGAAGAGAGGAAAGAGGTAGAGAGAGAGGAAAGGGAGGGAGGAAAGGAGTCAGGGAGAGAAGGAGGACAGGAGGGAGGGGGAGAAGACTCAAAAGAGGGAGGGAGGAAGGAAATAAGGAAAGGAGAGGGAAGGGAGGAAAAAAGAGAAAGGAGAAGAAAGGGAGTAAGGAAGGGAGGGAGAGGAAGGAAGGGAGGGAGGGGGGATGACTTCTGTGTTTACACTGTGGTAGACCCTTGTTTTGATTGAGTTGAACATTATGGCCTGACCACAGACACTCTGTGTGTGTGTGTGTGTGTGTGTGTGTGTGTGTGTGTGTGTGTGTGAGAGAGAGAGAGAGAGAGAGAGAGAGAGAGAGAGAGAGAGAGTCCCTAAGTGAGCCCGTCCTTCCTCCCCTTGTAGCCTCACTCTCCCTAGCTGTACCTATTCTGCTCACTAGATTCTCTCTGCCTGGACTCAGTAGAAAGGCTCTGTCCTCTGAGGACCCTCTATGTAGCCGAAGGGTCCTCTCTGGTTGCCTAATTTGCTTGGAGTAGGGGGTCACTTGGGGTTTCTACCCTGCCCCTGGGTGGGGTGGGGCATGTGGACAGAGCTTAGAGGAGAGGCAGAGAGCCCTCCTTCTCACCCTGCTAGGGACTGAGAAAAAGGAGGTGTGGGCAGGAACAGAGGAAGGGCTTCAGAAGAGCTTACTGCTTCGGGGGCAAGAGGGGGAGGGGGAGGGCTCTTTAGGGGTTGAGGACAGAGGAAACTCTGGGTTCTTGAAGACTTTCCAGCCTGAGGTTAGGATGCCTGCCTGGGTCCTCAGAGCCCTGGACTTGCCTGGATTCCATTCCTAGAATAGAGGGGAGAGAAAGGAGGCTAAAGGCTCAGGTTCTGTGGGTAGGGCTATGTCTACTCAGGCCCTAAACAAGCCGGCTCAGGACACCACTCCTGTAGCCCCTTCATGCCTGAGTCTACATCTGTATACTTTCACTGGAGTCTCCCTCTCAAACCCAGAAGCCCCTGGGCTGTGGAATTTAAGTCCATGCTGGGTTTTAGCTTTGGACATATATGGAATCTGTAGTCTATGAAGATGCAAACGTTTGGGGAAAAGGGGATTTCTGTTATGAAAATTCCAGGGATGGGCATTTTACATATGCTTTCTTTTTCTTCAGAAGATTAGAAAAAGGAAGTTACATTTTCTGGTCATATATATTTTTTACGTTTTACTTTAAAATGTGTGTTCCAGTGGCTCCTAGTGCATCTACACAGCTGAATAGCCATTTCTAACACGCTACCCCTCCTGCTTTATGGTGTGCGGGCAAATGAACCCTTGGCTCCATGCTTTCCAGGCAAGTGTTCTACTAAGCTATCCCCTCAGCTCCTACCGTCTGATTTTAGAACATTTTAGTCATTCCTCAAAGAAATCCTGTTCCCATTCCCAGTCACTTTCCTTGATCAAACAGAGAGTGATCAGCATAAAACTGCCACCCGACTTCCTCCTCAGTGGCACTATTCTGGCCTCTTTCTGTCTTCCTCAGTTGATGCTACAGAATCTCCTTTTTAACTGTATCCACAGGAGGCCCGACCTGTGGTACTGAGGTGACTCAGGTCTTTTTGGCATAGTTCCTACATTAAATAGGTACCCCATCTTCACTGCTGCCAGCCCACTGCTACAAACGCTGAGAAGCAATAATTCAGAGGGTCCCCCTGAGGTCTTGAAGGATGGAAAAGGACCAATGCACCGGTGGGAGAGTAAAGGTTGAGGCGAGATTCATGTGTGCCCTTCCCTGCCATGTGCTCAGTCGCCCCCCCCCCCATCACAGAGGAACCCAGGGCTACTTCAGCTTTGCTCTTTCTCAGGGTAGTGGAGACTTTGGCAGAGGGTGTTGAGACAAGAGCTCCTGGCGCCTGTTCTGTAGAGCCGGAGTGACAATGTCAGTGCCTGTCACAATGGCCAGGGAACCTTGGTCAGTACTTTTACAGAGGGCCTGCTGTCTTGTACAGGGGCTACCCACTTACTGATTTGCTGTGTGTCCTGGAGCAGCTCTTCCTTCTTGTGTCAGGGCATCTAGACTAGGCACTGGGCTTTGTCACCGGACACTGGCGAGCATCCTGGGCTGGTGTCACAGTGCCCTGCTGGTAGGTCATTCTAGGCTCTAGGAACATAAAGTTAATGTTACTTGACTCTGCCTACTCTCCGGGGGAAAGGGGAAGGAGACTGCTTGCTGAGCGACAGCGAGGAATGGAGATCTGGGGATGATGACTGAGGATCACAATACAGTTAGGCTAGACATCCTTGGGTCTCTGCAGGGCCCTTTGCATCCTATCCTGGATGTTCTTGAGGAAGGCAGGGGAAGGGACAATTTAGAGAGGGAACTGGCAGCTGCAGGGAAGGGGGAGTTGAAATAGTTTCTACACCGACATCAAATCAAAAGGTTCTGCCTTGTCATTTTGTGGATGGACAACCCAAAGGTCCGGAACAGAAACCGTGCTTCATGACGTGCCTCTGGCTCTACTGATGTGAAAAGGCTGCATACTGCCCAGATGGACAGTAGTCATATTAATTAAGAGCCCTCTGAAAGAGCAGGACTGATAACATGAAAAAAATATTAAAATTGAGAGAGAGGCAAGCAGATTTCTGTGACTTTGAGGTCAGTCTGGTCTAGATAGGGATGCATAATAAGACCTCAAAGCTGTCCGATCTAAATGGGGGTTAGTTGTTAGCTTGACTTACAAGATGTGGTCCAATTAGTCCGGTAATGGCTGTCTCTTGAGAATCCATCCATGGGCCTGATGTCTCCACAGCCCCAGTCTGGGAATGGAGTACTGGATACCTCCTGGAGAAGGGTTGGTCTCTGATCTGGAATGGACTACTGAAGAAGTTGTGCTTAACACAGGGGCATGTACAGGGTAAATGAGCTTACCAGTATGAATGAGGGCAAACAGGGGAAAAGCCAATTTGCCGTCTTACATGTCCTTTTATGTGGGTTGCCACCAGAAGATGTGACCCAGATTTAGAATGGATATTCTTGCTTCAAATAGTCTGATTAAGAAAACCCCTTACACCCCCTTAACACCCACAGCTTGGATTTTAGATGATCCAGATGTCGTCAAGTTAGATTAGCCATCCATCACCATTGTGGATGTGGTGATAGGATTGTGCCCATCCACTGAACTTACTCCACCTTGTACAGCAATATGTCAGACCCTCCACCTGCACATGGTCACAGGGCTCAGTGAGACTTAACAAAGGCAAAATACATGGAGCACAGTCCAGACAGTATAGGGGGAGTCCCACTAATTTTACCTAACATTAATAAAGCACCCAGAGTTTTTCTGGGTCAAACCTCAAGGCCTTGTTCTACTTGGAAGGCTCTTCAACCCTGGCCTGGGGTTTCCTCTTTTTGTCCCCCTACCCTGTGCTCAAGGGCCAGGCACTGTGATCTTCAATGTTCCCCCTGAGCTGGTGTCCCAGCTCCAGGCCTTTAGCCCTTAGGGGGCAATTGGCTTTAGGGTTCAAGTTAACTTCCCCAACCCATGCATGGAGTATCACCCTCCTAGTTGTTCCTCAGGCTCTGAGCTCTCACGACTTGATTCTTTGTTTCTTCCTCACCCTGGGACTCTGTGCAACAGGGCTATATCTCTAGCACCAGATACAGGTGTTTCTCCCCAACAGGGTTATTAGTGAGCGCAGGTTGAGTGTAGTAGAAGCTAGGGTCTAGTGCCACAGGAGGCATTTATGGGAGGTGAACGATGGGTCCGGAAAGTTCTGTGATAAGAGGTGAGGCCAAAATGTGGCATAGGCAGAGAAGTGAGAGACACATTTAACTGCTTTCCATAAATGTTTGCCCATGTGCTTGATCTAGTGAGAGGGTGCCCCTGGACTGAGGAGGCCCTTCACCTCTGCCATATATCTGAGGAGCTAAACCCCAGGCTTTTGTTGTATGTTATTATTTGGACATTCACATAAGAACCAGGACAGGATAGACTGGGAGGCTTCCAATAGGAGGTGATACTTGGGTTAGGCTTCGATAGGCAAGAAGAAGTCACTGAGGGAAGACGTCATGTTTGAGGAATGTTGTAAAGTACCACAGGGCTGCATACACAGTGCTAAGATGGCTAGGTGGGCGCACTGCCCGAGGCTGTGTAGACCAGGCTGTACAGTTTGAATGTTTCGGCACAACTATTACTCAGATGTTTGTTTCGTTGTTCCCCAAGCTCTCGCTGTGTATCAGGCTCTGTGTTAAGTGCTGGGCACACCCTAGTGGGAAAAGTGGGTAAGCAGAGAACAGACCAGAAAGCAGAGCCAGAGCAAGTGATCACAAGGTGGCTAAGAAGGGTGTCTGCCAGGCACAGGAGTCTGGCCTGGGAGGTGTGGAGGAAACAGGGAGAGGTCACGTGCTCGGACTGAAGATGGCTGCACATCGCTGCTACATCATCAACGTGAGCAGTGTAATGCTTGAGTCTAGGATTTATCTGTGGACAGACAGACTATGGCAGAAGTGACATTCGGGGTTTTAGAAGTGGCGGTGTAAGAAGGCAAACAGCTGACCTGGACCCCCCAGTTCTGTATGTAGGAGCCTCGCGGTATTCCATGGCCACCAAGCTACAGGGCCGTATGGAGGCGTCTAGGGGTGATGCCTGCTCATTCTGCATCCCAGGCCTCCCTACAAAGGCATCAGGCACAGGAGACACTAATGTGGAGGATTCCGATGGACCTACCTACCTACCTACTACTCCAACGGTAGCAGAATGAACTCCATCTACCGTAGATACATTAAAAGATGCGCTGGACTGCACCTTGCCTGAATTCCAAGTCAACAAAATCCGAGATAACAGGAAATAGCTTCTGGTTTAAACACTAAGTTTCAGGGTAGTTTATTACCTAGGTAGGTAACAGGAGCAGTGTGTGAGCCATAGGTGTGTGTGAGGAAGACAGGTTGGGTTGGGTGACTGAGCCATCTCATTTAACATGGCCAGATCTAGGGAATAAAAAGTACAGGACCTTGACCACACTTCTGATAAGTCTCAGCAGAAGTATCTCTCAAGTATCGTATGGGATTTACTTAAACTGACAGTCACCAATACTCTGACATTCAGATTTGACCGAGCACCAGGACTCTTTCTGTCCCTCTAAATCATGGTGGAGTCTGAACTATAAAAGCACTGGAGCAGAAAAGGACACTAGCCTGGGGACAGGGAAGTAAGAGGCCTGGACACTGACAGGCTGGTGACTGGCATGTAAAATCCATGCTGGAGCTGGGACATGTTCTCTTACTAAGGTACCTTGGCAGCAGCCAGGTCTGGAGCCCTTTGCTGGATCCCCAGTCTATATATGGTATCGAGAGAGGCAGATGCAGGTTCTCTTCTGTCCCTGATGCTCCCTGCGGCAGCATGGAATGAATGTGGCTCCCAGTGTTGCAGGGTGCCTGGGCTATGCTGAAGTGGGCCCCTCTGTGGCATCTTCTCACTGTCCCATTGGCTGTCCTTGGAGATGCTATCACCTGTTGCTGGCAAGCCAGATGTCTCCTGTCTCCAGAGACGCTGGCACAGAGGCTTGGTCTGCGAAGCAGGCTGCTGGGGTGGGGCAGTTCACTGGGACGACTGGTCTAGGGCAGCACTCAGCTGGCCCTACTCCATTAGGGGGCTACTGTGATGGGGTATTCACACTTTCTTCCTCTGGGCTTTGATGATCTGTATGATGCCAGGTATCTGGGGCTTTCCTAGCCCTGCAGGGAGCCCATGAGAAGGGCATGTCCAGGAAGCTGCTCTGCCTTTGATGCTTCTGCCAAACTTCTCTTCAGGAAAGTGGACCCCACAGTGAACACATAGAGACACTGGCTCTTCTTAATGGCTGTTAAGGTCTCTTCCCTGGGGAGATGTCTCACTCATCTGAAATCTGGGGGAAACCTCGGGTTCAAGCTTGAACTATGAAGTCCCTGTACAAGATGGCTCTCCTCTGGGGCTTCAAAGGAACATTTGCTTTACATCCTCTGACTGTCTCTTGCCTAAGCAGCACAGTACTTTTGCACCCTCTGACTCTGACGGTCCCTGGAACATCCTTCTTTTGCCCCACTTGAAGCTGCTGCCATGACACCGCTGCTTCCAGGCGACCATCACTCATACTGTGCGGTGAGCACCTTGTCATTTGGATGGGAGAAGGAGGGAGCCTGCCCTCAAGCACTAAGGGCATCCATCTCAGATCTGGGCAAATGTGGTAGGAAGGTGAGAAAACTATTATGATTGGGCATGTAAACCTTGGAGGGTAGAATCTAGGACAGCCATTGTTGGTGAATGAGCAAGTGGCCATGGACAAGTCACCTACAGTTTCAGAGGCTGGGGGGGGGCTCACTGTATGCGGTGGCCAGTGCTGCCATCTTGATATCTTGGAGAAGACAGTGATCGACGGCATAGGCTTGACTCCCACTCAGCAGGGCTTCTTTTTGTGTCAGTTAAAGCACAGCCCTGTTTATTTGTTTATTTGTCTGGCACAGAGAGCTTTGCTCCGGAGAGGGGTGGGACAAACTGTTCAGCACAGCTGGGGGCGGGGGGGGGTGGCTGGAGTAGGTTTTGTGGAGAATGGGACATTGGAGGTGGATCTGAAAGAACAAGAAGGAACATTCTATGGAGATGAGATAAAGACCAGGCTGGGGGAAGGCAGGAAGGGTGTAACAGTCACTGGTTGCAGCATGTGGAAAGTCACTGGGATCAAGAAAACTTAGCATGTCTGGTCATCTAGGCTGGGTTGTGAGGGAGGATGGGATGGGGCCAGGAGCCCAGGGCTGCTGGAGGGGAGAAGTCACGCTGGGGTCAGTGTGAGAAGGACTTTGCATGCTACCCTGAGGGGTCTGGATTTTGTCCACTTGACAGTCAGGAGCCAAAGAAGGTTTTTTTATTAGGAGTGACAAGGTCACAATTGTGCCTTGGCTCTGCCTCTCTTGAAACCCTACCTCTTTGACGGAGCATTGCCCAAATGTCCAGAGTTCCCCCACTCAAGGCCCATGGGAGGGATACATCCCACCTGTCCCTCCCTGATGCTGGCCTAGCAGCCCAGTGCTGACTGAGCATTTCATGTCTTCCACCAAATCTCACAGATGATCTGAGCATGCCTAGTCTGAGTTTTCGACCGTAACACTGTAGTGCTGGCAGGAGATATTAAATGCCACCACAGCAAGGGTTGACCTGTATCTCTCCATTAGATCAGCTCAGAAAGGTCAAGCCATGTCTCCCTGTGATCTTGCTGGATTAGATTTTAGTCTACTAGCTACCACAAAACCAGCCTCTCTTTCTCTTTAAGCTGGTGGTTTTAGTTGGCTTCCTCCTCCCCTTTTTCTAACATTGTTTCTCTGTTGCTCAGGCTAGCTCGAACTTAATATGTAGCCAAATATGGTCTTGGGATGGAGATCTACCTGCTCTACATCTGAGTCTGGGATGTGTGCCAGCATTGCCCCATTTATTTTGTGCTAAGGATCAAACCCAACTCAGAGCTTTGTGCGTCCTAGGCAAGCACTCAAGCAACTTAGCTATACTCATCTTGAGCCCATTGCTCTGCCTTTATGCTTGACAACCAGAGTTGTATGGGGGCCAAGATGAAGCACAAGAGGGAGCCTGGGTCTTCGGGGTTCCTATAGAGGTGGGAAAAGTTTCATCCAAAGCACCCAGGAATTCTATAGGAAGGATTTCAAAGACTCCTCTGTCTCCATCCTTCATGAAGGGGAATCTGAGGCCCAGAACTGGAGGAACCAGCTCAGATGCTGCCATGGTCATGTGAACCAGACTGATTCTGTGTAGGGAAACAAACAGTGCAGGACCCAACAGCTTCAAAAGCTGCTAATCGCACCTCTCAGCCACTAGGAGCATCTCCAGTCCAAAAAAGTCACCCTGCATTTTATGTATTCTGAGTAGGGGAGTGAGCTACCCTTGGCCTGTCCTTGGGGCAGTGCTTGAAGCAGGCAGCTGGGCATGAAAAGGGTACCCCCCTCTATGACACAGCTGAGTACCTAATGGGTTCTGGGTGCAGAGGTTACAAACATCGAGAAAGTGTCACGTGACACTGGGAGAAGATGGCCTCTTCAGTAGGCCCCTTGGCCTTGGAATTTGATCATAGGGCAAAGCACTCTGGGTACAGCAGGAAGTTAGGAAGACTTCCCAGGAGAGAGGCCTGAGATAGTATCCGGAAAGACAAGAAAGAACTGAGTTATCTGGGACAGGGTTCCGAGTGTGGTTAGCTAAGGATAGCTCAGGAAGTAGTGAGCTTGAAGCTGGGTGGAGTGATTAGTGCTTTATGCATGGATTGGGGCTAGGGTGAAATGCTAGAGGTCTCTCTGAGACCAGTTGAGGTTCACCAATGCAGGCTTTAGAACTGGCAAGAGACTTGTTTGAATCCGTGTTTTAGACAGTTTTGAAGCAGCTGACTCACAGTAAGCAAGGGCAAGAGGTGGAGAGATTGTTGCAATAGCTAGGACAAGAATGAATTGATAAACCCTGCAAAGGTCAGGTGGGAAGACGAGTCACCGTATGCCCGGGATGAGCTGGAATCTAGGCTAGTTTCTCCTGGATAAGGCTAGCAGAAGGGGGAGGTTGGAGCAAGCCTCAGGCTCAGGGCTGATCTTATCTGTGCTAAGTCATGGGCTGTGTAGTGGGAAGAATACCAGGAGACAGTAGCAGTGCCAGCGTGTGGAAGTCAAAGGTTTGATCCAGCTGAGCACACCAATCTAACAAAGGTGTGATCCAGCTGATCACACCAACTAACAAAGCTTTGATCCAGCAGATCACACCATCTGACATTGATCCAGCAGATCACACCATCTGACAAAGGTTTGATCCAGCAGATCACACCATCTGACAAAGGTATGTTCCAGCTGAACACACCAATCTGACAAAGGTGTGATCCAGCTGAACACACCAATCTAACAAAGGTGTGATCCAGCTGATCACACCAACTAACAAAGGTTTGATCCAGCTGATCACACCATCTGACAAAGGTGTGATCCAGCTGAGCACATCAATCTAACAAAGGTGTGATCCAGCTGAGCACACCATCTGACAAAGGTGTGATCCAGCTGAGCACACCATCTGACAAAGGTGTGATCCAGCTGAGCACACCATCTGACAAAGGTGTGATCCAGCTGAGCACACCATCTGACAAAGGTGTGATCCAGCTGAGCACACCATCTGACAAAGGTGTAGGGTGAGACAAGGGTAGATGCCATAACTACTGGAGGGGACAAGATGGCAGTGCAGAGAGAGATCAGCCTCCTCTAACCTTGACCTTTAAAGGAAAGAAGAGAAAAGTTCTACAGGAGATTAGGGATGACCAGAGAGGCACGGAGTAGGGGCCTGGGCACACAAAACAATGCATTCATCCCAGCAGCCCCGGAAAGGAGGGGCAATGGCTGCATAGGTACTTGGTGAAGGAAGGCATGGAGGGCATTGGATGGGAACATGAGAGAAATCTCAGTGGTGGTTAAGTGTGGGGAGACAGGAAGTAGGCTCTGGGACTCAGGATGAGCCAGATGTCAGGATGACTGTGACTAAAGAAAATTTCTTTAGCCAATGTTCTGAAGAGTAACAGTGTGTGATGAGAGGGAACAGGGCACAGAAGAAGGACTTCCCGATTTGACGGAGTTGAGTGTCTCTAGAAATGGACAGTCCTGAAGTAAGAAAAAACTGTCAGGGAGGTAAAGAACCCATAAAAGAGATAGAAAAGAGGCAGTCGGTGGACACTATGCTCAGGTTATTTATGGGTTCAGCCCAGCCTGGAGTCTCCATGTTGACACGGTCCTGAATTGCTGTTCAGGGTAGTCTGGGTTTATGGCTGGGAAGGATGTGGTTGGTGTCATTTGCAAAAAGCACAGCCAAAAGAGTGAAGAGAAAATGGTGTAGTGAGGATTCTGGGGTGCAGAAGAGTGCTCCTCAAATGACTAAACTATTGGGACATTTGGAGAATGAGACCAAAGAGCAAATGGCTGAGGCTGAAATGGGAGAAGCAGGTGTGGAGGTGTTGCCTGGCCCAAGGTGGACCATGGTCACGAGATGGATATTAGGAAAGAAGGTCCCTGGAGATGAGAGCTAATGATCTAGAGACTCCATGTATCGGGTGGGCTATGTGGGTGCTAAAAATCAGCAGGTGACATCAGGCTTCAGATAAAGGACAGTGAGCTGAGGCTGTGGCCAGGGAAAGGAGAGGCATTGGGAAATTGGAGTGCCTTGTAGAAATGTGACAGGTGACATCGGGCTTGAGGGGAAACTCCATCTTGTGGAACTAATGGTATCATGGTCTAGAAACCCATCCAGGATGTTAAAGAGACATGGGATCAATTGGGAGGCCCACAGGATAGAAGATGTGTCCTCAAAGGAAGAGAGGTTCTAAAAGGGTCAGTGGGAGGTAAGGAAGGAAGAGCAGTTACCAACATGCACAAAGACTGGAGGAATGGTCAACAGAGGGAAACCTGTTCATTCAACCATCCATCCACCCATCCATCTACACATCCACTCACCCATCCATCCATCCACCCACCCACCTACACATCCACCCACCCATATATCCATCTATCTACCCATCCACCCACCATCCATCCATCCACCCACCTACACATCCACCCATCCACCCATCCACCCACCCACCCATCCATCCATCCATCCATCCATCCATCCATCCGTCTATTCATCTATGACTCAGGGAATTTCTGTGGCACAAACATGTATTTGGTGTGTAGGATCCATTCATTCATTCCCGAACAAAACAGCATCCCTTACTCCTGGAGTTTGCATTTTTGATGGCATGTAAGGGGGCAGGCAGACAATGTGCCAAGCATGTTAAGACGGGTACTCGGTGGGTGATGAGGCTGGGACAAAACCTAAAGGCAGAGGAGATGAAAGATCTCACCTGGCTTGACTCCCTCAGGTAGTTGTCACTGTCCTTGTGTCTTGATGTCTCAATTTAAGGCTTGGAATTGTTGGTGACCTGCTAGACTGACTCCCCCACCCATGGACTGTTCGATTTTAGGCCCAGTTTCCACATGTAGGGGGAGGGTATAAAAGAACCTATAAAAGGAGCTGTGCACTGCACCCTGGTAGCTCCATCTTTATCCTAGGTCAATTAGGAAAGGGTGGGGAGAAGGCCTTGGGACCAGTAGCCGCCTCTGCTGCTTCTCACTCTGCTGACCCAGATGGGAGGAAGGAGCCGGGTCCCCCACGGTGCCATGCAGGCCCATGCCTCTGCTGGAGGCAAGTGACATATTGTGGCCTGATGTGGTCTGTTTTTTCCCTCCTGGTGCAAGACATGACTCAGAGGGCCATGCTGGGGAAATGCTTCCTCAGGCATGCCCACCTCATCGTCCCTGCTTTCTTTTGAATCTTTGAATCAGAATTTATATCTGGCGCTGCCATTCACAGGCCTTATTTATGCAGAAAAAAACGGCCCCACAGTTCCAACTTGCTCAACAGCCCGAAAGATTTAGCTTTGGCCCGCGGAGGGAAGGAGGTGTGGGGTGGGTTCCCAAACGGAGGGAGAAAAAGAAAAAACAGAAAGAGCCATCAACAATCAAAACAATGTCCTCTCCCTGTCTAATCTGGGTAGCTTTCAGGGTTGGGGTAAAGCTTTTCCACAGTGGATACCCCCCTCCCGGGGCTGTTTTCACAGGAAGCGAATCCTGGGGCGTTTTCAATGTGCCCCTCGAGGCAGAACAATGAGGCCCTTGAAGCCTGGGATCCTTGCTTCCTCCTGTTATCCTGGAGCAGGCGAGAGAGGTTGTGCAGAGGGGACCCCGGGACCTACGCAGGGCCAGCGGTGGGGGAGGGCCCGGCCTGCAGGACGTCGCCGAGCCGCCCCGGGGAAGCCCGGCAGCCAAATCACAGGTTGGGATCCGCCGGTGGTGCCGAGGTACCCGGCCTTTAACCGGCTCCCCGATGAGCGGAGGGGAGGGGAGGAAGCGACGAAGATCCAATTATGGCTGCTCCCGCCGGGTCGCCCGGAGGTGGCGGCGGGATAGGGGACAGAGAGCCTCGGGCAGGCGGGCCTGGGATGCCTGGGCCGCAGCTCCCGCCGGGCCTCAGCTGCCTCATTGTTTATTGTGGAGCCGGCCTCTCCCCTTCCCGTCCTCTCCCGCCCGCCCGCCCGCCCGCCCGCCCGCTCCTGTCCTCCCTCCTTCTAGAAGAAAGAAGAGCCAGTCTGTGGAGGCGAATGAGTCATGAATAAACAAACAGCGTAGGGGGGAGCTGTCACTCCGAGCTGACTTCCTGGCTGCGCCAGGCTAGGCGACCTCCTGGCGGGACCCAGAAGTCAGCCAGGCTGCGGCTGCGCAGAGCACACCCGGATTTGTCTCCCTTCCACCCCCAATCCCGGGTGGGGTGCCCGGGACCTCGACTCTCAAGCTTGTTCTTAGCCACAGTCATCACAAACATTTTGCCTTAGCGTGAGTGGAACATGGTATCCTTGTATGGTGGAATGAGCCAGGTTGCAATCGCTCTGCCCTGACATTTGACAAAAGCGATGCAATCAGTCAACTCAGGGTTTGCGCTGCTAGCTTAGAGAGAGGAGGGGGAGGGAGAGAGGGATCATGTACACACTATGAGACACAGGGATGCGTGTTACAGATGCTGGAACTTAAGGGAGTGCACATATAAAAACACAAGCAACACAAGTGCATTTGTGTGTGGGTCTGTGGTGTGTGAGTGTATGAGTGTGTATGTGTGTGTGTGTACTGGATGACCATTTTCTGACTCGGAGTTCATTTGTTTAGCATGTCTCTACTCAGGGCCCCAGCAGACCTCTTGGGCCTGGCCAGGGCCTAGTGGGTCAGCCCCTCCTGTGGCTGTGAGAAAAAGCTTGTGTTCTGCCTATGAGAACCCCTGTGGGAGGGCAGGACCTTGGCCAAGCCATCTCTTCTGGGTGCTGTGACCACATGTGGCCATCAGCAAGGGTAGGGCTGAGTCACTTTTCCGAGAATCTCTGGCAACCACGTGTACTTACCTGGGCCTGAGGAAGAAGGGCATGGAGGCTGAGACAAGAAAAGAGGGCTCAAGGTTCTTGGCTGGGTCCACAACCTTCAACCTTGGGTCTTGCTCTCTCTCTCCAGGCCGACCCCAGCTCTCAGAATTCCCTAACTTGGGGTTGGAGCTTCCATGCAGAGAGACTCCATAAAACTGAAGCCAAAAATGGACTATCTTCCCTCTTCTGATATCTCTCCCTATCACAGAGCCACCACTGAAGTCTACTTGCTGGGGTCAGCACTTCTGACATTGGTTGGTAGTCTTCACCGTGTCCTAGCCAAAGAAGGAGGTGGCAGGGGAACCCTGGTCTTTCTCCAGGAACTCTCCCATCCTGCAGCTGATAGACAATTTGGAAGACTAGGACCTATGCAGGTTGGGGTGCAGGTAGGTTCACAGCCTGTCTGCTTTATCTGCCATCTCTGTGACCCAGGGCAAATCATTTAACCTCTCTGAACTCTTTAAAATATGCATAGTTCTCTCCTCCATAGGTTGGCTGCAGGAGTCAGAGAGAACGCCTATGGCCTACTACATGGGCCACTCAGGGAGTGGTTTTACTCACTACCTCAGTCCTGATCTGGGCTGTGATCATCAGGGTCTAGAAGTTTC
Organism: Micromys minutus; assembly: GCF_963924665.1. Classification (NCBI taxonomy): domain Eukaryota; kingdom Metazoa; phylum Chordata; class Mammalia; order Rodentia; family Muridae; genus Micromys; species Micromys minutus. Next base: position 33,090,758 of record NC_137981.1, read on the forward strand.
CATCGTGTTTATCTTCTGACCCAGAGAGAGGCTGGGACCTGTAGACAGTGTCTGGAGACTGATTCAGAAGCAGTCCACACTTGTAGGTAGGGGGCTTTGGGGGAGCATCAGCACTGAGATGGCCTCAATAGCCTGGGCTTACAGCCTCTTAATAGAACATTCCCTGTGGGGAGTCATCTCCACCTCCTCAAGTCATTCTGTGGCTGTTTTTTGGCTGGTTTCAACTTATAAAAAATTTTCTTTGGTCTTTATGGGATTAAAAACAAACTCAAAAATACTGCCGATTCTAAGGTACAAAAATATCACATAGGGATGTGGGCTTTCAATATTTAGATACGCTGACTGACATGCCTTTTCCCTCTCTGTCTTCCCACTTCTTTGTCTGTTCCTCTCTCTTCCTTTTAGGCAGGATCTTGAGATGTCGCTAGGGCTAGCCTTGAACTCCAGATACTCACTCCTAGCTTGGTCTTCACCAGGCTGGGATTACAGGCCTGCTAGTAGGCTGACATTTTCTCACAGTGAATGTAAGGTAGACTGGGGTTGAGCCACAGGGTCCCTTCAGGGAAGATGCTGCAATAGCTTCAGTTTGCCATAGTCTCTGCTCTTCTCTAACTTGATCAGGCAGTAGACTTGCCTGGAGGCATGTTAAACCTCCCACTGCCACACCCACCAGGAGCCTCAGTGAGAAATGCTTGAGGGGTTCTAGCAAGTTTTAGGTGATGCCATAGCTTCTGGAGGTCCAGGGACCCAAGTGAAAAACCACCTGCCATTCGAAGCTGCAGAGGGTTGGGCTTCACACTTGTCCCATTGTGTTTATGTGGAGTAGAAAAATAGTTCTCGGAACCTATAGCTCTAGCAAAAAAGTAAGCACATTAAAAAAGGATAGAAAAGTGGGGATATAGCTGAGCGGAAGAGCACCTGGCTAGCATGCACAAGGCTCCAAATCCAAACCTAGGCTTTATGAATGTGTGTATGCGCGCGCGCACACACACACACACACACACACACACAAACACAATCAGTAAAAAAAAAAAAAAAAGAAAGAAAAAAAAGTATCATTTAACCTAGAAAATGGAAAATAACATATTTTTTGGGAAATGGTTTTCCCCCCATGATGTTTATATATGCGTAATTTGCATATCTGTCAGATAAACACAGTCAAGATGCTGCAGTGCGCTGGCCCAGAGCACAGGGATGAACGTACCATGAGGCTGCTACTGCTCTGGGTTTAACAAGGCATGTCTCCCTCATTTACTTTATCTGCATGAACTGTCAGGTGTTTGAGGACCTGACCTCTGTAGGCTATAGGTAATGCACTGTTTGGACGACGGTGATCTAAGTTAGAAGGTGAGGCCCCAGGATGGAGATCTCATAGAGCACTGAGACAAGCAGACCAAGGAAAGAACTGAAATGTATCAGAGGGAACCAGAACTGCAGTAACACTGAGAGGCTGACAGGGAGGCTCATAAGGTGCATATGGGCCGCCTTAAGTCTGAATGGCCAGGGCAGCTTCTCCGAGGTCCTCGTCCCATGAGGGACAGTGTTAAGAAGCAAAGGGAATTCCTGGCCAACTTAAGGATGGAGGGAGGTGAAAAGTCAGGGGGCCTGGCCTCCGTTCTTGGTTCCAGTGTTCCTTCCCTGGCATTGCTACTGCTAATCACAGTTCAAACCTTTCAGTAGCCACCATACTCAGATAGCAACCTTGGCTTGAGACCCACCATTTTCCTTTAGTTTCTACTATCCCTAGTCTCCAGCTCAGAGCCCTGTGTTGGCATTCAGTTCTTCATGAAATTCTATTATGGACTGAAGGATTCCTTTGTTTTTCTAGAACTCAGAGCCTCCAGGACTCTTTGGTCCTACTCATGTAGAGATGAGGAAACTCAATCTAGTGATTTCCACGGCCCAAACTTCTCAATCTGTCTACTTTACAACATGAGTCAAAAGGTAAGAATTTTGTCCTTGTCACAGAGACCAACCACTGCTGAGCACAAAGCAGGGAAAGAGACAGGAACTTCTGTTTGCATCTTCCCAGATGCCTGAAGGCATTTGCCTGGTTATGGTGAACCAGTGATAAAAGCTTCCATTATTATGCCCACAGCAGACATTACTAATCAATCATGGGCTGGGGATGTAGCTTAGTGGTTGAATGGTTTGTCTATCATGCACAAGGATCTATGTTCTATCTATCCCAGAAGTGTACACACACACACACACACACACACACACCCCAAAATAGACAAACCCATTACACAACCAAGACATTTCTCCACAGAGCTTGCATGTAGCATCAGAAGCCTCTCAAAGCAGTTCTTAAAAAGGGTGATACTAAGGAGTCAGGTTCAGCTTATGGACTGAAATGGATTAGCCATCCTTGTCTTAGAAAGAAGTCAGATATTATGTGAATACCATCCAGACATTTGAGTACATGAGGAACGTATGGACCTACGTGGGATTTGAAGCAGGGTTATTGGTGCTGGAAGCCAATGAGAAGAGCTTGAGGGAATGGAAGGCTATAGGCAGGGCATTCTTCTGAAGAAGGATTTATAGTCTAGGAAGCATCAGTGAGGAGTCAGGAGCATAGGAACTCAGGGGCTGAGTCTCCTGGTGGGCTCAGCCTTCTCTTCTTACCTTCCTTCCTACAGATGCAAAGTTGTTCTTTCTCCAAAGGCGGGAACACTCCTACCCCCCCCCCCAGTGACAAACAAAGGCAGGGGACACTTTGGAAGATTCCCTCCTGTAAATCAAAGAACCTTTTCTGGAAATTAATACTGAGTGTGAAATTCTCAGAACAGTGGTTCATCTGACAGTTGTGGTCCCTTGGAGAAGGCATAGGGAAACCGATGGCTACAGATGATCCAGATGGGGCCAGAATCCTAATGTAATTGCCTAGACATCTGTAACCTACTCTTCACAGAAGTCTGGGTTGTGGGCAGAGACTAAGCCTGGGGTTCTGGACTCCTAGAGTGAAACTCGGCAGAGTGGAGGAACATCACTACCTCTTTTGCCGACCCTAAGATCTCTATTGGCTGTCTCTCTTGGTCAGCTTCCCAGCTTTGGGGTGGGCAGGGGAAGAAGTTGATGGCAGATCATCAGCTGGGTGGGGGCACTCCCACCCACCAGCAGTCCTCACAGCATCTGTTGGCTCACTGCTCCATCCCGACTTAACTCTTGAAGGAAAGGATGTTAATGAACTGAACCAACAAGGCTTCCCTTTCTGAAAGGCTTTCTGCGTGCATATTTTCTGTCTGTCCTCTCTGCTCCATTGTAAGTGCCCAGAAGGCAGGGAGAGGCTGAGATCTCTCAGCTGGAGGCCAAGAGTAGCAGCACCCCTTGTATATAGTGGGGTTACACTAGCCCAGGAAAGACCACATCTCTTTACTGCCTCTTCTGAACTCTGCGGAGGTCTGGTTGGGACATGGTGGGCCTTGGGAAACTCTGGGGACAGGCTAGGGGAAATTGAAAATACTCCAGCTATTGGACACTGCTTACCAGTTCCCAAATGCCATAGCCTCATTGTGCTCCACGCCTACTCCCCAGACCTACAGTCTCCATCCATTTACCACGGAAGTCTGGCTCTCAATTGCCCTCCCTCTCCCGGTGGCTCTGGAGAAGGTCTTGTCAGAACCTACATGGGAACTTGTTAGGCTGTTGGTGAAGAGCGTCTTGGCTGCTATGGCAACCCCCTTTTATCCATACATGCATGCTGCAAGGCAAGCAGACTCAGTCTCGTCACTGCATGTTGCTTCTTAGCTTCGGGGATCATTGGGGATGTCAGTGTGTGGTATAGGGTCAGAACAAGCTGCCCAGCTGAATGGGCCTCACTTTCTTCTGGCTGACTCAGGCCCTCAGGAGTCCCAGATTCCACCATCGTGGAGTGGAGCGCTTGTCCCCATGTGCTAAGGTTCTTGTGAAAGTTGTGGGTGCCTGCTCCCACCTGCCTAGATTCCTCTCCGCCCTGAACATTATTTGCCCTCTATTTATCTGCATAGCTCCTGTTCACCCTTCAGGAGATTCTGCTCAGTGTTACCTCCTCCAGGAAGTCTTCCCTAGTAGCAGTGCCAGGCAAGTGTCCCCACTGTGGGATCTTCCTCTCTTCCTGTCCCTCATTTGTGTTCATCCCTCACTGGACTGTGAGTCCCATGACCTCACTGACCCTACCTGCTTTCTTCTCCTGGGTTCTGATACTTAGCCCAGGACCTGGTACTTCAAGGGCATTCGGTGACTATTTGACGAATAGAATCTGAACTGCCTCCTGTGCAGTGGAAACCCAATAAAATGCAGTCCTTCTAATATGATGTGGCCCTTGGAACCACTGAGCCCCTCCTTTTGGGATGACAGTGGAAGCTATTTCACGAAGCTCTGCTTGGCCTGGGTGGGTCTGCCTTCCTGGGAAGGGCCTCCCACACTCAGTCACTGATGCAACCAGGGGAGGAAGAGGCCAGGTAATCTGTGCCTGAGGTCTTTGCCCCACCTGGGCAGTGCCCAAAAGGAAACTCTGCATGCCAAGAAGTCTTAGGATCTTCCCCAGGAGTGGAGGGCAGTAGAAGGGAGTCTTTACACATGCTGGCTGGTTTTCTCACCTGTTGATGGTGCGAAGTTATTGCCAAGGGGAGGCTCTATGCTCATGCAAAGTAGATAGATGGTAGTTGTGTTCTGCCTATGTTTCTGGGTCATGATCCTCTACCCCCGATCACTTAACCTGTACCCAGTCTTTTCATTTTCTGACCTCACGGGCCTGACTCATTTGGCCCCCTGTCCCGAGGCTCTCGCTCACCTGTTTGGGCCTCACTGTCATGCTTCAAGGGGGCCGAAGAACATTGTGAGCTTGGAAGTATTTGGAGAATCTGATAGACTAACCAGCATCCATTACTCGATAGTTTCTGAAGGCCCGTCAATTATATGTTCCTGACAGAATGCAGAATCCTTTCTCTGGGGCATAAGAGACCCACAGAAGCTGATCAGATGAGATGCCCACACATAGAAGTTTATGGAAAATGTTGGGGGGGGCGTTTATGTTCATGTAGTGTTTCTTGGGACTGTAATGCATAGTTTGGGGGTGGGGCACCTGGCCACTAGCTCCACCCAGTGCTTGGAGGATGCTGCATCTGCAGTTACCAGTTTGCTCTGCAAGGCTGTGGCTAGCTGGACATCACAAACCCGCCACAGGAGTCTTAAGAAGAACAAAGGCCTTGAAGGGCCTTGGCTTTGGACCCTGTTCTGCTCAAGTAATGGACTCCGTGCTCAAGTACCTGGCCTGGACATACCTGCCTGTCCACTAATGCATGTGTACACATACGTGTGCACAGCATGCACACACTCATGGGAACAGCACTGCCGACTGACTTATTTACTAGCATGGACTCTCTGAATGTCTCCTGGCTTGTCCTACGTTCAGTGTCAGAATATGGTGCCCAGGTAATGTCCAGAAAGAATCTTCTATTTAGTTTCTGCTGTCTTTCAGCCATCCCCATTTTACTGGCTCGAGAACAAAGTAAGAAGGAATAAGTACTTGGCCTAAGACCCGAAGTAAGAAAGTGACAGAGTCAGTAGCCACAAGGAAGGTACCAGGATGTCCTGGCCATCCACCCCAGTGTTGGGGCTCCCCTTGGAGATGGTGTCTGTTCCACTGGAGAGTATGATTTAAGCCTCTCCTCCACACAGCACTCCCATTTTACAGATTGGAAAAGTGACTGTGCCCTCAGTCTCACATCTGGTAAGCTCTGAGCCTGGGCTGTGGTTTCAGCCCACACAGCTGGGAAATTCCAGGCCTGAGGCAGCTGCTGGGTGCACAAGGTTCATTTAGAATCCAGATGAAAAATAATGGTACTGAAAAGGAGCTTAACAAACACGGTTTCTTACAGAAGCCTGGGGGCCGGCCATTTCCTGAGACTGCTCTTCAGGGCTGCCTGCCCGCTCAAGGCCTTGCCCACTGCTGTGGATCCTGTGGCCAGCCAGCCAAGCCTGGCATTGGCTGGGCCCTACCCCCAGTCCTGCTGACACAGGCATCCTGGTCCCTTACCTCCCAGCCCTCCCTGCCTGCTGGCAGGCTGTGGTAACAAGATGCCCTTTGTGTGTGTGTGTTGAGGGAAGGGGGCAGTGGGCAGCTTTTATGCTGCTTCTTGCTGCTGAGTCACAGCTCCTGCCAGCTCTGGGGACAGAGAGTTGCAGGTGACTGGCCAGGTGGCAAGGAGCCCAAGACCTTGGAGGTGACCTCAGACAACCCCTTCCTCAAACAGCAGGGACCATGAGGCTGAGAAGGGAGAAGAAAGTGTCTCCTGCGGGCCTCCGGACACTTGTGAAGGGAGAGCATACTTCCTGTAACCAGGGGGCTTCCAGGCTTTCAGGGACTTAGTAATGCCCTTTGTTCCCCAGAATAGCTATTATGTCTAAGGACACATGTCCAAGCTCACACATGTGCATATGAGCAAGTGAACACATGTTCCTAGTGTGTGATTGAATGAGCTTGTGTCAGTATGCATGTTTCTCTAAGGTCCCCACACTTCCTCCGAGACCTCAAGGTCTGGCCTCAGGGACATGTGTCTGTTCCATCTGACTCCGAGGTAACCTAAGGCTTGTCCTTACCCACTGCCTAGACAGTTCTACCGATTGTGTCCACACTGGGCAGTTGTTTGTCAAGTCATGCCTGAGCCCGGGGTGATATGTCTCAGCTCCCTGACATGTAGTATGATCTCACAGTGGGATTGGACAGATACATACTTCTGAGAACACGGGCTCCAGAGCCAGGCTGCCCAGCTGACTTCTGGCTTCCTCATTTCCTGGTACGACTTAGGATCTTTACGTCTCTGGGTTTCCATTTCCTGGTCTGTAAAGTGGGGGGATCTCAACAGATTTGCCTCTCAAGGTTGCTTTTTTTTTTTTTAACCCATCACAGGGATTGGTTTTTACCCATGAAGCTCTGAGAACTCCTGGCTGTCTCTGGCAGGCCCTGAAGGAGTATTCGAGTCTATTATTAGTGCTTTGTCTGAGCCCAGGAAACCCCAAGGGAAATGTAGAGGTCCGGAGGTGACTTGGGCGCAGAGCCTGGCTGTAAGAGTAAGGGAAGGACGGTTTCTTTGATCTGCTGACACACCTGCAACAGGAAAGGGGGAGGCTCTCTGTGGGAGTAGATTCCTGTTCTGGGCTATGGCCTCCTGAATGTGGCCACTCTGAACTGTAGCTTCCAAATTTCAGCTTCTCTGCTGTCCCATGGGGTCCCCAGCCATAGCAATAGCTAGACTCCAGGAGGGAAGACAGGGAGGCCCGTGGCTAGAATGGGGGCTTTGGTGGTTTTGGCTAGCAGCAAGTTCTCTCTTGCTGCTGCTGTAATGTCTTACCTAATGCCCGGATGACCATCTGGGTCCCAGGGCTCTGAGGGGACCTGCCGGCCATCTGCCTACTTGGCATTGCCTGCTTCCGAGAAGCAGCAGGGTGGCTTGGGCGAAGCAGCCCCCTCCCCCACCTCCCCTACTACTTACCACCCTTCTCTGGCTGCCCCGAGGAGGCTCATCTTAGTCTCCTGTCCCGATTTTCCATGCACATGCACAAAGCCCAGAAATTAGAAAGCCCAGCTGTCCTACCTGCCAATGTGACGGGAGGAAAACCATGTTACTCTCCTGGCTTCAAGCTTTCAGTTTATACGGTGCACAATCCGGGCTTCTGTGTCCAGATGTTTGTCCAGTCAATGCTGCCTGGAGGCCTAGAGACTGACTGGGGGGAGTATTATAGACTTAAGGGGAAGAGAAAGCTCCCCACGGTCCCCTAGGAGTCTGGGGCCAGGTAGAAATTATCTATAGCCTCAATAAGTCACGTGTCCCCAGGTGGGGGTGGGGTGGGGTGGGGGAAGGGCTCTTTGCATGGTAATAGTGATGATTTGCATATGCTTGGCCCAGGGGCGTGGCACTGTTAGGAGGTGTGGCCTTGTTGCAGTAGGTGTGTCACTGTGGGCGTGTTCTTTAAGACCCTGGGCCCAGAAGCCTGGGAGTTCTTTGGTTTCTTTTCTGGGGAAAGTCAGGGGCAGGCTTGAGCAAAAGGCCCTGTCCCCTAGAGAGCTCTAGTCACCTTCAGCCTCCAGGAGGAAACAGAGTCAGGATTTCTCTCTCTCCTTGGTTTTTCATGGGTGTTATAGAAGGTGCTCCATCCAGATGAAGGTGGCTTCCCTGCCTCCTGCTGTCATTCCAGCCAGTCTTTGAATGTCTCCATCAGTGCCTGGGTCCTTCCTGCTCCTCTGCTAACACCCAAAGCTACTGCTGCCTCGGTCTATCGTCTCTCCACACTTCATCATCTCTACTGTTCCTTCTGTTCACACTCCTCTTCTGTCCTACAAGTGATCCCTGTCTCTGCTTGGGCTTGGGGGTGGTGTTCTCTGTTGGTGTTCCCTGTGTTTACCTCTGGAATCAGATCCACAAACAAAACTAGGTCCGAGACCTCCCCCAGGCCACACAGCCTGGGCTTTAGTCTTGTGAGCTGACCTAGACATCTTTAGTCTACCACCTCCCCTTTCTTTCCCTGTCTACTGTGCCTCAGTGTCCCCGCCTTTCTTTCTCATCCTGACCTCGCCTGATGGCACCCGCCTCTCTGTTTGTAAGGCAGGTGATTCTCCTTCCGGCCACTGTGTGACCAGCTCCGTTTCACCTGGACCCAGGCTTAATTCTCTTCCAGCTGTGTGCGTACAGAAGCATGGGTGCTCAAGTGCCACAGCTTGTGTATGGAAGCCAGAGGGCGACTTCAGATGTGGGTCCTTGCCTCCCACTTTGTCACCATGGGCCGTCATAGGCTTGTGTGGATCCTTCTGTCTCTGCCTTCCATCTTGCTGTAAGAGTGCTGAGATTACAGACTTGTACCCCACTAGGCTTTATACGGGTTCTGCCATCAAGAACTCCATCATGCTTGCATGGTAAGTACTTTTCTCATGGAGCCATCTGCCAAACCTTTTCTCAGTTCTTTGAATCTGGGTCTCCTTCCTTCCTTCCTTCCTTCCTTCCTTCCTTTCTTCCTTTCTTCCCTGTCTATTCTCCTCCTCACGTATATGAACACACATACACATGTATGTATATATAAGTGTATGTGTGTGTCTCCCAGGCTATCCCAAGATGGAAGGCTGGGCTTGAACTCTTCATCCTTCTGACTTTGATGCTGGGACAATAGGTGTGGTCTCTCTCCTTCCCCCAACCCATTACTCAGCTTTACTATCTTTAGTGTCTGTTCCCTACACCCTTTGGACTAGAATGTAAACCCCGGGACTCAAAGGACAGTTCCTGTCCTACCTTTCACTCAGAGCTGCCTTTGGGGGTGGGGTGAGGGCTCACAGTTGGTAGGGATCAAATTTTTTTCTTCAGTGAATCCTGAAAACTTCTCTGTGCTTCGTGTGTGTGTGTGTGTGTGTGTGTGTGTGTGTGTGATAGTGTTATATGTGTGTGTGGCAGGTGTGGTGGTATGGTGTGGTATATGTATGGTGGTGTGTATATGTGTGTTTGGTGTGGTGTGTTTGGGCTGTGGTGTGGTGTGTGTGTGTATGTATATGTATGTGGTGGTGTGTGTTGTGCTGTATTGTGTGTATGTGTATATTATGATGGTGTGTGTGTGTGTGTGTGTGTGCGCACGCGCGCGCGCGTGTGTGGATGTATTGTGTAGTATTTGTGTGTGTGTGGTGTGGATATATGGTGTGGTGTATATATGTGTGTGTAGTGTTTGTGTGTAGTGTGGTATGTGTGGTGTGGTATGGTGCATTGTGTGTGTGGTGTGGTATGATGTGTGTGAGTGTGTCTGTGTGTGGTGTGTGTCAGTGGTTTGTGTGTATGTGTGTGTATTTCAGTTTGTGTATTTGTGAGCATATGTATTGTGTGTGTGTCTGTGGTGTGTGTGTGTGGTGTGTATGTGTGTGATGTGTGTGTGTCTGTGGTGTGTCTGTGTGTGTCTGTAGTGTGTGTGTCTGTGGTATGTGTGTCTGTGGTATGTGTGTGTGTCTGTGGTATGTGTGTGTCTGTGGTGTGTGTGTGTCTGTGGTGTGTGTCTACATGTCTGCTCACGGCCCCCAGCACACCTCTCATCCTCATGTTTGGCAGCATGGTAGTTTATTTTGACCTGAAATAGCTTGGCAATGACTTCCCTGTTCCCTGTCCCTTTCAGAGTCAGGTACTTCTGCAGAAACTTCCAGATGGTTCCTGAAGAGTAAAGACTAGGTGAGGCAGGGTCAAATGGCCTATGGTCAAATTCACACTCTTCCACATTTCCTGGGTCAATGACAAGACACAAACGTGTTTGACCCTCGGAGTCTCCATGGGACCTAGGCTCCCATGATCCCTGGACATGGGCGGAGATGCAGACCAGCACCCTCACACGCTCAGCCTGGGGCCTATGCTTCCTGTGTCCTAACCCTCCCAAACAAACAAAACAACAAAACAGCCCTCCATTTCAGTATTCTTTACTGATCCAGGGCACCCGGGGCTAGGAGAAGAATTGGCTGGAGCTGCTCAGGTTCCTCTGGGCAGCGGGAGAACCAGTATAGTGGCTGTTGTGGGGCAGGTGTGGTGGTGTGCCCAGCTGTCTAGTTCCCAGTGTTTGTCTTTTGGATCACACAGCAGTACACGGTTGCCCCAAGTCCAAGCTTCTGTTTTTCCATCTCCGTGGAAAGGGAGAAGTAGAAGTAGGCACCATCTCCAGGTTTTTACAGAGCTGGATAAGAGCCAGCCACTTGCTGTCAAAAGAAGGCAGCCAAGTGACCTGCTTGTATCCTCAAAGTGCTTGGAGGCAGAAAGGAAGCAGGCATTTTCCTGAACTGCCAGCCCCGGGCTTAGAGTCTCATCTGGCCCTGCAGATACGCTAGATGTTGTTTTAAACACTTTGTACAGATTGACTCATTTTAATGAATTTAATCCTCTCTTTATCCTTCTTAAGTCTAATTGTTCCCATTTTAAAGACAGGCTAGCTGAGACAAAAGAAATAAAATAATGTGCCCAATACACCACAGTCCTCATGGGCCTTATTTAACTTCAATTTCATAATATCTTAGCAAAGAGAATCACTATTATCATTACCAGCCTTAAAGGAGTTAAACAGCCTCCTCAGGGTCACCCAATATGTGGATGCATGAACTGGGGTTCCAGCTCTACTGTAGAGGGCTGTGAGGGAGTATGCTGTCCCACACTTAAAACTTGACTGGTCTCAGTTGCTTGGAATAGATAGGTTGGGGATTCAGACAGGGAGCTGTCATGAGCCCTTCTGATTTTCTGGAAAACTGTAACCTGGGCTTTATGTGGACATCTGTGTTTTCAACATAGACCTGGAGGAAGAAGCCCAAATCCCCTGGAAGCTACCTTTAAGTCACTGTCTTCAGAGCGACGTCAGGAAAGACACAGATGAAGAGTCAATGTCTGGGACCCACAATCCAGGAACAGACCCCCTTCTTGCCAAAGAATGAAGTCAGACGGGAGAGGCTCCTGGGCTGGAGCCAAGGGTTATTTGGATTTTATGAGAAATGTGTGAGCTGGCCAGTACTTAGGCCTGCACTAGCTTGCAACACTCCCCTCCATGTTGTCTTTGGGAACCTTCCTGCCTGTTGACCCCCTGCCTCCTGGTAGAACCTCTCTCAGGAAACCTCTGCAGATCTGGAGCTCCTTGGAGTCAGGATCCTGGTATCTTTGTGGTTATCTCTAGGGCTCAGAGTGGGGAAAGGCTGGTCTTTAGAGTAGAGCCTGGTCTGCAGACCTATGTGAATCCCGATGTCTCAGAGTATGGAGCCCTCCCAGGCATTGCTTTTCTAGCCTGTACAATGGGTGTGGTAGCTCATAGTTCCAACCCTGCCATGTAGTCCAGTGGCTGCCAAACTGAATCACGTGGGAATCTCCCAGGGATCCTAAAACATATAGATATCTGCCTTCTTCTTCAGGTGTTCCAACTTAATAGGTCTAGGGTGGCCAGGTGTTAGAAGGGGTAAGTGGGCCTAGGTGAATTTCATGTGAGGTCAGGCATGAGAGCTTCTAGGTATCCACCCGCACAGCATTCTGTCATCTCCTGGCTAAACAGTTGCAGGTCAGCATCAAACCCTCATGGTTCTCTTGGCTGCCTAGACTGCTTACTATCTTCATCCCAATGTGTGGATCCAGGAATCTTTCTGTTCTTTCTGTCTCTGTCCACCTACCTCACCCCTGCCTCTCCATTTCTATCCCAGAAATTTATGGGCTTCAATTTTAGGTGTCTGGGGCACTTCTGATGGGGAGGTCCTCCCTGTCTTGGGAGGGAGTGGTGAGAACTGTGAGTTGGTTGGAAACCTGAAAAGCCAGGCTAGGAAAGGCTCTGTCACTGCTTTCTTCCTTCTGCAGAGAGAGAGTGAGAGCGAGAGAGGGAGAGAGAGAGAGAGAGAGAGAGAGAGAGAGAGAGAGAGAGAGAGAGAGAGACTGACTCATACAATACAGAGAGAAGTAGAGAAACAGAAACACTCAGAGAGACAGAGAAATTCAGAGACAGAGAGACAAACACAGGGACAGAGTAGAGACAGATACACACACACACACACACACACACACACACACACACACAAACACAGAGACACAGAGAGAAGAAAGAAAACATGCACCTGCATAGTTATCCATAGCCTTTGGATCTGAAGAGGCCCAGGTGGCTAGTGTTGTGTTAGGACTTGTGACAGTCACATGGGAGAGGTAGCTAGGGAGACTTCCATCACAGTGAAGGACTTTGAGGACAAGTTACTGCCATCAAATTTAACTGGGGTATCCTGAGTCATGACATAGGCCCTTCATCTCTAGGTTTCCTCACTGAGTTGCAGAATGGGATATTTATCTCATCCAGCCTTACTTTTTCTTCATCTATAAAATGGAAAGTGCTATATGTTAAAGCAAGGCCAGAGGCAAGGTCCATAGAGTACAAAAAGGCATCTATTGATGTACCCATCCATGTACCCATCCATGTATCCATCCAACCATCCATCTATTCTTCCATCCATTTATCTATCCATCCATCCATCCATCCATGCATGGATACTCCCATCCATCCTTTTTCTGTCTATCCTTTTCTTCATCTACTTACTTCTGTCTTTTCTATGATGTGACTAACTTATGAGGCAGACTCTTCCTCAGTCTCAGTCCTGGTGAGTGGAGGTGTAAGGATGCTACCTGGGCTCGTAAGGCAGATGAAACACACTCTAAGCTAGTTTGAGATAAGATTGAGGTGAATGGGTAGGAGGGGGGAACACCTCTTGACAGGGGAACTGCTGTATGTGGGGGTCTTTAGGGCCTCCTGACAACTGCTGTGGGAGTAGCCCTGATGAAGCAGTTGTGAGCGTTGGGCTCAGGTGGAACAAGCTACTAAACCTGTGGGGAGTAGGAAGTGGCTGATTCAGACAGGGCAGGTCTAGGCAAGGGATGAGGCTGCTTGGAAGGTGACTCTGTCCTGCTCTCTGCTCTCCTCCGGAGATTGTGAATTCTTTCCACCCTGTTTCTCTGACTCTCTTGCTGTAGGTCAGGAAGAAGGCCTGCTCTGTGCAGACATGGAGCAGAAAAGAGGCCCAGCTTCCTCTTTTCATTCCCCAGGCTGGCCAAGCAGAAGGACTGATGCAATCATTTGCATTTCAAAACCTGTATCTCCTGCATCTCCCTTAATAAGAGCCAATTACACCTCTGCCCCAAACTGCAGGTTGCCTGCCTGTCATTGGACTTTCATCCTGTTTGGGTGGGAAGGAACTGTTCCCTTAAATGTCGAATTTAGCATATGCAAATGAAGAGCTAATTGTCCTTAATGGAAAATGAACTCACCTTCTTGCTGTGAGCTCCAGACAAAGCAGACGACAAAATGGGCATGGGGCCAGCCTGGGGTCTGCTCTTGTATCTCCTCCACCTTCACTAGGGGCCCGGCTGGCTTCTCTGGTACTTTCCTTACCAGCTCTGATGGCAGAATAGGTAGGGTCCTTAGCTAGCTGGAAGGAAACATTTATAGAGACCCATCCTCCATTTGATGGATGTGAATGCTGAGGTCTGAAGGCTGAGAAGCCTGGTGCAGAATCACAGACTAAATGAAACTTCTCAGGGCACATCAGTTTGGGATTCTGAGCAGAGCATGCCTAGGAAATCAGTATTGTAAGGATCAGATCAGCTGATTCTCCAGCTAGACTAAAGGGAGAAATGGGTAATGGCCCAATTGCTGAGAGGCAAGCTTGGCGATCTAGAGGCTGAGGGGCTAAGGCTGAATTGGGTGGGTCTCTGAAGAACACCCCGGGGTTTTCACCCATTCAATGTGACCCCTCCATGTTTCTAATTATGTTGCTTTTGAAACCAAAAATAGGGCAAAATCTACTCAGAGGCAGTGAACACTCTGTCACTGGTAGTTTGTAATTCTGCTAAAGGCCTGCTGTGGGTATAACTGTCCAAACAATGGAGGATTTCTGGGAGAGGAGAAACTATGCTTGAGAATAAGCCCTAAGGAACCAGCCTTCTCACCCCTAGTGGATCACTAGAGAGAGAACTTCAGGAGCCCCTGGTCTCTGTCAGACTTGGAAATTGGGCATGGTTTGCCCCAAGAGTCAAGGCACCTGCCTTGGAAGAGCTGAATCATCTCTCAAGAAGTCCCGGCCTGGTTCATTGCCTGGCCTAGGAGCTCTGTTCCCTGACAAGTTGGGGTGCTTGTTAAGTTGGAAATCCTGGGGGTAAATCCAGGTCCACTTGAACATGATTCCATTCTCTGGGAGCTAGAACACAGCGCTGGTGGAATGCACGTTGATAAACCTGCCTTCCACTGGAGTGTGTGGATACTACCATTGGGTTCACAGGGATGCCTGGCACCTGACTTTACTACTTGAACTGGTGTGCTTAGATAACCAGCATAGTCCAGCCTGCATCACTACTGGCTGACCCAGGGATACCAAGCATCTTGGGAACCCCTAACTCTCCTTCCTATGTATCATGATGGGTATCAAACAGGCTAAGGAACAACCCCAAGGCCACACAGTGAGATCAGGCATCTAATGACCCAAGTGTTTTTGTGGTCATAGAGATGTATATCCCTGTGGGACATGGAGGGTCTCAGCTGCTAACTAATGGGACTATGGTTCCTGTTACTTAAGCATTATTGGTCAGAGAAATGGAAGAAGATAAGAACATAGGCTTAGTTCGAGCAGGAGGTATGGACTGTGAACCAGACATGGATTTGTGTTTTGTTAAAGCACTGAGGTGGGGTGAGGGGCTGGTTGATCCTTCCAGCAAAACCTCCCTTATGTTGACTGATTCCAGGGGCCACGTGAGTAGCTTCAGTATGGTGTGAGGTGGGCAAGCATAGGGGATAGCTCTGTAGCTAGAGACTTTACTTGATTTGGTAAAGCAAGTATGCACACCTCTTTCCCAATAGTTCGGAAATGTAGTAAGCTGCACAGTATATCTGCTTTAAGAAATGGAAGTCAGTTACTCTCCTTAGCAACCTCTTGATAATGCATTGTTTCTATTCAAACACATACTGGAACAAACCTGGGAAAGCAATGGGCTCATCTGGCCAAGACTGGTTTTGGATGTCTGCAGAATATGGCAAACTGTGTCTTCTGAGTGAACCCTTAGGGAGAATCCCCTATTTACCATCTTGTGCCTATGTATAATTGGACAGGCATATGATTAAAATCAGATGCATTGCAGGAAGGGACATGTGCTATGAGCATAGGTTTATGTAATTGTGTAATGCTTGTTCAAGTCTGTCAATCAAAACAGAACTAACAGTGTTATGTCCCTTAACAGCCATACACCTTCTTCTCTTGAACCCCATTAAGAGAAGCCCCAAATAATAATTGGAGCCCTTGAGTACCCTCACTCATGTGGCCTGCTGTCATTCTTGACAACATACTTCTTTCTGACTTGTACTACTGCACTGCTTTAAAATCCCCTTGCTGTTTTTGCGATCCGAGTGAGGCTTCATTTCATTCAGTTCATTGAATAAGAGACTGAGAACCTGGAAACGCTCGTCAGACCATGGTGATGGGTGGGTGGGTTTCAAGTGATGAGTGTTGGAGCTGGGTGTGCCTCACTGAAGGCTGCTTATCCCACTGGAAGGCCTGCAAATGTGTGGCGCAAAAGCTATGAGCTGGCCCAATAAAGGAACCACACCAGTGATTCAGATGTAGCCAAGGACTTGGCTTATTCCTTCTTGGGTGGATCTAGGAACAGTGGGTCTGCATCTCCATAGAATCCCTCCCACCCACCCCAGTGCAACAGCTTCTAAGACGTTATGTGGGTAGAGCCAGGGCTCTTTTCCAATTTGCAGAAACTGGTGAGAGGCCAAAGAACCAATATTTCATTCTCATGACCACAGTAGATTAGTCTGGTGCCTTCTTGAGCAGCAGAAGGCAGGTGCAACAGCGGAGAAACCATCTCTCTTCCTCATACTGCTTCCAGTTCACAGCCAGGCCAGCTAGCTTTTGGGAGTGCCCTAGATGCTGGAAATCAGGCCAGTGGCTGATGAACTTTGTGCTGGGTGGCCATTGTTACCATTCTGTCTAAGCTCTGCCTGGCACTATAAAGGGGGCTGATTGCCCTCTCCTCTCTTGCTCTCTTGCTCTTCCCTTTTTGCTCCTGTTTTCTCCCCATTTCCTTCCCCATATGCTCATGGCCGGCCTCTACTCCTTTCTCTCTCTCTCTCTCTCTCTCTGCCTTTCTCTGCCGCTACTATTCTGCTATTCTGTTAACTCCCCTCTCCATGCCCTGAGTAAACTCTATTCTATACTATACTGCCCTGTGGCTCAGGGGGAAGGAATGCCCCAGCATGGGCCCGCCAAGGCACCCCCTTCCCCCATACCTGACTACACTTCCATAGAACATATCCCTCCTCTCTTGATCTTTTTATAAACACATTAGTCATGGGGGCCCTTATTGCCCTAAAGACCTTGCAAGAGCTTTGTCGAAGCTGAAGGCTCACCAGCCTGTCTTCAATGCTGCCCAGGAGCAGACTCTCAAGGATTAATGAGCCTTTCTCCTCCGAGGGCCCAGCTCTGGGGTCAGAAGGGATGTGGCTTTGGCGAGGTAGGTAGTGCAGGGTTTGGGGGAGATTTGGAGCATTGGCTGCAGCTGTTAAGTTGGCAGAGCCTTGCTGCAGATGTGAGGATGATGGGTGGGGGCTGAGGGCAGCTGAGGGTATGGTGGGACCCAGCATAAAGCTGGTGTCAGAAGGATCCTGAGTGCTCTGGGAGAGGGGCTACAGTCCCTGATCACATCATTGCTGGCTGGAGGTCAAGCTGCCTGCAGCTGTCTCCAGAGGTTGGTCAAGTTTCTTCTTGCCCCTGCCCTCCTGGATGCTGACTCCCCAGGCCTCTCAAATTCAAGCCAGTGTGGTTTTGGTTTTGGAGTTGAAGCAACACTGGGCTCAGGCCCAGGCACCGATTATCCTGAGCAGTGGAATTTGGGAGCTGGGAGAGGCCAGGCTGGGAAGAATATCTTAGCTAATGGAAAGATGGAACTGTGGGCTCCTCCCTGCTCAGCTTCTCTCTAGGGATGGGGCAGGGCCTCCTCTTCCTCGAGTGTAGCCATAGATTCCAGGATGTAAGCTCAGAGCTCTAGACTGGGGTCCTTTCCTCTCTGTGGCTGAGATAGTCTTAGTTTG
Source organism: Micromys minutus (assembly GCF_963924665.1). NCBI lineage: Eukaryota > Metazoa > Chordata > Mammalia > Rodentia > Muridae > Micromys > Micromys minutus. The sequence continues at coordinate 33,108,341 of NC_137981.1, forward strand.
CTCTGAGAAGGTCTACCAGATCTTTACTGACCAGCAACAAAAGGTTGTAAGGGGCCACAAACAGGAGAGGCTCTTGGAGTCTCCCAGGGCTGAGTAGTTTTGTGCTTATTGACATGGGTAATTCGCTCATTTCTTTTTCTTCCTCTCTCTATTAATTTATTCATTTTAAGTCAAGTTATCCAAACAACCATTCGTCTGTCCGTCTGTCTGTTCATCCATCTATCCATCCATCCATCTATCCATCCATGCATCCATCCATCCATCCATCCATCCATCCATCCATCCATCCATCCACCCATCCATCTCATTGTCCAGTTACTCTATCCAAGCATCCATCTAAGTGTCCATCTATCTTTGTATCTATCCATCTGTCCATCCATCCATCATCATTCCAGGGAGTACTTGCTCTGAGCCAGAACCCCATGTGAGTTGCTAGGATACAGACACAAACAGTTCACCAGGCCTGCCCTGAGAGTATTCCAGGTCTGGTGACCTGATATTTGAATAAACACCCGTGTCTCCTCAGCCATATCACGTCATAGTGAATGTGAAAGTTGTTTTATGAATCCAAAGGATTAACTGACTCCCACCTAAGTAGCCCCTCCTCCAAGTCAGTGTCTCTGATTTCACTATGTGGAGTGTGGATTTGACGGGGGAGGAGATGGTGAAGGCTGTTTCTGGTAGATGGACCCAGTCTTGCCAGGACAGACCTTTGCAAACACATAGAGAGCATGGCTGGGGGGTGGGGGATAAGGTACTGCAGTACAAGGCTGAGAAGAAACAGGGTTGCAAAGTTGGCTCTAAAGACACTTTGGGAGACTGTGAAAGGACTTGAATTCCGAGCTAAGGCTGTTTGTCTTTTGTCCCATGGTTCTTCCGGCCTGGAGGAGCGGGGCAAGCCTGGAGAAAACAACATCAGATGTGGACTTTAGGAAGATCATGGAGGTGAGCCCATCTGGCCTGGAATCCATCTCTGCTGCCTTCTACTGTGATGGCCTTAGGCAAATGAATGAGTGTGTTTCTTTGTCCATTTTCTCTTTTCCACAACAAAGATATTTTCTGCATTGCTGGGTTTCTGTGAGCTACAAGAGCCCATCTGAGAAGTACCTGGTGGGGATCTTGACACATTGTAGACGTTTGATACTCACCCAGGAGCTGCTGGGGCCCAACTATAATGGGAATGGGAACTTGGGTTTTTTTCTGCTCACTGGGGAGAGGAAGAGAAGAGGTAGGAAGGGAGAGAAAGGGGGGGGGGAGGTAGGGCACCATCTCTGAAGGCTTGTCTTTGCTTCTCCACAAAGCTTCCTTAGACTACTGTGGATTGTGGGATGACAGGCAGGTTCAGCAGGCTGTCTGAGTTGCAGATTTGATGGTGATATCAGACTCAGACAGCTAGTGATGTCCTGGCTTGGGAAAGGACTTGGGGACCGCACTGTGACCCCAGGTGCCCTGGCACCAGGCCACTCGAAACTCTTTCCGCCCATGAGTGGCTCTCTCCTCCCCGCCCTGTCTTGCCCTGCACAGCTGTTCCAAGGAGATGGCTCCCTGGCTCCAGTATCTGCTAATCCCAGGGAGCAGCCTGCTGGGACGAGACCTGACATGTTTTGACGCTCAGCAGCACAACTTACCCAACTCTTTGGCTTTGTGCCTTCCCTACCAGCTTCAGGCCTGGGACTGTGGTTCACTCCCCTGCCTGGCACCCCTTATGACCTTGGATCCCGATGGGCCACAGAAGAATTCACAAAGAGATATGTGCAAAAGAAAACATATATTCCTGGTGGCTCAAATCACCTGCCCTTAGTAGGGGGCCCGGAAGGTGAAGTCAGAGCTCTTCCACCCAGCACATTCTCTCACATGTCCCTTGAGCCTCATTTAGCTCATCTGTAAAGTGGGCGTGATTGTGCAAACCTCACAGATATTAAATGGAGATCCAGAGAAGGTTGAGAAGGTAGAGATTTTGCAGACCTTAACTCACATGTGGACCTGTGATGCTGGCCCAGAGGTTTCTCCTTGTGCTCTGTGGACTGCCTCCTTTGAATCTATGGCTGCCTCCTCCATTCTCAGCCCTGACACAGGACCTAGTAGCCTCTGTGGTCACCCAGAATCTTCTTGGACTCTCAGTAACTCTCATCTGGGAGAAGAAGTAGGCGAAGCTTTCCACTGAAGAAACAGGCAGCTTCTAGGGCTCACACAGATAGATGGGTCACCCAGCAATGGAGCCTTCAGGAAGGACAGAGCACCTCCAACTCATGGACTACAGGTTACAGTCTTTCCAAGGGTATATGATGGCAGAGGGGAAAAAATGATCAACTTCCCAAAATGACTGCAAATCAAAGTTAATTGATGTTTAATTGAATATGTGCATAATATAATATCATGTCAACTTGTTAAATGGAGCTCACCCCAGCTCCTCTGAAGTTATATGTAAATGACATTTGAAACAGGATATGGATGAATTTTGATGTGTTTATTGTGATGTGGTATGGCATGCTAGACTGGGAGGGAAGTAGATCTGTAGGAATAAATTGGAGGTGAGGAATGGTAGCTGAGCTGCCACCTTCTGCTTTCCTTCCCGCTGTCCTTGGGGGAGGCTGAACATTTTCAGCCCTCACAGAAGAGCTAACCTCTAGGGAGAGCATTGAGGTAGCATTCTGGAGTCTTCTAGGGCAATCTGGTAAATCTTTGCAGCAGTTTAGTATGTTTTCTAGGATTTAGGTAGGATGAGTCTTGTAAGTATAGCCCAGAGAAGAGGAAACAACTCCTCCTCCCCACTCCCCATCTTATTTCTTCTCTACTTTCTTCTCCCCCTCTTCCTTCTCTGGTGCTGCCGTCTGATGAAGGCCTTTCAGCTGCATCACAACATGGTGGAGGGCAGTGTGATCAGACAGCAAGCTCTGTAGCTTGGGTCTCTCCTCTTCCCATTACTAAGCTACTACCTATCATGGAGTCCCTGCCTGATGCTTTCATCTAATTTTAGTTGCCTTTCAAAGACCTTTCCTCCAAATATGATGAACATATACAAATTTAGGAATTGTGTTTCTAATGCATGAACTTTTGGGGGACACAATCAAAATCATAGCTCCAGAGAAGTTACTGATATCTGGAGGGAATATTTGTTATAGGGCATCGTCTACAATGCTGAGTTTTATAGAGGAGGAGGCGGAAGTTTGTTCTTGAGGAACAGTGTAGGTGTTCCTAGATCTGTAAATGGGGAGCCAGGGAATTGCAGTTTCCTTCCCACAGATTCAAGATCTATATGAACTGTGTTCCCTTGCCTCTAAACTCTGTGCCTTGGTACTGAGAGTTTTGAGCTAAGACCAAATGTTCTGAAAGTTTCATGGATCCTGGTGCATTCCTCTGGGCACCTTTGACATGACAGGTTAATGTTATAGGTCTGTGATCAAGCCTGGAATCATAGCTTGAAGGAAATTTTGGAGATTCCTCAATGTGTCTGTTGTTCTTAGGGACATCTGAGACCCCAAAGTCTGTTACTCCCAATACTGACCTCATAGAAAGCCAGAAGTTAACTGCCATTGGCCACATTTATTCCAACAGGATAGGAATTGGGAACATACAAGCAGGCCCCATTTCTGAGGCAGGTCCATATAGCTTTAGAACCCAACTCAACCCCTCATGGGAGTCAAAGAAGCTGCTGCCACAGAGGGGGACAGCTCTTGCCAGAACGCTGTCTGTTCTCTGGGTACTGGGGGCAATTTCTAGTATGTCAGGGAAGGCCAAGTGCCCATGAACCCAAATAAGCTCTCTCCTTTTTACTGTTGTTCTTGCAGCAATGTATGTTTGTAAGTATGTATATATGTATGTATGTATATATGTTTTTATGTATCTACAAATAGATCTCTTACTATATATAACTTGAAAATAAAATTTTTATTATGGATTGTGTGTCAAAAAACAGTATGAATAAGGCTGGGTACTATTCCTGTCTTTAGATAGAAAGGGTCTTAGGACATATTCTTTTGGGTAAGGAAAGACTACTGCCATGCTTACCTGGTCAGATATAAGTATACGTGAGCATGTGCACCACAGAGATTACAGATTCAGTGGGACTAAATGAAGGAATGGCAGGCAGTGAGCGGGGAGGGTCCTCGGCCCCTCGTTAGCCTATGGTGTATTCCGGATCCTAAAATTTCTGTTACTATTGCTCTTGTCTTTGTACAGTTTCAAAATTGCTTGATGTTTTAGTTATCTCTGGTGCCACCTAGGTGAGGACTTTATGATCTTTGTAAAGTTCTCAGCTAGTGAGCGCTCTCCTGCTCTATCCCAGGCCCTAGATCCTTTCTGCCTTGTGATGTCCTGCTCTTCACTGTCTGCAGGTTCTGCCACGCCCATTTTTCTGTGCTGCCAGCTGACAAGAACAAACGAGCTGGGGTGAGTCTTGGCTTCTCGCAACCTTGGTAGCCTCAGAAGCTTCCAGAAACTGTGTTGTGCTCTGCACCTCTCCGCTACTGCTGTGGTCCAAACACGCCCCCTCCCACCGCACTGATGAGCTCTGGCCTTGTAAAATACCAGCTGCCCATGCTCCCTGCTCTCCCCCTGCGGCTAGACAGGAAGCCTGGCAACTTCTTAGCTTAGAGAGCGGAGGCTGTCTAGAGCTGGACTTGTCAGTAAAGGGCTCTCTGTCATCTTGGGTCAGTTTCACCAGAAATAGAAGCTAAAACACAGATTCCTGTGCACGTGGCCATGGTGTGGACATCATGGATGAGACAGCAGTTGACCTTGGGTGGCAAATCCCCAGGCATCTCTAGATCAGACAGCTCCTCTCAGCAGGCTTAGAGGCAGCACATGGCGTGCAGCCTGCCCTGTCCCTAGCAGCTGCGGGGGATGTTTTCATAGACAGATGAGGGAACCCAAGGGTGCCAGTGCTATCAGTCACACCCTACACGGTCAATTGTTTCTTTCCAAGAGTAATCTTGTCTTTTCCTGGATTCATCTCTATTTGGCTCATGAAACCAGGATTACACAGGACTCCTGTGTGCCAAATCCTGGAGGGTCTAGGCAAACTGAATTGTTTCCAAATAACAAGACTGGCCCCAAAGGGCCGGCTGTTGCTTTGGGTGAGGGTCTACACTAACCCACATTTCAGCTCTTGACATGACCTCCTCCTTCCAAGTTCACCAGCACTGTGAACTGAATTTCTGCTCTCTGAAACGGAGACTGGACAGCTTGGGAGTGAGTCTTTTCTTTTGCAAGAGGAATTAGAAACTACGTTGGGATGGGTGGGGTGAGGAGACAAAAGGGTCTAGCAGCATGTGCCTTTCTTCTCTTTGTAAACTATCTGAGCTGAGCAGAGGGGTTGGTGGGGAGATGGAGACACTGTTCCCCTTTCTACCCGCTCCCTTCCTGTTGGGCTGGCTCAGCTGCAGCCCTGGCCTTACAGCTACTGCTGGGGAAAACAGAAAACCACAGCTATGAGGCCCCAATCAGGCCTGCATCATGTTTACCAAGTGACAGAACCCTGGGCCCATCTCCAAAGAGGCTGGAGCTCCTGCGGCAACTGAGACAGCTCATCCACGTCCAAGGCTCTGCTTCACGGGCCGCGCGGGCTGGGAAGGCTGTTGGCGGTCATTGCAGCCAAGTGTCTCATTTCATCAAGAGGCCCACAGATGTGAGTGAATTGGCCGTGGTCACACAGAGCACCGAGACCTTGCTGAAGACACATGGGGGGGGGGGAGGGAAGAAGGCTGAGATTGAGGCTCATGGGTAAGGAGAAGGAAAAAGGAAGTTCAGTTAAAGCTCAGCTTTCCTCTCGCAGGTGACTAGTCTCAGGTCTTGCCTCTCTTTCCACTCTCAAGTGCAATCAACTATGGGTTTTGAAGCTGAGGTCATTGACCAAGGGTCAAGGAAAGATCTAAGGCCAAGGCTGGGCTGGGTTTAGTACCACTCTACCCCCGCCCTGCCCTTGGCACACAGGTGGCTCAGTAAGCTCCCTGTCCCGATATCCTCAAGAACATTGCACCAAACCACTTTGGCTAATTTTGTTCCACTCTGATCAAAATGGCTTTGGGATCACCCAGGAGTGGACAAATCTTTGTCCTATCCCATTTAGTTCCTCAAGGACCTTTCCTGAGCCCTCCTCTGACCCTGTTACCTCTTTAGTCCCCTTTCCTGGATAATTGTCTGATGCATTCTTATGTGTATGAGTGTGTATTCGCATGTGTATGGACATCAGAGGACATCTTATGGATATAAGTTTTCTCTTACCACCATGTTAAGCTTTGGGCTCTGACCATGCCTCTTCCTTTGTCCCCTATTCTAATAGGGTCCCCTGCTTCCTAGCCTTGCTGCCTCCTCCTCCACTGGAATGAATGAGTAATTAGAAGTGTCATTTTTTCATGTGACTAACTTGGTCGCTGTCACCTGAGACTGAACACCATTCTTTTAGGTCATACCAGTCTCCTGTTCCACTGCTCAGAACCATCTTATCTCAGAACCCCTTCCTGCTTATGCGCCGAGCTTCTGGTTACAAGCACCATTTCCTATGTCCAGAGCATCATCTTTAAGGTTTGGGTGAAGTGTGCTCTGCTTCCCAAAGGCTCCTGTAGGCTTTGGGAAAAAGGCTAACCCACTTAGTGGACTGATTCTGTTGTGGGTTTGGGGCTTGTCACTGGGAGGCAGTGGGAACTTCTGGAGGTAGACACTGGGTGAGAGACGTAGGCCACTGGAGCACATCCTTGGTAGCTGTAACTTGTCCTGTCACTGTCTTCTCTGCCTTTTGGCCATGTTTCTAGTCTTGCATGTTCTCTGACAAGTGTTCCTTCCCACTATACTGTTCTGTCTTTCTACAGGTCAGTAGAAGGGAAGCCAGCCAATCACAGACTGGTAACCTCTGAACTGGTGTCCATGCTAGATCATCCTCCTTCTACATTGCTTCTTGCAGACACCTGTCTCAGCAAGGAAACCAAGACCAGCCTAGCCACTGATTTTCTTTCTTGGTTCCAAGTACCACTTGGTCACCAAGGTCAGAGATCTAAGTTTCGGCTGGGAGAGGGGTCAGCAGGTAAGATTGCCTGACACAATCACCTGAAAACATGAGTTGTTCAATTTCTGAGCTTAACGTGGTGGAAGGAAAGAACCCACACCCATAAGATGGCCTCTGGTATATACCATGACACATAGGCATATACCCACATACACATAAAAATATACAAATGTAACAAAAAGCAACAAGAAAGAAAAAAGGAAACAGACAAACAAAAACCAAAGGGATGAATCTGACTTTCCTTCTTGTAGCAGGTGGACAATTTCCTACTTCCCCCAAGGCACTGACCTCCAAACTGCCAGGACCTGTAAATGCAAGCTGTGTGGCAGAAGGAAATTCCTGCTGGGATAGCATTTAGGATATTGAGATGAGAATGTTCTGGGTGAGCCTGGAGGCCACCAGGGTCCTTCTGAGAGTGAGGCAGGAAGTTGGCGTGGCCTCTAGGAAGTGTGAAAATAGAAGCCAGTTAGAGAGATCTTGCCTCAAGTAGAGAACTTGTGATGGCCACCTGAAGCTAGAAGAACAAGGCTCCCCTCCCCTGACAAAGTCACTCCTGACAACAACTGTCTCTTAGCCTTTTGGGTTGTTGATGCCCTGCCCAATATAATGTTTGTGTGGTGTAAGCTACTGTGCTGTGTCAATGTTAGACAGGAAATAAATACAGCCTCAATGCTGCTCCTTGGATACTTGCTGTATTTGTTTGACCTCTAGTCCTTTCAGATGACCCTCAGGTTTATTCCTTCTATTCCCAAGCCTGGGTCATTGGTACCCTTCCTCTCTAGAGTATAGGCAGTGAAATTTTAGCAAATCACCCTGCAACTCCCATTCTTACAAGTCTAAGCCTTGTGTGTTATGGGACAATAATCCCTTCTTGGGTAACCTTAGCTTGCAAGCTGAGGCCTCTAGGCTATGAGGATGTGCCACAGGGTCAGATGTTAGCTCCTCTCTCCTGCCTGAATCCCTGGCTCTAGCCTTACCATTCAGCTCCATGGTGCAAAAGTGGCAGACATGGGTGCTTACATTGTTATCGCATCCTAAAACATCCACTGTGTCTTCTACCAAGTCTCTAAGCATTTGAGACTCTTTGGGCCTTTGCTCTCTTCTATGTATCATCAGGGGTCACCTCCAGATGAGTTTTAAGCTGTATAGAACTCTTACCCTGGACAACTGGGCTGAGCATAGGTCATTGACCTCCTCCACCTCCAGTGTGATCAAAAGGTACCTTGCAAAGTCTTTCTACTGCCTTGGAACTGGATGGCCCCACATGGGCTGTTTTCCCAGTGTTGTCCTTTCTGAGGCTGGGTGTGTGTACGTGTGCTGCATATGTGGGCGTGCACTTGCATGTTTTAGGAGGAACAACAGAATTTTAAATAGTTTATTAAAGAGCTGCTCAAGGCGCCTTGGATATGAAATTTCTCCAGAAAAAAAATAAATAAATAAGAAAGAAAGAAAGAAAGAAAAAAAAATCCCTCTATTTTGATGATTTAAGTGTTAATGACTCAAAACCATATGGATCACATTTCCCTCCCATCCACACAGTTTTAAAAAGTATCAGAGAGACTGCTCAGGGCAAAATGCATTTATGATTCCATCGATCCAACAGCATGGTGGAAGCCTGCACTCCAGATTTGAGGGGAACAAGGCTCATTGAGCCAGAATGTGGGCCTCTCCTCCCCTGCAGGCCCCTTCCACATGGTCTCTGGGGAGAGCCACACTGGACTTCTGGAGAGAGTATTCCATATACAACTTGAAAATTCAGCATCCCAGTGGGATATGTGTTTGTGTGTTTGTGTGTGTGTGTGTGTGTGTGTGTGTTTCAAATCCTCCAGAACTAATTTTAAAATGACTTAGGTTTTGGCAGACTGAAGAGGTGTTAACTCAAACCCGGGTGGATTTCAAGGGAAATGTAATTAGAAAAACCCTTTCCTAGTTAACTGAGAGCCAGCAGTGAAGATGCTCGTTGGAGGACTATGGTGAGACGAGAACGTGCTGCCATCAAGGCCAGTGTGCAGACAGGCACATGTGCCCCACCCCAGCCAGGCCCTCTGCCCACACCCAGCACTGGGGCCATAAAACACAACATGGAGGGGTACATGTAAGGATCAGACCACAGCTCAACCATTAGTGGTTGGTTCTTCCAGGAACCAAAGTGGGGTGAAGTGAGGGTCACTGGTAAATGGAGAACACAGATTTTGGTCCATTTGATTCCTGGGCCTAGTCCCTTCTCAGGCCCGTGAGATGACGCTGAGAACTGGCTAGATTTGTGCATCTGTGTCCGGGGAGCGAGCTTTAAGTCCCCAAAGAAGTAGCAATTCAGACCCTTCATGGCAAACCACAGGTCTGCTTACTGATACTATCATCCTGCCAGTGGTTTCTTCTGCTAGCAGCCCTTCCCAGAATTCTTCCTTGACTACCTTCAACATTGTTCTGCCTGGAACACCAAGCTCTCTTTTTCCCCCACGGGGTCCTAATGGGAAACTGTCTCTCCATTCTCTGTGACCTTTGAGCATAGTAGACACACATCTATATCCAGTGCACTGCACCTTGTCTCCTCACCAGGACCTGTATCTGGTCATTACCTTTGACCTCCACGGGGAGGAGTAAAGGCATCTGTCAAAACTCTGTATGGACCAGGCTACAGCTGAGCTTAATCAGGCTTGGCATGTGTGTTGGTGCCCAACAAATGCCAAGTGAAACTGACCAGAATCCTGCAAAAATCTCTAGTACTGCCTCATCCACTCATTTGTTCATTCAGTCATTCATTCATTCACTCACCCAACCACTGGCCCACTCATTCATCTCCAACCTATACATGGCTCTTCATCCATCTACCCACCAATGTACGTGGCTCATCCATTCATATCTTTCCATCACCATTCATCCATCCATCCATCCATCCATCCATCCATCCATCCATCCATCCATCTATTTATCTATTCATTCATTATCCACCTACCCATTCATCTAAGTTGTCCATCTATTCATATCTTCTCATTACCATCCATCCATCTATCCATCATCCACACACTTACCTATCTATGTAATCAATCCATTCATATCTATTACCATCCATTCTTTCATTCATCCAGCGTCCACCCACCTACCTATCTATGTTGTCCATCTATTCATTTGTTTCTATCACATCCATCTACCTATCTATCTACCAATCCATCCACCCAACAATCTACGTGGTCCATCCATTCATCTTTCCATCATCATCCATCCAGCCTTTCTCATTTACCACTCATTCATCCTTCCACCCATGTATGCACCTGTCCTTTTACCTGCCTCACATCTCACTTGTCCATTCGCTTATCAGATACAACAGATTTGATACTTTTATGTAATCCTATTGTACTTCATCTCAAATGATATCTGACTATTTCAAATGTGTAGAGTCTATTGACATATTGGAACAAACAGCTATGGACCACCCACTAATCTATATCTTTTATATATTATACCAACTATAGTTGAAAAATTTTTCTTTTTAAAACATAGTTTTATGGCCCCATGTGTTGGCCCAATAGTTTCCACCCTTTGTCTTCTTCCTGGGAGATGGTGTGTCTCATTTCCACACATGCCTGCATATTTTTAACCCATGTGTTTTTGTATTCACAAGCGGCAAATATTATTTTTCAGGTTTTAAACTTTTTTATAATTGCTTTTAATGCTGCATCTGTCTCTTCATAACTTGGTTTGTTTTCATTAATTCTTATAATTCCATTGTATTTTTTAATATCTATTGCGCTGACTGATTTCATGTCAAATTGATACAAGTTAGAGTCGTCAGAGAGGAGGGAACAGAGAGGAGGGAACCTCAATTAAGAAAACGACTCCATAAGATCAGGCTGTAGGGATTTTTTCTTTGTAAAATATTCATTATATATATATATATATATATATATATATATATATATATATATATATGTATGTATATATGTATATATGTATATATGTGCTCTGTTTTCACAGGCACCAGAAGAGGGCATCAGATCCCATTACAGATGGTTGTGAGCCATCATATGGTTGCTGGGAACTGAACTCAGGACCTCTGGAAGAGCAGTCAGTGCTCTTAATCACTGATCTATCTCTCTATCCCTTGTAGGGAATTTTCTTAATTAGTGATTAATGAGGGAGTGACCAAATTGCTATAGATGATGCCATCCCTGGGGTAATAGTTATAAGTTCTACAAGAAGGCAGACTGAGTAAGCCATGGATAGCAAACCAGTAAGCAGCACCCCTCTTTGGCCTCTGCATCAGTTCCTGCTTCCAGGTTTCTTCTCTGTTTGAGTCCCTGTCCTGACTTCCTTCAATGATGAACAATGATATAGAAGTATAAGCCAAATAAGCCCTTTCCTCTCCCAGTTTGCTTTGGCCATGATGTTTCATTATAGCAATAGTAACCCTAACTAGAACATCTCTTTTCATAAAAGTACAATTGTGTGTCATGGGATCCTTTGTCTCTTCATTTGGCTCACCAGTTCTTCAATGGCAGAAAGTTCATCTGTGTATAACTCTCTGCCATGCCTGGCAGGCTCTTTGAGGATTAGCTGCATGAATTATGGGTAAAGTTATGGGATGCCTGCAATGGCCCAACTTTGGGGGCTCTGTGTTGGGTATCTGGGAGTGATGGAGACTTGGTCCTAGCTCTTAGAGAGCAGCATATTAACAGACACATGAAGTGTTGGCCTGGTGGTGAGAATGGGGGTCTGTGTATACACATAGGAGGAGAAGGGGGATGGAGAAAGGAGAGCAGGCCGTTCTTGGCAGAAGAATAGCACAATGGAGGCTGGTAGTAGAAAGCCACTTATCCCTACTGACTTGCTCAGGAAGAACCCCAGCAAGAGGTTTGGTTTTTTTAACCCAAGGCATCCTGTCTCCTTTGGTAGGTGAACCTTCACATTCAGTGCAGACTCTTGAAACTCTGTCTCACTCACCTTCTTCTTCCTTAAAGTCAGTAGATATTTCCTGGACACCTACTATGTGCTAGGCTCTGTACTTGTGCCAGGACAAAGCAGAGTCACCAGGAGACACTTCTTGTTTTTAGCATTAGGGGATGTGAGAAAGAGCGTCAGACAGCAAACAGTCTTGCAGGAGGCCGTGTAGGAAGCCTGATGGGTTATTGACTCATAGGTAATGTGGTCAGAGAGCGTCTCCAAGGAGATAAACTAGTCAGCTTTCCATTCCTGTAACAAAACACCAGAGGCTGAGTAACAGAGAGATGTATTTAGCTTAGTCTCCGAGGCTGAAATTCTGAGTCTGGTGATGTCTCTGGCGGGAGCCCTTACCATATCACATCAGCACAGATGGCATTATGGTGGGTGTGTGAGAGTGATGTGACAAATCAGGAAGCTAGCTATTTTTAGTGGCACTGGTTCTTTAAAGAGAATTGATTCTTGCAGGAAGGAAGTGAGATCTCAGGAGAGTCACCTTAATACCACCACAAGGCAGTGTCCCAGTGACCTCCCTCCCTCCTGCCTGATGACACCTCTTAAAGGCCTATTACCCTTCATATCAGCACACCCCAAGGACCAAAGTTTCACCATATAAACCACACTTAAACCACTGCAAGGGGGCACACTGGATCTTGAGGTCTGAGTCTAAGTCAGGGAAGGGTACATTGAAGTGAAGGACCTTGGCTTGTACAAGGCTGTTCTTTTGCTCAAGTTAGAGGGAGAGTGGTGGCCTGGGGCCAGCAGTCGGATTGCATATGGCTTTTCAAGGCAGAAAAGGGGCTCAAGTTTTATTCCAACCAGATGAGGAGACTTCGGAGGGTTTTAAACAGACAATTGATGGGATCCAATTACTTTCCAAATTAATTGAAAGTAGGAGATTGTGAGTTGAAGTTGGAGGGGAGCCAGGTGGCCCTGTACAGTTCAATTCCAGGTGGCTACAGCTTGGCCCTGGGTGTGGGCGGCAGTGATGGAGAGAGGGGGCCTGGGATATGTCTCTAAGGAGGAGTTGACAGGTCTGTTAGAAGAAGAGATGGAGGTGGTGAGGGAGAGAGAGAGGAGGGAGGTAGAGAAGCGCAGGCAGGTAAAGTGGAGGCTCTGGTCAGGTAGAGAACAGTAGTCAGAGGAAATATTGGACTTGGGATTGGGTGGGGTAGATGAGTTGACCTTGACCCCACTGATTTTGAACCGGCTCTGAGACAGCCAAGTGGAACTACTAATCAGGTGAATGACATACTTGTCCCAGGGAGGTCATGACAGTACCACTCTGGGCATGTGTCCCAGGACTACTGGCCACTATCTGATAGCGTAGTGTAGCATACAGCTGGTTCACTGTGTATCTCAGGAGGGTTGGGTAGAGAAAGGTTTAGCGTGTCCTGCCTTGAAGACAGCAGACTAGCAGGACCGTGATGTGTCAGACCACTCCAGCAGAGCCTGTAGCCCACCTTACTTCATCCTGGCTTCTCTTCTCTGTCTGCAGGTTACCATTTCTGGGAGGATGAGAGCAGGGTCAATGCTAGCTTGGATCTGTTTCTTCCTTTTCTGTTTTCATGATGTAGCCAAGGTCATTGCAGCCTGAAGATGTCACAGCCAGAGCCCAAGGACTTCCCTGTGTGTGGTCTGTGGTGTCATGACATCCTGGAGGTCAGTGCCAGCCAGGGGCTGACGTCATCCATCATAAACATGACATGTTTTTGTCCTCCCCTGTGCCAAGGGAGGGCATGGATCCAAGCCATTGAGTGTGAGAAAAGTTGAGTTCATCTTCCTAAGTACTCGTAATGCTTAGGACTAAGTACTGCAAACGACCACAGGCCAGAAAGTAAAGGATAGACTGGAGGTTCCTCACCTTACAAATCATAAGTGAGGCAGAGGATACCAAAACTGGATTCAGACAAGCAAGTTGAATACGTAGCTACTTTCTTCCACAATTGTATTCAGTCAGTGAATAGTTATGCATTTGCTTATTTGGGGAGAGAGAAACCAAGGCCATGCTTGTGAGCAGCTTCTAGCAGAAGTGCTTGGAGTCCAAAGATCCAAGAAGCCAATGCTCTGTTAGGTGGTTCTGGGGCCAAGGTTCCCTAGGACCAGGTGGTTGTCAGCTGTTTGTGACAAGCCCTTGACAATGCAAACAGCAGAATTCTGGGAAAGCAGAGGGTGGACAGAGGCCCTGGCATGCTGGCTGAGGACCAATTAGCTGATGGTTGGGAAGGAGAGATTCTGGCCATGCTAGGCTTCTTCCTTGGGGGTGCTGCCTATAGGAGAGGGGATGGTGGAGGCCATTTCCAGGGCTGGGCAAGCCTGACCCCAGCTCTTCTGCTGACTGTGGGCAGGTTTGCAGTAGCCATGACTCACATTAAACCTTCAATGAGTAAATATCAGGTACCTACTGTGCACTCTGCTGTAGCTTGGAAGCTCTCAGTTTAGTATTAGTGATGATACAGGCAAACAAACACTGAACAGGCTACATACTGACTCCTAGAGAGGAAACAGCAAACTTCGGCTTTCCCTGGGGGGTATGTCAGAGCAGCCACAAAGGAGACATGCTTTTTAAGATGGACCCTAAACTGGGGCTAGTGGTTAGCTAGGTAGGGGGAAAGGCATTGGCCCAGGCTCAGAGGGAGGGAAGCAGCCACATCCATGGTGGAAAAAAACTTGATTTCTTTTTTTTAAAAAAAGACTTAGTTAAAATTTTTATTTTTGAATGTATATGCTTTTATGCTGAACCTGGACCTTTTCATCCTGATAGTTGGGTGGTCCAGTCTGTTCCTGAGGGCCTGTTTTCTCTCCAGAGCCCTGGGGTTCATAGGTTGGTCACTATGCATGCCTGGCTTTTATGTGGGTGCTGGGGAGCCAAACCCAGGTCCTCAGACTTACACGGAAAATGCTTTGTCTGTGTTCTGACAATACACATTTGCTCACAGGTGGTGCTTGTTATATGGATAAAACACACCTGGAGGGAGAAGGGACCTATTGCAGAAATGGAGATGCTGAGCAAAACTTAAGCCACATGCCCAAGGTCACATAGCTGGAGCGGAGACAAGACTGGAATGCAGGCTAATGTTCTTCTGACTTCCAAAGTTGCCTCTGCAGACTACTGCTGAAGAATCCAGATTCACCACTGGAGCCCAGGTATCCATCTCTCAAAGCTTCTCAGGACCTCACCAGTCCCTGGAGAGCAGACATTCCAGTCTGGTCTGACTAAGGCCCCAGGCACAGTGATCTGGGGCCATGATACCCTCAAGGTGACATCTTTCATGCTGACATCTGGTGGTAGGAGGGTGGACAGGTGGAGTAAGGAAATCAGACTCCAAGGCACAGGATGAAGGCCCCATTGCTGGCCTCCCCAGGCGAGCATTAGTCCTTCCAACAAATGGACTACAGCTTCTCTGATTAACTTGTGGAATGGTGTGTAATAACAAAATGATCCTTAATGCTGGAATGGGATACAAATGCCTGCTTTTTCAGGTCCTAATCAGGATCATTAACTGCCTATGGATAGGTTTTATAAACATTTGCTAAACTTCAGGGTTCACTGTGACCATGACTTGGCTAGTAGGGGCCATCTGTGAAGATACAGATCCAGGCTCCAGGGTTCCATTAGCTCTCTTCAGAGGCTTCTCGGTGCTAAGGAGCCCTTCTGTGTTCTGGATAGGACACTCTGGGTCTAAGCAATGAATGAGAAGGATGGAAGGGTAAAGAGCTGAATCTTTGAGCCCTTCATTGTCTGCCTCTGAGCTCCAAGACCCTCCCCTGCGCCACAGAGATAACATTTTGGGAACTGACAGTAACGGGATCCCGGGTGTCTCTCCTTGGCCCCTCCCCCTTTTTCCTCCAGTCACTTTTTGCCATCAGTGCCCATCACCAGGCATCCCTTACTTGCCAGCCCATTCTGTGTTGTCATCCCTTCCCACTGTTTGCCTCCACGTTTGCAACACATCAAGTCTGCCCCTTGCCTCTGGGACATGAAAGGCACAGGACTGAAGTACTGAGGGTTGATTCTGTAAGAAGTTAGTTAGAACCAGAGCCCTTTCAACAAGGGCAAGTCCAGAGGACAAGTGCTCCCCACTTACTGTCCCTCACTGACCCCCACCGTCCCCACCGCCCCCCTTCACCACTCCCAGGAGCATGCTGACCTGAAAGGCTTTGTTTGCAGATTTCCCTCTGGCCTTGGGTGACAGTATACAGAGGAGCCAAGGCTTGGCAGGAGTTTGCCTCTCTTCCTGTGCAGAAGGGCTCTTTAGTCCCTGGTAG
The DNA here is from genome assembly GCF_963924665.1 of Micromys minutus. Taxonomy (NCBI): domain Eukaryota; kingdom Metazoa; phylum Chordata; class Mammalia; order Rodentia; family Muridae; genus Micromys; species Micromys minutus. The sequence goes on from NC_137981.1 coordinate 33,124,548, forward strand.
GTTCTTTCCTCAACTCCTTGATTTCTGGAATCTTTCCTCTTCCCCATCCTTATTCCCTTCAGAGGACTGGGTCGTACACTGGATGAATATTATTCCAAAGAACTTTCTTTCTCACTCTGTCTAACACAATGGCTTCAGATACTTGGTGCCTACTTCCTGTTCCCGAGGATGGGTGTCCAGTGGAGAAACCACAGCAGCACTGTCTGTTTAGCCCAACACGTGTGTTTATCTCAACCCAAGCCAGAGTTTCCAATGCCCTGGTTAGGAAGAAAGGGTATGACCAGGCTGCAGTGAGGGAGTTACAACCCTGAGACCCTTCCCTAAGCTAAAGATGCTTCTTGGGGAAAACATTACCAGGAGTGTCTGTGCAGAAGTGCACATACTCATGTGTGCTCTCTCTCTTCTCTCTCTCTCTCTCTCTCTCTCTCTCTCTCTCTCTCACACACACACACACACACACACACATACACTCTCACACACACATACACTCTCACACATTCACACACACTCTCTCACACAGACACATACACTCTCTTATACACACATCTCTCTCTCTCTCTCTCTCTCTCACACACACACACACACAGACACACAAACACATACACACTCTTTTATACACACATGCACTCATGCACTCTCTCACACACACACATACACACTCTCACACACACATATACTCTCACACACATTCTCTCTCTCTAATACACACACACTCTCTCTCACACACATACACATTCTATCTCTCACACACATACACATACACTCTTTTACACACACACACATACACACTCTCTCTCACACACATTCTTACACACATACATGTATACAGTGCACACACATGCTCACTGAATAGATGGGCTGTGGTTGGAATTTACTGGCTATCCACCCCACCCCCCACACATACCATAGCTTGAAATAGCTAGAAACATCAGGGTGAGCCTGTCAAGCTGGAGGGGCCAAGAAAGGAGTGGGATGGAGGCTGCAGAACCACATGGTGCTCTTAATCTTGGCCTCTCAACTGCAGCACGTACGGCTAGATTTACCTCCTGTTTCCTTCTCACAGCTTAACATGTTCTACCTCAAGCATCTCTTGTGCAGCTAGAAGGAGGGACAGGAAAGGATTATAAGATTCTGTCTTAAAAGGAAAAAAAAAAAAAAACCCTTCCTGTTCTTAGTTCTCTCCTTCAGGGAAAAATATGGAAAGGAGATTTGTTCCCCCCTTTGCTGCGGCTTTGGCTGTTTGTCTAGCTCCTCACGGGCATCGTGAATTTGCAGTGTGGCCTCTCTTGAAGTAGCTTCAGGGAGAAAGATGGTGGGATTTTATTCTTCCTAATTTAAAACAATAATAATTGTTCACGCGTTAGGAAGCATTCCTATTAAATCAATCCAATCTTTTGGAACAACTGGGAGAGAAGGAAGCCAAATATTCAGGCTGGGCCATGGCTGGCTTCTGGTGAGCTGTTTTCTTTCTTCAGGCTCTGAGCAGACAGAAGCCAGCTCCATGCTAGGCATGTGGTGGATAAGGGTGGTGACAAGAAATTACCTGAGTGGGTCCAACTGTGACCTTGTCACGGGGAGCAGGAACAGGCTTGTTTCTTGCTGGGATGCCACTGTGGTTTCGAATGTGCAAAGCCTACTGTGTGGGGTAAGGTAGATAACTGCCAGACCCTGTGTGGATAGGTATGTACTGCTAGTACGGAAAATCCCAGAGACTTGAGCTTGGAGAGAGAGTCCAGTTTAGAGAGAGGACAGATTTAAGGCTCTGGTTAGCCGGAGGTGGCTGGTGAGCAGTTCAGTTACTTAGAGATTTTAGAAATTCAGAACCGAGACCTTAGCTCTGAGTCAAACTGAAAAGGAGAAGAAAACCAGGTCTTCATCTGGAGGACAGACTCAAGGCCAAGGCAGTTAGGATGGACACAGTCAGAGAGGATGGAGCCATTATCAGGGAGAGACCAGAGACCCTGCTTGCATCTCTGATAATTGTCCCCAGTTGCAGCTCCTTGTGTACATGGCAGGCCTGGTGAGGTGAACAGGGGAGGAACAAAGCAATCTTTCTCTAGGGAAAAAAAAAGGTTGGTTGAGCAAATAGGAAGTTAACCTACATGCCATTCTCTGAGCTGCTTGAGGTCAGTGGTGGCTCTGGGTTTCCCTGAGGACACATAGGAAGCTTGAGCTTGGGGGTCTGAGTAGAAGAAAGAATGCATACCCTTTGTCACTGATGTTCCTTGAACCCCGGGCCGGTGTGAACAAAAACAGCTCTTTCCAATCACAGTGATCCAGTTGGTAGGACACTGATATTGTCTGTACCTACATGTTCCCTGGGCTGGCCCACTTCAAGGCTGGGCATGCAGCAAGTTGCCATAACTCTAATTGGTTCCATGGTCCCATGGTGTTACAAAGGGATCATCCATCTTACCAACAATAACAGAACATGTCTTCCAGTAGTGGTGTGATACAGATGTGGGTAAGGAACATCTCTATGGTTGAGCCCTCGAGGGGTCTACAGGAGACCTCCATCTTGCCCAGTGTCTGTCTCTTTTCCCCTCTCTTTTCTCAAGCTCTACCTCTGTTTCCCTGTTATTCTCACTATCACCATCTTGGTCTCTATCCCTCTGTCTCTCACTAACCCTCTTGGAGTCTCTCTCTTGTCATCTTCTCACTGTCTGTCCTTCTGTCTCTGCCTGCTTCTGTTCTGCAGCCGTCAATCCCCCTTCCTACCCGTTGTTGCTGCAGAGAGGGCTGAGTGACAGTTCTGGGACAGGAAATGCAATGTGTCTGCTTCTCTTCCCCCCTTCTCCTTCTTCTTTCAGTTGAGAATCTTTGGGTTCCTAGGAATGTCAGTGGAGCTTTTTGGAAAGTGAGGAAATGAAGGTGGTTCAAAGGGACACATGCCCTGTGACAGCATTTTTTTTTGAGGACTCAAGGAAGGTCTGGAGTTGGGGCTTCCCAGAAGTATCAAAGCCTTCATGAAGAGAGGTGTGTGTGTGTGTGTGTGTGTGTGTGTGTGTGTGTGTAGGGAAATCCTGTTTGCTCTGTGGACTACACAGGGATCACCATAGTGACTCAGGAGAAGAAGAGGTTGAGTCCTTAGTACATTCACTGTTTAGAAAGTAGGGATGTTTGGCCTGGAGAAGGCTTAGAGGCCCGAGTTTCACTGCTGTTTGAGAGAAGATATGTTCCCTTCTAGAATTAATTGATTTCTGATGAACCAAGTGGCATGCAATGATCTCGCCATCTTCGGAGGAATGAGAGTATTAATTACCCATGTACTTGTTGAGGCTGCTGTAGAAGTAACAAAGCATGTGCTAGACGTGGGACAGTTGACTTCCAAGGTTCCTCCTAGGCCTAGGCGTGCGGGTTGTCCCATTCCTGCCCCTTCTTTCTTTGTCCTCTGCTTTGACAGCTAGCTCCCTTAGAGATGAGTTAAAAGACAGCCTACTGTGACCTTCTCTCCAGGTGGGGCTCTACACACACACACACACACACACACACACACACACACATGCAAGCACGCACGCACGCACACACGCATGCACACACTCATGGAGAGGGAGAGTTAAGTCTGGTAAGACAAACCCTCTTATGCTCTGGCCTTTTATCACAAGCCCACAGAGATGAAATTCTGACCTAATAATCAAAACAAGCTGTAATTGCAAACAGACCCTCTGAAGACTGCATAGGCAGCTTGGCCTGCAGGCCTAGGGAGAGAGGTACCTGCTGAGCACAGCAGGCTCGCCTCCTCCTCTTCTCCTGTGGATCAATGTGGCTGTCCAGCCACTTACCATGTACCATTTTGCTGGCCTGGCTGGCTGGAGCCCTGTTCATATTCTGTCCCTGTGGGACCCCAGGGCCCCCCAAGCAGAGCAATCAGTTTGGAGGAAGCCAGCCTTAGTCAAAAGATAATTGACCTCCTAGCAGCACCCCAAGAGGCCATGAGAGGGTGTTACTCCAAGCCTGCTTTGACTCCACCTCCTTCTGGCTCTGGGAGAGGTTTCTCCTGGGTGCAACCCCAAAGCTGGAAAGCCTTTCTGTCTCTTCACAGCCCCCATCTCCTTTAGTGTGTGTGTATGTGTTTTGTTTCAGGCACACCCTCGGCTCAAATTTGCTTTGAAGGTCAGTAATTTCCATTCCTGCTTTTCAAAAACAACTGCACAGTTCTTCAGGGACTCGAATGTTGATTCTCTTCAGTAAGGAATGAGTCTTCCCCAGCAACAAATACATTCCTGAACTGTCCATCCAACACTTCCAATGGGCCAGACATCCAGAAGAGGCCAAGAATATGTCAACCTGGTGCAAATTCCCACGATACTCCATTTAGGGAAAGCTCAGCCAACATGTGTCACATGCTAGTCAGGGTCTTTTCATATGTCACAAGTGGGGATCAGATCCCTAAGTTGGTGACATTAGGTGCTGGGTTAGTTTTGAGACTGGTGCTATTTCCTTCCTCATTTTATTCTAATTGTTTACTCTAATCCAGAGTGCAGTCACTGCATAAGACATCAGAGTTCAATATCAAAATGGACCAATGTTATTTGAGCCCACCCTGAGGACCCTGCCTGGAGAGCATGGACTCACAGCTACAGTTCTTTTTGTCTGAAATCCTGGCTGGATCCAGACTACACAGTCCTTTCTAGACTGGATGGTGCAGGAACACCTCAGAAACACCAGCCCTACAAACACAAGTTTAAAAGTTCTTTAGCAGTTACTGGCTAGGGTGAGCTGCCTGGATCTGAGCCACACGATGTATCTTCTGTTTCCTTTCTTATTACTTCAGGTCCCACTGAAGCCAGAATCTGGCTTTTAGTCTTAATCTGCCTTGCTGACTCTTGCCACTCTTTCTCTCTCCTTACTTTAGAGGCCTCTAAACTCCTGTCCCCCAACTCCTACAGTGCAGTGTTATCACCCACGGGGGCCTGTAGTCACCAGGGGCCACTTCATCATCTTAGTGATGGGAAAAGACCAGGAATATGCATTTATTTTTTTACTGTCCCATGGAACACACCTGCTCACTATCCTCCCCGCTTCCGTCCTCTCCAGAGAAGTGGTCCCAGAGAATTCACCCTTCTGGTTCCAAGTCTTAGACTGGTAAGTCTTGGACAGGAAGGCAGGGATATATCTGTTGACAGGTCCACGTCTAAGATGTCCTATGATCCCCTCTCCTGGGCATGACTGCAATACTGACCCCAGGCATTCTGGCCTCAACAGAAGAAAAGATTGACACAGGCTGCCTTTGAGAGCAAAGGCTACAAACTGTAAAATTTAGGTCTAGATGTTTTGATTACTCGCTAACTTTCTTGCCATGCTTGGTTTCTATTGCTTCCTTTTATCCACAAAGGATAATTAATTGTAAAGCCATTTGTGGTGTTCCCACCATCTTTTATAAATATCCCTGAAGTGACAAATTTATAGGAGAGAGACCAAGACTCAGAGAGATACAGGAGACCTTGCACTACAAGGTCATTTATAATTCCCATCTCAGACAACCATATTTGTTAGACTTAACACTGGGATTTTGCACGAAGTGTATCCTTACCTATAGTCACCAGCCTAGGATGACACCAGAGATGTTTCGACCTCAGACCATCGGCCTCCGACGTGAAGAACGCTTCTTATGTTGTCTTGCTTACTGGCTCTGTGATGACAAGCTTTTCTTGAGATAAAACAAGGGCCTGGAGGGGCTGCTTTTAGATCTCTAAAGGTACAGTGGAGGGATACATCTGTAGATCATTCCTTGGGATACTAGACACAGCCTCTGTGAGAAGTCTGTGAAGCCCTTCCCCCACTTATTTTCCCCTAATCCTGTGACTCTATGCTGCCCAGAGTGTGTTGAATTTGGAAGGTTCCTCAGTTGGGGTTCTGATCCTCCTCAGAATGCCACATTGATTTGTTGTGTGACCCTCTTCCTGAGGAGATGTGAACATATGTCTACTCACCCCAAATAGGGAACCCGCAGCAGACCAAGGAAGTATGGATGCCACTAAAGTCTAATCTGATGAACCAATGTGTTATTGTAGCTGCTTAGAGAAGTCCGGGTGAGAATTTACTTGTAGGACCAGAAATGATACAAAGACAGATGCATCACCAGAGCCCATCCTTGCAGAGATAACAAATCACAAGGCTAGGAACCTGGAGCACACATAGTACATAGCCTGCAGGAAACTCAACAAGTTGAAGTATCCTTTCTGTTTGGTTCAATTGGTTTAGCCTTTTCTAGGTAGCTTGGTTTGTCTTTGGTCTTTTAGGCAGTTTGGCTCATCTCGGGTTTCTTCCAAGCTGCTGGATCTGAGCCTCTTCTGAGAAGCTTAGCTTGTTTGAGAGCGACCTTCAGCAGTCCTTACTGTTTACATACTCTTGGGGAGGAAGGAGCCTAATGAAGCTGGTCAGTTTCAGGGACTTCCTGAAACTATTTGAGTTGTTTGCTTCCTGTCTTAAGGAACTTCCCTGAAGGATATAAACTGTTCTGTCACCTCCTCACTAATGTCCTGTTGTTTCACCTTTTAACATGCTGTCCTACATATCCTATTGTTTCACTTCCCTTAATGTCCTATAAAAAGATATTTGAGTGTCTTAGCTTCTTTTCCTATTGCTATGATAAAGCTCTCTGGAAAAAGCTATGCAAGGGACGAAGGGTTTATTTCAGCTCACAGCTCAACGCACAGAACAACATGGTGAGAAAATCATAGCAGCAGGAGCATGAAGAAGTATATAACATGCACTCTCAGAAGAGAGCAAATAATGCTTTGTGATTACCAGTACTTAGTGCTCAGCTCTTTCTCCATTGTGATGGGGTAGGACGCTCGGCTCACACTCTACTTTCCTTGAAAATACTTTTGATTTGGACCTGAACAATTTTATACATTTTTTTTGATATAGCTTGGTTACATCCAACTTCTCCCCCACTTCTCTATATTCCACAATACTTTCACATCCCATGTCTTCTTGTCTTTCTTCTCCTCCACCCCCTATTCAGTTTATTGAGTCCAAATAGTGTTGTCTCCATAAGTCTTGGCGACCTGGCACTGAAGAAAAATGATCCCACTTACTCTAGCAGCAACCAACTGACAATGACTCTTCAGTTAGTGAGAAGAGCTCATGAGCCCCTCTTCAAGCTACACTGGAATCTTGATTGGCTTGATCTTGTGTAGGCCCTGTGCAGGTGACTATTGCTGTTTTGAGTTCCTAAGGACAATGACATTGTTATGTCCAGAAGGTAGCATTTTATGGCACTACTCTTTACCCTCAAGCTCTTACCCTCCATAGGAATCTCCTCTGGTCTCCAAGGTGAGGTCCAACAACTTTCTCAGGCACTCACATGCTCATTCTCCCTACCTCCACCTATGTGGCTCTGATTTCGGCCTGTCTTTCACCAACACCTTGGCAGTGGCAACAGCTAGACCAGTTGTCCAGGTAGACCAGCTGTACAACTAGCCCAGTTGTCCAGGTAGACCAGTTGTCTAGCTAGACCAGTTGTCCAGGTTTGAGTGACATTCCTGCTGGGGTCACAGAGTATCCTGTCTACAGCTGCTTTTTCTACCCCTGCTTCAGTATGGCCAGTGGCTTTCCAGTGCCCCAGCACATTCCTCTCATCCCAATAGCCTCCACTCACCCTAATAATTCCAGTGATTATGCAGTATGGCAGGTCCTGTGCTCAAGGCCAGAAACCTGGGGGACTTTTGTTTTACTGAAGACATAGCAGTGGAAAAAGCATGCAGCATGGGAAGATCTGGAATAAAGTTCAGTAGTCATGAGTAGAGAAATGTTCCACAGAGTGACAGGTGCCCAGAAATGGGTTGAAAGCAAAGCACAGGTGCAATCAATGGTAATGGGCCAGTGAAGAACCCAGCAACTGTGAAGGCCTTGCTAGGGGAGTTTGACTTGAACTTGAGAAAAAGTTTTCAGAAAAAAAATTGATACTATTTTACTGATTTCTTAGGTCAGTTTTCACTAAAGCCAATAGAAGACATACAACTTAATAGAAGAATGAGAGAGACAGGAACATCTTTGAACAGCCAGAAGGCAAACTGAAATAGTCCTCTCTCTCTCTCTCTCTCTCTCTCTCTCTCTCTCTCTCTCTTTCTCTCTCTCTCTCTCTCTCTCTCTCTCTCTCTCTCTCTCTCTGTGTGTGTGTGTGTGCACGTGTATTATGCCTCCTCTATTCCATAGCCTCTTTTGATATACACATACAGACCTGAGAAGTAAAGCACTCATGCAAACACAAAGATCTGAGTTCAGATCCCAGAACCCATACAAAAAGCTGGGCAAGTTGTGTGCTTATAATCCCAGAGATGGGGAGGCTAAAGTAGGTATATCCCTGGGGCCCATTGGTCATCTAGGTTAGCTTGATTGGTGAGCTACAGGCCAATAAGAAACAATGGCTCCCAAGAGCAGTTCCCAGATTGACTTCTGCTTTGGTATTTACCCCCACAAACAATCTACATGTCTGTGCAACTTGAACATATACAAATAGCAAGCATAAAAACCCAAGCAAACAAGAAAAAACTCACCACCACCAAAAACAACAAAAATTTAAACCAAAGCTCCCCAGTAATCCACCACACCACAATGGTGAGCTGAAGAGAACAATGGGTGTTGTTCAATTATTCTGTTACTTATACAGAATCAAAGAGATCATTTTCCCAGGATGCCCTGTCTGTGGCTCTAGTAGCAAACACTCTTGAGTGTTTTACTTGACATTTCTTTTGGCTATAACAAAATAACCCGTTTTTCCCACAATCTGCCTATGTGATCACCAGAAGACAATAATTCCCCCAAAGAGTCAGTCTTCTGAGCTCATTTATTAAGTGGCACATCACATTTCCTGGATGAATGAGGTGCACGTTTTCTGCAAGACAAAGCCACATCCAATATTTGGCATGCTACAATACGTACACATTGAACTTAGCTCCCTGGAGCAGATGCTCCCCAGGCAAATTTATGCAGACTGAGGTTGCTACATGTTTCTCAGACTGCTGATGATTTTTGAAAGCAGGGAACTTAGACCTGAGGCGTCAGAGGCTTGTGGTTGGTTGGCATATGATATGAGAACAGTGAAGGACCCTGCAGACAGACAGACAGACAGAGATAGACAGCCATGCATGTACACACACACACACACACACACACACACACACACACACACACACACACACACCACAGCACACAAGCCACTGCCTCGCTCTACACCTCAGATTGATGCTTAGACCTATAGGATATCATTGGTGGATGAAACTCAATGCCATCTAGGGCAAGCCCCTCACATTTGTGACCCACTACAATTCCCAGAGGAAGGGACTGGCTTACAGTTACTCAGAAAATGGTGAGATTTGAGTGGACTTGAATCCACCAGTGGTGAAATCCTCAGAATTCCCTATAGTGAATAGTTTCCTGTCAGGCTATGCCTTTAAGGACGGCTAGTTAATGTAATGGATAGAGAGAATCAACTAAGAGATACATTGCTGGGCACACCTATGAGAGATTTCTTTGACTGGGTGTTTTAAAGTAGGAAGGCCTATCCTTAATGTGACAGCACCTCCCAGAAACAAAACATGAAAGGAGGTCTGAGGAGAGCTTGCTTTTTTGCCTCTTTGCTTCTGTGTCTTGATGGTGAGTTCATCTAGGTTGCTGTTGCTGCTGCTCTGCTCCTTCACTGGTATCAGAACCCAACTTTTCTAAGCTTCCAACACATACTGGAGCCCAGTGGCTGTCTTGGCTTTAGGTGCCAGAATGAACTGTTGAGACATTCAGTCTCAGAGTGAGCAGCTACTGCCTTCTCTGCCTCTCCAGTGTGAAGAAGGCCACTCTAGAATGACCAGATCATACCACGTAAGCCAATCTAATAGATGCTCTTTTAATATGTATTCATTTTCCTGGCCCTCTCCCTCTATTGGACCCTCACTAACAGATATGGTCATCTTCAGGGGCCTATTCTTAGCTGAGAATAGCCATTCTTGGGAACATCAGTTCGAGTATGATTCAGGTTTTGTTAAAGGAGCAGGACACACCTCAGAATTTTTTAAATTTGTTTTTTAATAGACCAATCCCATTTCCCCACACCCTGTTTTTTAGATTTAACAGAATACCCAGGTTATAGGTTATCAAGGTCCCCGGGATGCAATGTTTGAAGCCTGGGGCTTTGTTGGACTAGCATCCCTTGTCAGAATAGATGATTATCTGAAGTTTGGGCTTTTGAAGTTTGTTCTCATTGCATTTGTAAATATCTTTCCTCTCTTTTTCTTCTTCAGCCCTTCTCCGATAGGAGAAGAAGTATCTCCTTATTCTCTGTTAGTGCTTAACCTGGCAAGAAGGTCAGAGGGCAGAGTTGCTGGTACTTGTTGCACATGTAATAACTTGCTGGGAATGGTATGTGTGTGTGTGTGTGTACCTGTGCCTATGCGTGTATGTTTGTGCATGTGCATGTATGTGTGTGGGGGGTACAGATGTTTACTTGTCCCTCTCTCCCTTAACTTCTCATTGACTCTTACTAAGCTGAAACATTGGATTTTGCTTGCCTCTTTTAAAAAACAAATGATCATTTCAACATTTTGAAATGAATTTCTCTTTATTCCTGAGACTTTCCATAAGAATATAACAAAACATGAATATATCTACACCCTATTTACCTCTTTTAACTCCTTCCAAATTTCACCCCAGCATGACAACATCCTTCCAATTTCACCCCCAACAAACACTTTTTAAAATAGCCCACTGAGTCCAATTAACACATGCTGCTTATTTGTGTTTGGAGGGCGGCTATCCACTGAAGCTTGGAAATCAACCAGTGGACACGCATTTGATGATGATGATGATGATGAAGGAGGAGGAGGATTCTCTGTCCCCAAGCAGCTGTTAACTGCCAATAGCTTTTTAGTAGGCAATGATGGGACCTAAAGATCACCTGCCTCTTCTCTGCTTGGATTTTGCCCGGCTCGATCTTGTGTAGGTCTTGAGTGTGTAAGCAGAGTTGGTGTGTGTTCATGAGAGCAGTATTCATGGCCAGTCCTTCACTTTGTACTTCACAGCTCCCCCCAGCATCTTACACTCTTTCCTGCATCTTCTCCCACAGTGTTCACCGAGTCTTGATGGAGGTGGGCATGTGGGTGGAAATGATGCCCTAGTTAGGGTTGAGCACTCTGTCGCCTCCTCTCAGCCCCCAGACCAGTCACTGCTCCCAGCACTGGTTGCCTCCTACTAGAAAGAAGCTTCCCTGACCAAGGCTGAGAGAAGCCCGGGTCTGTGGGTTTAAACACAAACATTTAGCTGCCAATTTGATGCCATGAGCATTTAGCAAAATAACATTTGCCTGCTTGCTTCATAAGGCCATGCTTTACCGCCTCGATTCTAGTTGTTTTTGAGGACTTTTATGTAAGTGTCTATTGAGTTCTCATTGCCTTGCAGACAAATGAGACCATAGATGCTTTTCCTGTGTCAGAACAGTTTCTTGCTACTATGGCCCTAGGAAGATTGTTATTACTATAACCATTCTCTCAATGACATCCTTACATGAATTTTGCTCCGGGTCAAACAAGCCAGCAATGATGGAGGTGAACCTCTTTCTAAATACACTGCTGCGTGGTTAGAAAGAGAGAGGGCGTAACTGCCCCCCCCCGTGTGTGTGTGTGTGTGTGTGTGTGTGTGTGTGTGTCTGAGAGAGAATTGATAAGATTTTAGGCTCACCGAATTTGAGGAGCAATGCCAGCCAGGCAGAGAGCACTATGGGACACTAGAGAGCTTAGAAGCAATGCTAGAGAGGGAGGGGCCCCTCATATGCCTGAGATCCCGGTAAAACTTACTGAAGTGTTTCTTAATAGGGGCCACTTTGTCTCTAGAGGACAGATTGGGAAATATGGGGTGGGGGTTGTTTGTTTTATTTTCCTGTGGCTGGGGATGGAACCCAGTGCCTCCCACATGCTAAGCAAGCACTCTACCACTAAGATACCTTTCCCAGGTCTCAGGATTATTTTGTTTGTTGGTGTCACTGGTGTTTACTATGCAGAGGCCAGTTGTGTTCCCACACATACAAACACACAACAACAAAAGTCTCAAAAGGACCCACCAGCCCTAGCTGTCCATAGACCCTGCTGCAGAGGTCAGAGGGAATCTTCAAAGGGGGAACCAGAGAAGCATCTCCAAGAAAGGTGTGTATTAGCTTCTATCTAAGGAGCTTTACTAGCATTCTGGAGATTATTGTCCCCCATTGTTCTCTGGCTATCGTGTAGTATGTAGTATGTATCATGATGCCTGTCACCGTTCATACAGGACAAGGCAGCTGAAAATGTAAGGCAAGTGCCTGGTAGGAAGTGAAAGATCTTGGAGTCAGGACTGTTCTTTATGTGTGTGTGCACATCTCCGTTCACTGGGTTCTGACTATGTCCCTGCGAACACTTCTGTCACCATCAGACAGCTTCAGCCCTGGCATTGTCCTCTTCCCTCTCATGGCCTTGTTTCTCTGTCCCCTCCAGGCTGCCTGGGAATTCCCAGTTCTGGTGACCTTCGATGCCTTTTCTCTGAACACACCCCAACTTATTGTCAGTCTCATAAAAAGGAAAACTTGGTAGAGAGAAGATTGAGTTTGCCTCTCACAGTAGAATTTGATTTAGGGCCGAGAAGGTGACAATTGCTGCAAAGCGGAGATCGGCTATTTTGGGAGTGCTGTGAATGATTTCTTTTCCATCTCTGAATGACCTTACATACATTCTGTCTCCTGCTGGCCTCCTGGTGGGATTGAAAGGGCTGCTAGGTGAGCCAGGCTCTGCTCGGCTCCTGCTGCTCTTAATAAATCTTCCTGATGGAAGGGGAGGAGAGGACCTTGATGAGGGCTGGCTCCCAGGACTTAGGTGGACTTCTGGTCCCCTAGCAGCCTCTGATCACCAGGGCATGTTACTCTGGTCAGATGGGAGCTGTCCACTGTCACCGAAAGCTCTGCTTGCTGAAGCAGGTGGTGGGGGTGTGTTGGTTTATGGAGGTGGTGGGGGTGGACTTGGTTTATGGAGGGTTCGTCCTTGCCTCTTTCCTTTCTTTATGTCCACAGACAACATACCCTTCAGTTTTCTCCCCAGGTCACTGTCATTTCTGTCCCAGCACCTCAGTAGTTGCCTTCTTGCAGTTACCCAAATACTCTAGATTGGAAATCCAAGCACTTGGGTTTGGATATTAAAAAGTGGGAATCCTGAGTATATGCTTTCTGCTGCTAGCCTCATGGTCTTTAATCTGTAAACTGGGCAACAGTACAGTAAATTTTCTTCTAAGACAAATGAGAGACCTCTAGATTTTCTCTGTTATTGGGGGACAGTTGTATCTGGGATCAGTCTTCCAGAAGACACAGAGAAGGGTCTTCTCATAAGGGGACATTTTTATAACTATACCCACGTGTGGTCTCCACCCATGGTACAAGACAAGATAGGAAGGATGAATTCCTGATTGTGGAGACAGCTGGAAGTCAGGTGTTTGCTTTTAAGACAGATGTCTCAGCACCCATATGGCTTTGCCACAACTTGGAATCATAACTAATCCCAATAGAGCTATAGAGGTGGCTCAGTGGTTATAAGCACTTGCTGCTTTTCCAGAGGACTTGGATTATGTTCCCGGCAGTCACATAGAGAAACTCACAGTGCTGTAATCCAAAATGCTGTAATCCAATTACAGAGGACCCAGCATGTACCAGGTATGCAGGGTGTACAGACATACACACGGGCAAAACCCTCATACACATAAATAAAAAATAATTTTTTGAGACAGGATTTTTTTTTTGTAGCCCTGACTCCATGGAACTTGTTTTGTAAACAACTGGCCTCAAACTCAGATAGCCTTCTGCCCCTGCCTCCTGAGTGCTGGGATTAAACGTGTGCAGCACCACTGGCGGGCAAAAATAAATAAATAATCTTAACAACAAGAACTAAGTCCTACAGGGCACATGGGGACATAAATGCCAGAGGCTGCTTTACCTGGACGTTTAGAAAAGGACCCCAGAGGAACTCGGTGGGCTTCAGAGTCTTGGAGAACAGTCCCCGCTGCCACACCTGGTCGCTTTAGATGAGAAGGGCCAAGAGCACAAGCTACCAGGCACTTGTCAAAGCCTGACTCTCTAACCATCCTGTCTCTCCCCAGGGGGCACATTTTATACAAAGAACAGGATAAGATAGAAACAGATCTAAGGAACATAGGGACCAGCCAAGAGACATTTCCCTAGGGCTAGAAGATCTGGGAAGGACTGCCTATCTCTCTTTCAGTGCTGGATATGTGTCTAGCCCCTGAGGGATCACCAGGGGGTGGGACTTCGGCCCCCACTTCTTCTCTCTTTTCACTGAAGTACTTCTGGTGTGAGAGCTTCCTCTCTTGTCAACCTGCTGAAGGGAAACTTTCTCTGGGCAGAGTCCTAGGAAGGCAAGCATGTGAGGATGGGGAGGAAACTACACAGGTAATGTACCTGCTGTGTGTGCCAGGTTTATGACAGCGTTCTATTGGCAAACAGCTGTACCGATTTGCTGCTGAAGAACAAGGGCTCACAAAGCATGAGCTGCTTTCCCATAGCCACTTAGAAAACAAGGGCAAGCTTATATGTTTCTGAAAATTATTTGTGGCTGGACTGATATTGCTGTTTTCTTGGGTTTTTGTGTTTAAGGACAGAACATGAGCTCAGCTCTCTTTTTCCTTATCCCTCCTTGGTTCATTTTCTTGTCCACCCACCCACCCACCCACCCACGCATCCATCCATCCATCCATCCATCCATCCCATCTATTCTCCCACCCACTCACCTGCCCATTTATCCTCCCACCCATCCATCCATCCATCCATCTTATTCATCCATCCATCCATCCATCTTATTCATCCATCCATCTATCCATTCACCCACCCATCCATCCCATCCATCCATTCATCCATCTGTCCACCAAATACTTGATGAGTAGGTTGGGCAGACAGTAGTTATTCTTATAAAACCTGAGTTTTTATAGGAGAGGTAAGAGGTGGGGGAGGTAAATGAGTGACACACACTGTGTATGAACATATGTACACCGAGACATAGAAAATAACCATTTCCTACAACTCAGTCTGTAAGTGATGTATCCAGGTGTGGCTAGCACTATGGAGAAACCCAAAGCTACCGAGGGTGGGCTGAGGAGGTCAGGGATACTGGGGTCTTCCTAACAAGCTCTCTGACCACACTATAGCCCTATCACAGGTGCTGAAGATGCAGCTCAACTCCTCTCTACGTCCTTAAGGCCCTTCAGGTACTGGCCTGCTCTGCTCTGTTGTTTAGGCAGAACTAGGGCTGCCAGTTAGTCTGCTGCATGTGTGCCAGGCTGTGGCCTTGGTGATATGACCTCTGTGACCCTTCAGACCCAGCTGGCAGTTTTAATTTCTCCCTTCTCTGCATCCACATGCCACTTTATTATAGTACTCAGAGTTGCTCTTCTCTTCAGGGGCCGCTGTGGTTTATTCATGCACCTTATTAATGGGTCTATTCCCAGTGGCTGATGCAGTGCCGAGCATGCAACAGGCTCAGGGCAGGTTGTTGAATGGGAGGCACAAAGGGTGGGGGTGGGGCACAAAAAGGTGCTGACTTTGGGAAGACAGTAAGAGAGACCTTTATCTAAGGGAGAGAGGAGCAGCAGCCTGTTGCCTAGGGTGCCTATACCTGCTTCTGCCTATCTGGGCCTGTCTATGCTTGTCTTAACTCGGCCTGCCCACAGCTATTCACAGGTGTCCATGCCTGCCTGTGCCTAGCCTTGTCTCTTCAAATGCCCACACCTGCCCTCATCTGTCCAAGCTCACACTTGCCCACACCTGTTTGCATTTGTCCTCACACCTGCCCATGCCTGCTCACACTCGCCCTCATCTCTTCATGCCCATGCCAGCTCATGCCTGTTCATATCTGCTCTCACCGGTTCATGCCTGTTAACAGTTGCCCTCACCTGCCCTCACCTGCCCTCACCTGCTCATGCCCACAACCATCAAAGCTCCACCCCGCCATGTCATTCAGGATCACTTCCTGTTTTCCAACCACACTGGTTTATTGTTCTTTCTGTTTCAAAGGCTCCTATCCCCATCTCTCTTCTGGCTTCCTGCCAGTTACCCCCACTCTCCTTTGAGGATGACTCTTTTGTGTGCTTAAAGTGAGGAGCCTGTCCTACAATGAATACTTCCCCCTGGCATGCGGAGGTCTTTCATGGTCTGACACAGGGGAAGCAATGGATGAACCAATGGACAGGCTGCCTGTGTCTGAGTGCAGGCTGCGATGAGGGCAGTGGGCTATCTTTCTCGTTTCTGCTGTTCCTGTCATCAGTTCTGTAAAATAGGGTACCAGTTATTCTGACCCCAACAAGTACTGGGAACTCTGAGGGAGCCATCATGTGTAGGCAAGCAGAAACAGCTCCCTTGGCACTGTCTCCTATTTCCAGGCTGTCTCTTTCCCTCAGAAAGTCAGGGGCACAGGAGCTTCTTGGAGGCACATGGAGGAAGCTGGGAGACAGCTGTGCTGAGAGATTATAGATACAGGTGATGAGTAGGAGACTGCAGCTGGGCCCCAGCAGAGAGGAGAGCTGTGTGTGTGTGTGTGTGTGTGTGTGTGTGTGTCCCCAGTGCAGGGGAGTGTTCTTCTCTGTGAGAAGTTACGTGTGATCTTCACCCTGCACACAAAGCTATGACCCTCCACAGGCATTGTTGCCAGAGAACACAGGGAGGTCCTGAGCCTCTTGCCCAAGGCTTCTGTGAGATTATATATTCCAGCTCCATCTTCCTGCAGACTTCTCACTTATATTACCCCTCTCCTCACCAGTTCATCGTAAAAAAGTCTTCAGAAACAGGTTTTGTGTAAAGTGAATGAGGCCATAAATTCTGGATTTCTGACAGGACTGTGACAGAGGAAAATTCTGCAATGGGGTGCATCCCTCATGCACAGGGGAGCTCTGGCTGGTATCAACGTCTGTCCAGGGAAGAAGGACCATAGAGTTTAGAGGAGAAGAGGCTGGGGAGGGCAGTTGAGCCCACCCTGCTGCCAAACCCAGGATATTTCACTGAGGATAGATCTTCTGGTTTACTGAGAAACTGGATACACCCCGTTCATCCATGCATCCCCCATCCACCCGCCCAACCATCCATCCATCCATCCATCCATCCATCCATCCATCTATCCATCCATCCAGCAATCACCTTGCACAGAGGAGAGAGGTGCTTAATTCCTTCAAGGGTCGCTGTCTTTGTAAGAAGCCCTTATTCAAGGACCAAGAGTACTTACAATTCCAGTCATAGGGGAAGATTGATTTCCCTGGTAAATAAAGAGCTCCTACAAATCATTAAGAAGAATAAACAGCCTAATAGGAATTGGGGCCCAGGCTAGAGGGATGAACTATAAACAGTTCCCACACCAATTACACACGAGTGCAGCCTTACACTTTCTCATGACAATAGCGGCTGCAGTAGAAACATTGCCAAGATGCCATGAACTCCCTCCCCTACCTGGTTGCCCTAGACAGAGTTAGCAAGAGTTTCTGGGGTGTGTACTGCCACAGACACTGGAGGATCGAATTATTCTGGCTCCTCTGAGGATGAACTGGCAGGATCTCCACTCACTGTGTGTGTTCAACAAACCACCTTTAGAAATTGACCCCACATCTGTATGTGCAAGATGACTATTTATGAAGATGATTATTTAGCAAAGTGTTTTTTTTTTTTTTTTTTTTTTTTTATTTCAGCAAAGGCTGGAGCTAGCCTAAATGCATCTGGG
Source organism: Micromys minutus (assembly GCF_963924665.1). NCBI lineage: Eukaryota > Metazoa > Chordata > Mammalia > Rodentia > Muridae > Micromys > Micromys minutus. The sequence goes on from NC_137981.1 coordinate 33,142,268, forward strand.
GACCAACTAAATGGTGGATTTATGTAACTGAGTATGATATAGTATGCATAACTATAACACCACACACACACACACACACACACACACACATACACACACACTATTTGCCTTTATATATTTCCTTCTGGAAGGACAAAGATATGTGAACAAAGGCTGCTCTAGGAAGCAAAGTCAAGATTCGGGAGACCATGCAGGTGAGCAGGAGGAGGAGACCTCTCTGCTCTAAACCATTTCCTCTCGTTTGGATTTTGAATTGTCTGAGCACATTACCTATTCAAAAAAATCATATCATTCCTGTTTTAAAAAGAGCCTTTCAGAAGGGATATCAAGAGCTAGGAACTGAGCAGCTGAGAATGAAGGGAGGATCTGCATAGAGAGAGTGGAAGCAAGGGACCTAGGCTTGGAGGTGGGAGCAGGATCTGGGGACTTGGGACATAGAGCCAGTTGGAGCAGAGTTGGAGGCCCTTTGGGGAAGAAGATGGCTGGTAGAAAATACAGGGCATGGATTCATCCATGTGAAAGACTTTTTGGACTTTATGACAGCGACCATCTGGAGTTTTTAGCATGGACCAGACATAGGCAGACTATAATTTAGGGGGAGCCTCCTGCAGGCTACGTGAAGAGTGGTGTGTGTGTGTGTGTGTGTGTGTGTGTGTGTGTGTGTGCTCGCGCGCGTGTGACCTCAGGTTGTCAGGCTCAGTGTCAAGCACTTTTACCCACTGATCGTGTCTCTGGTCCACGCCTGAATTCTGATGGCAGCCCTACAGCTGCTGGTTTCTTTGTTGCAGGATCTATGTTCCCCAGGACATTCATCGTCAGAGACTCCTGCTTCTGACGGCTAAGTCCTGTGTCTCTCTACTGCAGATACACAGCCTGTTCTGTTGGCAACTGGTAACGGGACAGTCTCAGCAACTTCCATCAATGTTGAGAACTTCTGCCCAATACCTCTACCTCTTTCAGGCGACTAGTGTCAGGGCCACCCAAGTGCCAACTCTGTCGCCAGGAGAAACGCAGTAAAGATCTTGAGGACTGGCCGTCCTCTCTTAGGACATCGTAAGCCAGAGGTTGGCTCCTCACGGGCAGCAACACGAAAGGTTTGGAAGCTTCCTCAGGATGAAGTCGGGGAAGACACATTTGGCTCCAATTATACCCAGCTTTCTAAATTTTCTGGTCATTTGGTTTGCATTTTCTCAGAATTTTTTCACATACATACCTTTCCTATGACAGTCATTCTAAACCGGTGACAATGGAGAATCCACCAGGCCACAGTCCACCCAAGGCTATCTGGGTTGTTAGAGGATGAATCGAGTTTCTACTGGGACCCACCCATGCCTTGGGTTCCAGATCTGTCTACTATGGCCTATTCTCTGTTACTGTGAGTGTAGACACATTTGGTTTCTATGAAACAAGCCCATAAATACTTTCTGATTTCTTTTATAGACATTAATAAAAAGAAAACTTTAATAATAGCTGTCTCTGTGATGATAAAGGGATAAAGGGATGATAAAGGGAGTCCCTGTGATCAAGTACTGGGTTTTCAGATGCTGGGACCTGGAGCATCATAGGTGTTTATTGGAGGATGAGTCCTGGTAGCCAGGGAGGAACAATGGGCAGCTCAGAAGCCTGGACTTTTGCCGTGAAGGACAACCATTGGCTAGTGTAATTGAGAGCTGGGGCAGGTATGCCAGGAGAAGACGGGTGCATTGTGTTACCGGGCGCTACTGAAGTCAGCCAAGAGAGCTGGGTCTAGGAACCTGAGGCTACCCTGTATCCTTCTGAAGTCCCAGCATCCCGTTGCATGGAGTTCTGTGGATGATGCTGGCTGGATTTAGATACAGTGGGACTCACTCCCAGTTGGGTACACCTCCAAATATCCCTATGGCCTTCCCTATCTAGGGGTGAAAGGTCTTCAGGGTTCCTCTAGGCTCCTTTCTGACTTCATAACCTCAGATGAATCACATGAAAACTTTCTGAATCTTATTTTCTATTCATATGCAAATGAGAATTTATAATGTGTGTGATTTTCATCCCCACAGCATTTCTGAGGACTAGCGGGCTGTCCAGTATCATGCACGTGTGTGCCATGACGCCGATAAGAACAGCCACCCTCAATTAGCACTGTCTTCAGTGCCAAGCTCTACCCTTAAACCCTGTATTTCCTTACCAGAAGGTCAGTTCTTATTTTTCTACTTTAAAAACACATCATTGCCTTTTCTTTTCTTTTCTTTTCTTTTCTTTTTTTTTTAAACCCAGTTAATCAATTTTGCAGTCTGGGGGATTGAACCCAGGCCCTTGTCCACACTGCACAATCATTCAACCATTAAGGTCTATAATCCTAATCTTTTTTTTTTTTTGATTCTAAAAGCAATGCAGGTTTGGCATGACACACTCAAAAATATCTTGATGAAAAGGGAAAAGGGGAAGAGTGATGTCCTAGTCAGAAAGTGTTTGCCTTGCACACATGAGGACCAGAGTCTGAGACCTAGGACACATGTAAAAATGTCTAGGAAGGTTGGCCCAGGAGGTAATGCATGACCAAAGAAAAGACAGGCAGATCCCTGGAGCTGGCCTGTTGGCTGGCCAGCCTACCCTTAGTAAGCTAGAGACCTGTCTCAATGAAAAGGTAGCAGGTTCCTGAAGAACAGCACCTGAGGTTGTCCTCTGGCTTCCACACGCAATGCACCCACACGCAATGCACCCACACGCAATGCACCCACATGCAATGCACCCACACGCAATGCACCCACATGCAATGCACCCACATGCACTCACATTCACAAGCACCCACATGCAATGCACCCACATGCAATGCACCCACATGCAATGCACATGCACCCACATGCAATGCACCCACATGCACTCACATTCACAAGCACCCACATGCAATGCACCCACATGCACTCACATTCACAAGCACCCACATGCAATGCACCTACATGCAATGCACCCACATGCAATGCACCCACATGCAATGCACCCACATGCACTCACATTCATAAGCACCCACACTAAAATAAATGAAAAACTTTGATATTGTCACCATGAGGTTCCTAAGGACTCCATTTTACTTGACTGTCTTTGGTTCCCTCCAGCCCCCCTCATAGCTAATAAATTCAGCTGACAAGCATCTGACATTTACACTGCCTCAGTCCCATCCAATGACATCCGGTGGCTGTCATGCCTGCAGGCTGCTTCCGGAGTCCCCAACACAGGCCCTGCTCCTCATCTCTGTGTAGAGCACCTGTGAGGCCTAAGGCTTCCCAGTTCCCAAGGCAGGCTGCTTCGGAGGGGCAGTCAGTCCCCAGAACACCGCCCAGCATCACAGGGGGTTTTCTGTCATCTAAGCACCTCAAGCATATGTGGCAGCCCCTGTCCTTCACAGGAGAGTTCCAGATAACGTCCGTGGATTAAGAACTTGAAACAAGAAGGTCCCTGGAACTCGAGGGAACGTGTCATGAATCACATCATAAAGGCATGCGTGGGCTCTTTCGGCTCAGTGCGAAACTGGGCGGAGCTGGAGAGTTATGAGACTCTGGTTTTTTTAAACATGGAGAGCAATGGAAGTGCTCGTTCTATGCAGTTTTATCGCTGTGGCTTTCTCACATATTATTTCTGAAATGTGAATTAGTTCAGGCTTCCTTTTTACAGATGGGCAAACTTGAGAGTACTAGAGTACAGGTATCAGGGGTCAGGGGTCCCAGGCTCTTGGATGTGGGCTTGCTGACAATGCCAGGTCCTGAAGTTCATACTTTGGGGTTTCTGCTTTCTTGAGCAGCCTGCATTCCCTGCAATTTGAAGTATTTTCTATAAAGAGGACATGTTGGGAGGAAAGTACTCAGTTCTGTGGTATCTGTCACCATCTCAGAATCCATCCCTAGGTCAGAGGGAGCTCTCCACAGCAGGCTTAGCATCAGCTGAAGCTGGTATGAGCCAGGCAGGCAGCCAGTTCGCTGGATTCTGGTCTTGCTAGAACTTCTGTGGTTCCTTGGACCTCAGTTCCATTATGCGATGGACTCGGTGGCAGAGCATGGAGTGCAGGAAGCTTCCAGGACCAGCCTGGCCGGGGAATGTCCCAGCATTGCCACCTACTAATGGTAGGATCCCTCTGCAGGTCAGTTTCCACATTAGTGAAATGAAAATGATTTTGTCTCACAGGGTTGTTTCAGCCTTGGAAGAATTAATCACATTGGTACACCCAGAGTAACTTCGTGTAAGATGAAGGTGCACCAAAATCAGAGGTAACAGGAAGGATCCTGAATCTCAGGCCAGAGCGCCATGCAGAGGGAATCCAGGAGGCACGTGGTGACTGTCCTCGAAGATTTCATTGTGATATTCACAGGCCACCGCTTCACTCTGGGCCCTCTTCAGAGAAGCCATGTAACTTCCTTTCAGTGTCTGGCTGAAGTTCGGTGACATCCTTAGCGCATCTGGTCCTCTTCCAGGAAGCCTTCCTAGGTGGATAGGCGCAAGGCGCGGCCTCCCGCTGTGGGCTCCCTGCCCCCACTGCCAGTGCCACCCTTTGGCCTCAGACAAAGCGGGCACCAGCAGCAGCAGCCGCCGGGCTGGCTCGGTGGCTTTCATGAGGCAGGGGCTCCGGGGAGCCCAACCCGGGCTGGTCTGCTTTGAATGCTATTTGCATTGCAATAGGCCAGCCTGGCCTTCAATACAGGCCCCTTCTTTTTTTGACACAGCAGCTTCACAATCGCCTATTGACCGGGCACCTGTTCCTGCCCCAGACGCTATGCAAATGTCGGCCAGGAGCGAAGCCGCCAGCCCCTCGGGCCATTGTGCATTGAACCCTGATGGCGCCCTGCCAGCTCCCAGCCGGCCTTTGTTCATTAGCTGTGCTGAGCCACCCCCGCCACCGCCACCGCCTCCGCCCGCCTGAGGTGCCCTGCCGAGGAGCCGCTTGCTGACAGCCACTTGGGTCCTTGCACCTGAAGAAAGGCTGCTCAAGCTGGAGGCCAGGCCCACGCTGAGGCTGCGCCAGGGGCCCCCTAGGAGAAGAAGCAGGCAGCTCGCAGGCCGGGGCCCTTAGCTCCTGTCCCCAGGGACCGCGGAGAGGGGCCTGGCAGGCGGAGGAGGGGGCAACCCGGATCATGCCATCTGGGGGCGGAGAGATTATAATAATCACTCTCACATCTGCTGAGGGCCTACCCGCCCCGCAAAGCCCTCTCAGGGTTGGTCTCCCCGCAGGCACACCTGCCTCTCAGAGAGGGCTAGATTGTGCCTTTGGGGGGTGGGGTGGGGATTGTGGCCCCCTGGGGGGGAACTGGCTGAGATGGAACAGTGGGGAGGGGGCTCAAACCCACGGGGTGGACCTCTCACCTCCCAGACTTTGGGTATAAAACTTAGCTGCTCTTCTTCATCATGGAGTCCACCTGTCCTTTAGCAGAATGGTTGACTCCTTTAACACTGCCTCAGCTGCCCTTCTTTCTCCTCTTCTGGACTCTTGGATTTACCACTGCAGATGGAGTTTTAGGTTGTTTTGGGAGCCACAACATGCTAGGCTCTGCCATCTATTCCAATATAGCAACTCAAGAGACAGGTAACAAAAAGCAAAGATAAAGTCAGTGTGCTCATCCTAGATAGATAAGGGGCCCCAATGACCTCCAGGTCCATTTCTGGGGCACTGGCATGAGCTTTAGGTTTGAACTAAGGAAAGGGGCGGAGGTATCTGCATAATTTCGTAGTCTTAGTCAAAATACTGTCCTGTCTCAGCTCTGGTTTTGGTGAGGTGTCCAAAGAAGTCTTTGTTAGGTGAAGAGACAAACTGGTTCCAAGAAGATGCCATCCTGCTCCAAGGTACCACCTCACTCTCACGAATGACTGCCCTCACCTTGGGTTGTCTGTCCAGCTAGATGCTGCTGTTTCTAGAATTCGTGGTCACTGACCACTGGTCAGTCACCTTTTAGGGTCTGGACAAGGCATTTAAAAAAGCTGACAGTTAAGATGCTTCAGTTTCTCATATCTTTGTGCCTTCAATCTGGGAGTGGGGTGGGGTAGCCCTGGTTCTAGATGGCTCCTCCTGGGTGGTCAATTTCTCTTCACGTGGAGGCATGAGGCTCACCCCATAGTATAGGAGACACAAAGAGGGGTGGAGATGGCAGGCTCTCACCCATTTCAGTTGCCCCCTGTGAGTCTAAGGTGAGGAGTAAATACGATTTCTAACTGCCTGCAAACAGCATCCTCCATGCTGAACCGGGCTTCAAAGCCAAACAGCACCTCCTGGCACCCGCTGAAGTGCCAGTCCTTGGTCCCCAGTGCAGACCTACTGAACCAAAGGCTGAGGAGGAACTGTTCTCCAGTTCCCACATCATCTGATGCACAGACACCAACCAACTCCCAATCAGCACTGGCTCCTCTTCTCCATCCAAGCCTCGGCTGACATAATTTCTTCTTTTACAGCCCGGCTTCTCTCCCGGACCACCAGTGCCTTCCCTACCTGAGATTTTACTTACATCTTGATGTTCCCAGGCTTAGGACATCTGGATGAATTAGGTTGTCTGTTGTTCAAGGGTAGTGGGGTGTGATGGTTCGTATATGCTCAGCCCAGGGAGTAGGCTATTAAAAGGTGTACTCTGTTGGAGTAGGTGTGTCATTGTGGGTGTGGGTTTTGAGACACTTATCCTAGCTGCCTAGAAGTTAGTATCTACTAGCAGCCTTCAGATGAAGATGTAGAACTCTCAGCTCCTTATTGTACCTGCCTGGATACTGCTGTGTTTCTGCCTTGATGATGATGAACTGAACCTCTGGAACTGTAAGCCAACCCCAATTAAATGTTGTCCTTAGAAGAGTTGTCTTGGTAATGGTGTCTGTTCACAACAGTAAAACCTTAACTAAGGGGCTGGAGAGTTGGCTCAGTGGTTAAGACATCTTCCAGAGGTCATGAGTTCAAATCCCAGCAACCACATGGTGGCTCATAACCATCTGTAATAAGATCTGATGCCTTCTTCTGGTGTGTCTGAGGACAGATACAGTGTACTTATATATAATAAGTAAATCTTTAAAAAAAAAAAAACCCTCACTAAGACACAGGGGTATATACCCAGCTCTTCCATATGACTATCTCAACTTCTCCAATAGGGAGAGGTCAGGGTGGTGCAGAGATGATGCATAGAGAAGGGGTAGCTAACACAGCTTGGGGACAGGAAGCAATCTTGGGAGGAAAAATACTTACACTGTCATAAGTGAAAAGTAGGGGATAAGTCTAGTAATCTCAGAATGCTGTTTTAGTCTCCTTGGGGGAGGGCCCCACTACTTATGTGTATTGTAAGCAAGTCCAGTTGCAGTAGAGAAGAAGAAGCCATGTTGAGGTCACTGCAGAGGTCCAGATGTGGTCACACTTTCTCCATATCCATGCTTAAATAGAAAATCATCTGCTGACTTTGCACCTGGAAAGAGGCCCATATTCCAGGAGGCAGGATGAGGGTCTGCTGAGGCATTCTGAAGATAGGGTTCCCGGCCTGTGAAGTGGGTTCCATCGGGGATATGATTCAGACAGAGATGCCCAGCCAAGGCCCATCCTGCTGCGGAAAGCTAACCAACCCGTAGGTGTAGGAGGAGAAGGCTTTGGTAGGGGAGCAACCCAGTCCTCAGTCTGCTTCTTACACATCTCTGCTTCATGATCCTGCTCCACCAGGAGGGGACCCCATGTGAGGAGTGGCACAAGCTCCAGCGTGACCCAATATACCATCCGAGGTGTCCCTCCCTCCCCAGCCCTTTGGTCCTGATAATCTTTCACCTGGTGCCAACTGCTTTAATGAGTTTGGCCCCGAGCAGGGAAATGTGATCTCACGAGTGGCTGGTGAAAGGTTTGTAGAGAGCCAAGGGCTTCTCTGACTCACAATTTGTCTTCCTCAAGTGCTTTTGGAGCACTCTCTGCTGAACAGACAAATGAGGAGAAAACAGCGACATCCCTCCAACCATATTCTTCTGCATGGCATCCACGCTCTTGCGGGTCTGGTCTCCACGCACCCTTTCCAGTGTGCCCTATCCAGGCCTCACTGCTTCCTTATGTTACAGCACCTCCCAGGCTCTGCAGGCAACACAAGAGACAGGAGCCATGTCAACATTCGTCCCCTCTGGGTCCACAGGACTAACTTTTCAAGCTTACAAACTCCCATGATTGCAAGGACTCTTAATTCATTCTGGTCATGAAAGATTTAGTAAGCATCTATCCAGTGAACATTAAAAGAGTCTAGGAGAGGAGCTGCGCATCTCCCAAGGAACTGTACTCTTGAGGGTAAAGCTGGTGTGATGTGGTCAGATGAGGTCTAAGTGGGGAAGAAGAGGCAGAGATAAAGAGACCCTAGGGCTCAGAGTGGACCCCACTGGAGACCAGTTCACCTGGCAGACGAGTGTAAATGAGGGTGGGACTAGCATTGAAGGTCAAGTTTCTAGATGTGTATATAGTAGCGTTGCTCACAAATGGTAAGGAACAGAGAAGCCCATGGGGGCAGAAGGTGGAGGCATAGCAGTCTGTTTCTTCAGCAGAGAGCGTGCTATCCAAGGCACTGGTGAAAAGTGGCACCCTCTGGGAGGCTGAGTTGAACCCTGGTAGTCTGGGAGAGTCTGTGCTGGCACTGACCCCTTTGTTCCAGTGTCCTAGATGGCAGAGTGGGCTTCAGGTAAGCTCTCCTACACCCAGGGTGTGTGCTCGGCCTCTTCTGTCCCTGTTGCATAGTTACACAACATCCCCATCCCCACAGTACTGGTCTGCCAGCCTCATTAGTATCTGGAACAATAGGAGTGGGGGTTGGGTGGGGGCACAGTTATGGCTTCTGAGTCACTGGGTCTGGTGGCTTAAAGATGATGTTTTCTTAGCAGCCTCACCTTACGTGACTTCTTCTCCTACTGGGATCTTTGAGGACATGTTTGAGAGCATTTGGAAGAGAAGACTCACACTGCCAGCACCATACAGCACCCCTGACCCAGTGAATCTACATCATACTGTAAGGCACAGCTACTCTGAGTGGGAGGCACTGCCATTCCAGTCCAAAGAGGTGTCAGTGATGAGTATCCAAATCTACCGTGTTGTTGGAGCAGAGATGGTACAAAAATCAGCAAGAAATATACGGTTCTATAGAGTCAGGAGGAGATGGATGGCTCCAGAGAGGAGCTGGCTCACGCTCAGCTTCACACAGGGCATGTCTTGGGTCGAGGCTTCTTGGAGGCGCTGATGAACTTCTGATTATAAGAAGAACAGGTGCCAGACCCAGATATTCCAACTGTCCAAGCACTTGGTAGAATGTTTGACTCTGTCCAAGGCATTGCTGGAAGATCTGTTGTTCTCCCAAGAACAGGCAGAGAGCCACTTGGGGCTGGCATGGGGTGTGTGAACTACTTAGGGCTGGCACAGAGTGCATCCTTGTATAACATATCCAATACTTTAAAGAGTAAGAGGGCTTCCCTCTTTTAGCTGGGCCTTGTGGCTCAGGCTTGTAATCACAGCTGCTTGGAATGTGAAGCAGGAAGATTCCAAGTTCAAGGTTGCCTGAGCTACTGAGTTAATTCAAGGCTAGCTTGGACACTTAGTGGGGCTCCAAGTTAAATAAATAAGTAAATGAATACGCATATACTCCAAACTCCAAAACACGCAGACAAACGAAAGGGCCGAGTGCTTGCCTAGCATGTGTGAGGTTCTAGGTTCCATTCTGTCTTTCTTTAATTGGAAGTGGAAACAGTAGCCTAAGGGTTCGGGCGCCCTCATCTTTGGTGTACCAGCAGGGTTTGAAGCGAGGCTGGCTCTTACTTTCTCTACTGTTCAGCATAGCCTAACAGCACAGCAAATCCGAGGATAACTCTGACTGTAGCTACTGTGGGTACAGGACACATGTTGTACCTGTAACACCTGACTTCATGAAGTGCCTAGTTGGGGGAGGGGCCCTCAGGGGTCCCTCCTCTCAGGGTCTTGCTTCACCCAGTCCTTGGCAGAGTTCTCCCAACTGGACCAGGAGACCCCACCCATGCATCACTTCTGCCAATGTGTCGCCAAGAAATCTGTAAATCCTACTCAGTCTCACGAGGAGGGGAACATGATATGTCATTTTATGCCGGTGACAGTTGCTGTCATCTCTGGACACCTTGTCCTATATGTCCATCTACAGTGACAAAAAAGCCACTTGCTCTCTGTGGCTTTGTGAAATGCTCCTTGGGAATTATGATTCAGGCTTCTATCCCAGGCCCACTGATTTACAATTCGGAGAAGTCCTGTTTTCTTTGCCAGCCGAGAGTCAGGGGAGGGTAATGGAGCAAGCATCTCCCTCAGCTCTCACCAGGAGAGATGCTGCCGAGAACGGCTCTCCTCAGATGCTTGTCTTTAGAGGTGGCTTTCTGCCAAGCTTTATCTCAGGGGCTTTCCTCTCACCTCTCAGCCTCCCCATTTCCCTAGGACCCCCATCTCAGTCAGCCACCAACCCTGGAGCCTTCCCTTTGTACAAAGCTCTGTTGTTGTTGGCCTACTATGTGCCAGGCCCTGAGCCAAGACCTTTCATGCTTCCTCCTGCTCTTAAAGGAAATCTTGCTCCTGTTATTAGCCTTTCCATTTGACAGAGGGACAAGTGGAGGCTCAGTGGGATGACAGGCAGGTCAGGACAATGACCTGGTGCTAGATGGTGATGGGGCCTGGAGCAGACCACACTACCTTCTACATGTTCTCCTCCTAAATTCCCATAATCCTTCAGGCTTACTCTGAGGGCCCCAGAAAGCTGCCATGTGGTCAGCTGGGCTCTCACCTTCTTCACTACTCAAGTCTAAAATAGCCCTCCTCCACTCTCCCAACTGTGAGGTGACAATCTCACAGAGGGAGCGCCGAGAAAGCCATGTCCTGTGGTATCACAAAAGCAGACTATCCACTCCGAATGATCTAGTGCTGGGTGGATAGATCCATCTGCTATCTTCAAGGAACATTCTAGAATCCGTATAGTCCCAGTGCGGAGTGTGAATTCTGTCCTTGTATGTGTGGCTGTTGGACCCCATCTGTTTCTGTGTCTTACTCTTTCCTTTGATATCAACCAAACAGCAATAGTACCAGCCATGCCTGGCCAGGGGCCACAATCTGTGGGTGTTAGAGGCACCAGCCATGTTCCAGAGCCTGGAGACAATCATTAGACGTGGGAACAGTGGGGTGGTGCACTGGGTCTGAGGCAGGGCTGTGCGGTTCTGGTCTTCGTTTTGTTGCCTCAGTGTCCAGGGTGGGGGACCTGGATGGTTAGCTGTGGCCTGGGGCTCTGACTGTTCCACACAGCCCTGCCTGACACCCCTAAATTACTGCTCCTGATGGGTTCAGGGAATGTGGGGGGATCCCTTCTGTGTCCCTAATTCCTGGGAACTAGGAAAGAATGTATGCCAGGCCCTAGAAATTGTGAGCTAATGTTAGCCAGGCCTGGTGCTTAAGAGAGTGCTGACTGGGATGGATTCCAAATGGGGCATAGAGGCTTTGGGGTTTGGGGACAGGGGAGACACATATGCCTGTCACTTCAGCAGGGAGGAAATGCCCAGAAAGCAGGAATGGTCTGCTTGTCTTTATTCCTGTCACTCCTTGGCCTGGCCCAGCATGTGAAGAGGTATCATCTCTGGGGTCAAAGGGGAAGTGCTGATCTTTTTGGGAGGTCCTGACCAAGCTTTTACTTACCCTCCCACTGCTCAGTGAGCTTCAGGAGAGGCTAAGCAGCCCCTACCCAGCTTGTGTCCAGCCTACAGAGCCTTTCTTGCTGCTCTGCCCTGCCTTTATAGTACATTCCCAGACAGAGTGGAGAGCCGACATGGGCGGGGCCACAGAATGTTGCCAGCACCCTCCCTGACCTCCAGATCTTGTTTTTGGGAGGAGGGCATGAGTTGTGTCCCACATAAAGGGCTTCAGGATGTGAGGTGGGAGATGCAGGCTCCCCTGGGATTGGTACGGAGAAGAGGGTGTCACTGGGAGCCAGGCACAAGTTTGGGTGTGATGGACAAGCGGGAGTCAGGGAAATGGAGAGTGTGCATGCAAGGAGGAAGAGGGCTGCATGCCAGGGGACAGGAAGGAGGAGGGGGAGAAGGGAGGCAGGTGGGGAGAAGAGAGGAGGAGGAAGTGGGAGGGCTGGCATTCAGTGGTCCTTCCATCTGGCTGGACATTGGGCAGGTGTGGGAGGTAAAGGTATGGAGAGGCAGTCATGACACAGTAAAGAAGGCCTCTGGTGGTCATACTATAGAGTCTGGTCTACCCTGGCCTCAGTCTGCTTCTGGAAATTTATTCTAGCTGCTGTACGGGAAGAAAACAGGGAGAGGAGGCAAGACTGATTGCAGGGGAGTACCTTGGAGCTACTGTCACCACCTAGTCTGAAATCAGTCTGAGCTGTACAGTGAAACCCCGTTTAATACCCTTCCCAGTGAAAGACAAACGGCAAACAAAACACTTAGCTCTCCATTACTGAATAACCGTATAGTAACGGAAAGGAAGACAGAAGGCTCAAGAAAAATCCATGGGCAACATTCCTGCCAAGGTTTGCAGAGCTCCTCTTGCATGCCATCAGAGACAGAGAACTCATTATCTGTTTGTTAAGACAGTACAGGTTGTATACCCCCACTCTGGAAACTCCAAATTTGAGATGTTCCTTAATCCAAAGCTTTCTGAAGGCTGCATGGTACTTCAAGGAGAGGATTCACAGCGCACAGTCAGAATGTAATGGCACAAGAGTGCTATGTGCAGTTACCTCCAGGCTATGAGCTATATAAAGAAAATAAGTGAATTTTGTGTTTAAGTATCAGTGCCATACCCAAGGTATTCCCTCATGTCTGTACAGTCTAATATCAGAAGCAGATTTCAGCCTGGGCCTGCTCATCCTTCCTCAGGCAGCCCATGGTTCCCATTCCAGGGGGTCACCACATTGTTGCTCAACGTAGCGTGGACACCCAAGAACCACATAGGTGAGAACTGTTGAAGTCAAATGAGTCTCCTATCTCAGCTTCTCCAGTGGCTGAGATTACAGGTACTTGCCAACAGCCCTGTGCCTGGCTGGTCCCAAGGACTTCAGAGACTCTGTCTGTACTTGGTTCATCTTAGAGCTTTTCCGTGTCTGAGACTGCAGACAATAGAACAGGCCTGGTACAGTACTGTGTTCTGGGAGTCCGAGGCGGTCTGGACAGATACACTCTTTTTTTCTCTCCTTTCATCTTTTGTTGTTCCTCCTGGTGTTATGTGGATGTCCTCAGATTTCTAGATTAGAAGTTCTTCCCTTCTTTATTTTGGTTAACAAGAACAGCAAGCAACATGTTATGCAAGGACAGCTACCTCCTTTGGTCTGCCGAGAAACTCAGCTTCCTGGCCCCTGTTCTATGAAGAAGATTATAGCAGGTCTGTCAGCTACAATGAGAGCAGACAGGAGAGGACACTGACCCACAGGAAATATGCTCAGGAAGTAAGTTATTTGTCCAAAGTTACACATTCATAAATCAAGGAGATTTCAGGCTAGGTCTACCTGCCTGGGGAGTCTAAGCTGTGTGTCTATCTTGTTTATCACTCAGGGTAGGTGCACAGGGTGGATAGAAGCCATGAGCCCTATGGGAGGCAAGCCTGAGGGGGCAGGGATAAGCTTGGTAGGAGATGGGGGAGGTAACTATCCTGGGGCTTAACTGACACCTTGGACTGGGGGCCTTGGAGGCATTGCTGATAGCACAAGATTGTTGGCAGGGTATTCATGGGCCATGGTGTTTGTTCCCTGAACAGTTTCCAGAAGGGAGGATGTGTGGACACTGGAGAATGGTGAGGGGCAGGTAGAGTTGCTGAGATCAGGGAAGTAGAGGTTCTGTGGAACACTCCTCCCTAGAGCCCCCAGCAGGGTGGCTCAGGCTCAGCCACATTGCCTTACCAGGAATCCTGGAGTATAGACTGTTTCAGGACATCCTGCAGCTGGCTGAGCTCTAGGTCCAGAACAAAAGATCCAGGCTACTATGGAGTAGGAGGTGGAGAGGTGGACAGGTCAGCACACCCAAGAGGCTGCTGGCCTCACAAGGACCTGCTGCCCCATGCCAGCCAATAGGGCCAGACATGACTTCCTAAAGATGTGTGTTTTGCCTTACTAGTATGTCTCAGGGCTGTGGTGCTGCCCCTCTGGGGTGAGCTTCAGGGCTGGGGCTCCCCACTGCAGGTAGGTGAGTCAGGAAGCTGTAGAGAAAGCTCTGGCGCCAGCAAAGGAAGGAGCACATTGCAGGATTGAAGCCCTTATAGGACTCCTGGGGAAGATGGCCAGGAGCTGAGTGACCTAGGCAGAGTCTCTTAGGCATCCCAGCCTCTGCCTTTCTGCCCTGTACACAGCCAGGGGGGCTCAGTCACAGCTCCATGCTTCCTGCCCTTTCCTCCTCTGCCTTGCTCATACAGCGCCTGTCTAAAAACTGGAAATGAGCCCTTGGCTGCATGGAAAAAGAGAGAGAGATAGATAGCTTATGAAAAAGAGGAGGGTGGGGAGAGAGAGAGAGAGAGAGAGAGAGAGAGAGAGAGAGAGAGAGAGAGAGAGAGAGAGAGAGAGAGAGTTGGGCAACACACCTAGAGAGGGAGCCACTGTCACTCAGACACAGCTGGATCAAGAAGCAGAGAAGAAAAAGCAAAGAGACTGAGGCAGGAGACTGGTCAAGAGATGGGTGGAAGAAGACAGCTATGTGTGGAGGGAAGAGAGGGAAGAACTGAGAAAGAGGCAGGGAGCTCCACACAGACACACAGAGGACAGATAAGGACAAAGAAGTCACCTGTGGCACAGAGCAGAGACTGGGTCCAGGAAGAGGTGCAAGGCAAGTGGGAGACAGTGCAAAGGGCAGGGGAGTAGAAGCAGGGAAGGGGGAAGTGGAAGGCAGGAAGTAGAGGCAGAGAAGGGGGAAGTGGAAGGCAGGGAGCAGAGGCAGAGAAGGGGGAAGTGGAAGGCAGGGAGCAGAGGCAAGGCAAGCATGCTGCTGGGAACAAGAAACTGTGTGTGTTGACCGGGGAGGGTAGAGCAGGACCGGCACTGAGCTCTGCCCAAGGTGGAGTCAGGCTGGCCAGCAGCCTCTAGTCTGAGATCTCTCTGGTTGGCTGTGCTTTACCCAAGGAGCCAGATATCCCAGGCTACCTCCTGCAGAGTCTGGTGGATTTCTAGTCTTCAGTTGGTTGTGGTTGCTGTGGCTGTACCTGATCATCCTTCCATCCCCCGAAAACCAGGTTTTTGGGGGCACTGGTGGGTCCTGTGCAAAGCATGTCAGGGAGCCCTGAGGACCAGTGCCAGGACATTGAAATCACTGTTCTGTGGACCCCAAAGTTCCAGACAGGGTTGCCTTCATTTTAAAGAAGAGACTATAGCCTAATGAGGAGCCCCAATCAAGGGGCAGTGACTGCTATGCTAGGCAAAGGCTAGAGGGGGCTGGGTGAGAGGGACAGAGCCTTCCTCTCCAGTGGAAGCCCCCTCCCATCGTGGAGGTGACAAAACCCTAGGGCAGGCTTTCCCCACACTTCAGATGTGGCCCTAGCAACACCTATGGTTGGGAGGTGAATGTCTGCTTCCCTGAGTGTCGTGGGGAAGAAGGTGGTCCAGCCCCATATTTCTTATCAGAGAAATGACTCTACAGAGTCATAATAGCCCCAGCCCACTGGTCATGCTGTCAGGGCATGACATCTTCGACAGCTAAGACAGAAATGTTGGTGTGTGGTTTGAAAGCTTTGGGGACAAAGGCCTCCTTAACAGTTAGGATAAGAAGGGAACCTTTTCTGAGCGGAAGCTGCTTGAACTCTATTGAGGGATATTCAGCTATCCCACTGGGAAAAGCCGTGATGCTGGGCAGCTGAGCGTGTCTGGACACTCATCGCTACAGACGATGCTGTGGGGGAGTGGACAGATGGACCTTCTGCAGTAAATCTGGATGTGGCACCAAAGGAGGACTCTCAAGCTAGGAGACCAGCTCAGAGAAGGGATTAAGGAGGAGCCAGGGAGAGGGAAGGTCTCTCTTTCTTCAGGAATGGGCTTCTTCTACTGTCTGGAGTCTGCTATTAGGGGCAGGTTGATAAGGATAAGAATTGGGTTCTTCTTGACAGAGTGACGGAGGAGATACACTCTCAGTTCCTCTGCTTCTGTGCTTCTAACTCCTCTCCCCAGTCCACTCCCACATTCTCCTTAGGCTCCTGCTCTGAGCCAGGTCAGCACGGAATAGGATGATGGCAAGAATGCTATCAAGGAGACACATGTAGTTCCAGGTCACGTGGCTCATTGTCGACTGCAGCAGTCACTGTGGCCGCTGGACCATCAGGATCTGTGGGTGTGTTTAGACAGATGGAGGAATTACAGAAGGGCTCAGGAGCTCTATGCAGGATACTGGAGGTTGGTGCTTTCTCCCCGGAGGCTGGGATTCGCAACACTAGGCTAGATTTGTAAACTGTCAAATCTCAAGGCTTTTGAACTTTGCTCTGAGGGGGCCGTGTGAAGTTTTAACCCATGATGATTATGATTACAGCTGCGCTTTAAGAATCGCTATGCTAGGTAGGGGATTGACCCAAAAGGGAACACAGAGATGCTGAGAGACCCTGGAAGGAGAAAGGATAATGCTAAAATGGATGATGGTAATGATGGGGGTAATAGTGATGCTTGCTGACCCCGATAGTGTGGATGGTAATAAAGGCAATGGTGGTGGTTGGGTGGTGGTGCTGATGGTGGTGGTGATGGTGCTGATGGTGTTGTTAACAGCAATGGTAATGATGACAGGGATGGGGATGATGTTTGTAATGTTGACGGTGATGTTTGTGTGTTTGTGGTGATGGTAGTGATGGTGTTGATGCTTATGATGATGGTAGTAGTTTTGGTGATGATAACAGTGATGGGTCAAGGTGGAAACGTTTGCAATATTGATGTTGATGCTTGTGTTCTTGGTGGTGACAGTGATAATAGTGGTTCTTGTTTTGTTTTGTTTTGTTTTTTGAATTGGCAGTGATGGTGATGATTATGGTGATGACAGTGGTGGTTGTGCTGCTGCTGCTGTTGCTGCTGGTGGTAGTGGTGCTAGAGACGGTGATGGCTATGGCTGTGGTGATGTTGGCAGTAGTGAATCCCGATCAGGATAGAATATATAAGCTGCAGAAGAGCTGATGTAATGGTATTTGATGACAGGAGCGATTTGTATTAGGGGAGGTGTGCGGTACAGGAATATTTTGCTTTGGATGTTCACATAGCCTATTGGATATCTAGGTGGTGTGCAGTCGTCAGTGAGTACTGGGGTCTGGAATGTAGACGAAGATGGGAGAGGTAGAGAATCCACATGTTTGAGGCATGAGATGTCTGGGAGAGGGCACAGAGGGACAGACCCAGAGCCAGGCAATTCGTGACATCCTGATATTTAGGAGGAGGCTGAGCCAGGGTTTTTGAGGCTTCGAGCTTCTCAGGCTCTGCCCAGGGCCTGGAAGCTAGAGTTCTGCTCGCAGCCAGGGTTCTGCTCACGTCTCACCAGCACACTCAGCTCCTGTTTTTATTCCTTGTCCGGTTCTCAGGAGGATGACATTTGAAGAAGGAACTCTGAAAGAAAATCTCTTTCTAGCACAGGTGAAGGAATCGAGGTCCTGTGGGGATAAGAGATCTTCCTGTGTGACCCCTTGTGACAACCAATTCAGACTGGAATCAATCTGAGGCTCTGCATAGGGATCATGCTGTGTGTGGTATCTTGACAATGAGGATCTCTTACAAGGAGGCTCCCTTCTTCCTTAACAAGCCCAACCGGCCTACAGTGGGTCTGGTGTAGGGGGAGCTCCAGCAGAGACTGTTGTGAGCCCGAGGAGGCTCCTGATAACACATTGCCTAAACCTGGGCTATGGCTCCAGCCAGATGTCGTTCCAGTGAGCACGTGGCCCTGCTGTGGCCCCAGTTTGGCTGCAAATGACTGCTTGGCCTTTCCTGCCCTCTCCTGCCACAGGCCCTCACACCAGACCGGAATGTCCTCAGGAGGCCGTACCTCTCTCTGCAGAGGGAGCGTTGCTTCTGGATTCCCAGATGCAGCTCCAGCCAGGATGTTTTGCAATGAGCCCCGGGAAAGCATCCATTCCGGGAAGACCGGGGAGTGGACTGTGCTTGCCAGCAGGGGTCTGGGTGAGAGGGCAGGCAGTGACTGCCGAGCTAGGGTGGGAGCAGGGCAGTTTTGGGACAGCCCATTCCTCAGGCCCTGCAGGACCTTGGCCTCTAAGCTGTTTATCTGTCTGTCTGCCTGTCCATCTGGATTAGAGGGGCTGGTTTGCTCACTTCAGTTCCCCAAAGGGCTCCCAACTGCAGGGCGGCTTAAGCCTTCCTTCACTTTATTTCATTTTTTAATGTTTTTGAATGTGACTCAAAAGCGATTACACAAGGCAAAGGTACGCCTGCTTCCAGCCACGCTGCCCCTGCCCAGGATCCTGGGCCCTAGGAGTAAAATTCCTCAAGTTGCTTTTGTAGTTTGTTGCCTAGGGTTCTGTTTGCAAACAGAAGTGGCCATTCCTACCCCAAAGGACTCATGCTATGTGCGATGCTTTGGGCTTTGTTCTCTAAGGGGCCCCATGACTCTTCAAGCACTGTGGGTCCCTCAGTCAGGGAATATGTCTTTATTTGCTTTGGGGGAGCGCTGCTGGCAGTGCAGGCTCCTCCTATTTGGTAGTTACTCTCTTGAGAGCCAGTCCCTTCTCTGGTCTAACCTTTCTCATGTAGCTACATTGACAGAAGACCCCGAGGAATCATGCTCAAGGGAGAACTGTAAGTGACAAAGTCCAGGACTTCAGCCTAGGTGGACAGAGCTTCAGCTCTTTCCTCTTTGCTTGTTGTACCGCTGGGAACTTTAGACCTATGGAGTCTTCTATTTTTAGGAGCCAGATAGAGCTTCTTAAAACTGGGGAGGGCCAGCTAATGTGTGGATCTCCCAGCTGCCCTGTAGCAGCTTCCCATTGTCCTGACACCTGAGCTCTCTCTCCTGTGCCTTCCCTGCACACCAGAAGACAGCTGCAAGCTTCCAGAGCCAGCCATGCTCACAGAAAAAAGGAATCGAACCACTGAATGGATGTAATTTACAGATGTGTATGCTGGGGCAGGAGAGAAAGCAATTAGTGACTTGGGTCATGGTTAAAGTCAGGATGGCTTCTGGGCCCCAGGCCCTTACGTTTTCCCACTTAGCACCCTCCTTACCTGCTCTTCCCCAATAGGGTCACTTTGTGCTTTTTCCCTGAAGGCTTTCACCTGTCTTCTCTACTTCTCTCAGCCTTGCTCACTCGCTGGTTCCTTTCCTTGGTCTTCACTGGCTAATATCAGCCTCTGGGGTGTTTAGGCATATGTATGTGAGTATGTGTGTGTGTGTGTGTGTGTGTGTGTGTTTGTGTGAATGAGTGTGTGTGTTAGCTGAAGCATGATGTTAGTGGTATATTATCCATGTTCCTTCATCTATGTTCTTTCAGAGTTACATGTCCAGAATTCCACATGTGCTGTTGGACTATCAATTCTCTTGAGGAAGGAAGTTAAGAAATAACCTGAGGTGGCCTTCTCACTCCTACGCTCCAAGGGATGATGAGACCCACACTCCACCTTTGATGAGCAGCGGATCTTGGAAATCTCTCTCCCTGTTGGCTTAATTTGCCCTCCTGTAAAGTAAGGACAAGACTCTGTTTTTACTTCCAAACACACTAAGGGTGAAATAAACTGTTTGCTGAAGATCGTGGGCATCGTTTCCAGTTCTGAACACTCTAAATTTGAGGCAAATCAAATCGAGTCTGTTTATAATGGTGGACACGTCTACTTGTATACATGTCTAAATCTAAATTTATTCTGGACACTAGGGTGATATATCTGAGTATGGAGTACTTGTATATGTTAATTAGAATTTCATTATAATCCTGTCCTTCCTACACCTCTCAACGGGCAAATCAGAGCCTGACTTGGCTCCTTGGTTCCAAATTCAGCTGTGCTGGTGGCTCAGATCCTCACCCGTGTACTAAGCTCACCAGTGTACCTATCTGCAGGCATTTGTGGAGACCTCTACCTAGGTTTTCCGATGCAAGACTTACCTTGAAACAGCTCTTGGTTCCTGTGTTATCCCAGAGGAGAAATAGTCTGATCCTAACACCTGCAATAGGAATTCCCCTGAGAAAGCCAGGGGTATTCCATTTCTCCCCCCACCTTCGTACAGCCTTTCCTTTTCCCAGTTGTCTGGGTTGGTTGAGAACTTGGTGCTTGATTGGGCAGCAGTGCTGGAGTGAAGTTGTGGGAGGGACTTTGGCTGGGACTCCAGACTGGTATTCGTCTTGGGCGTTCCTTGCTGTGTGTATCAGCACTTTCTCAGTTGGTGCTTCTTGAATTGCTTGGCCGTGTGCAACATTCTGAATGCACAGAGTGGGGTTTCCTCATCAAGCGAATCAGGGGGAACAGCTCTGACAGTCCCTTTCTTTGGATACCAAAATGCTTATTAATATTTATACAGAGCCTACAGTAAACAAATCCTTCTAACTTGGTTCAACCCAGAGTTCCCCAAGTACTCTCTTCTTTGGTATGATCCTGTCTACAAGGCTCTGCAGAACCCCTGTAACAAGTGCAGAACAAATGCATCCATCAAAAAGCATGGAAGTCAACAAAGCAGTGTATCTATGGGGGTTACCCTTGGGGACAGGAAAATCATCTGCAATACAGCAACCCTGCTCAGCCACAGTGACATTTCACAGGTAGTGGCATCTCCACACCTGAGAAAAGGCAGACTCAGAATCGGCAGGTCTGGGTGGGGCTGGGGTCCTGTTTTTTTGTGACAAGCTCCTGGGGATGTCATTGCTAGTCCAGGGACCACACTTTGCATAGTGGGATTGTAAAGAATCCCCTGTGACAAGAAATTTCCCCCTATGTTTGTCTTGGAACTGTTTTTGAATTAGGTCATCAAATATACCAGCAGGAAGCGATCTGGTCTTTCTATGACAAGAAGTTCTGGAAGGGAGAGAATAGACAGGTCAAAGGCTGCAGTGGACGAGATACAGTGACCAATGTTGGGGACAGGAAAATTCTTCAGGTCTGTGTGACGCTGGTGGAGTCTCTCTGAGGAGATGACAATCTCTTACACTTCTGTTACTTCCCCTTTCTCAGCAAATAAGCTTTGAGGTTGTTAGTGGTTTAATTTTTTATTTATTAATTTTTAAAGAGACACTTCCCCCCTTTTTTTTCCTTGGGTCTGGAGTCATTAAACAGGGATTAGCTGGATAAATAGAGGAAGTGATTTTTAAACTGTTTGCAAACTTAATGCGGAGAGCCCAGCCTTGCAAATTATCACATCTAATCAGAGGCCCTCGCTTCGCTGCTCCAGTAATTGTAGTGGTATTCGTCAAGTCCTTGTTGTCTCCTCATTAGCCGTGAAAAGGAGACTCAAGACATACTTCATTAGAGTGTCCTGAAATGCACCGCTAATGCAGAGATGCTGTCAGAGGACAGGAGGGCAGGAGGTGCGGAAGGCAGAGGGTCACACCCACCTCTGAAACTGTGAGCTCCTCACTCATCTCTCTGCTTCACAGGCACCTCCTCAGTTTACCCGAGGAGAGGCAGATGGTGAAGGCAGGGTCCCCGATACTTAACAACTCAGAGACTTGTATCTAGCGTGACTTCCCTGACCCCGTCCCTTCTCCCTTGTCTGGGCTCAGTTTCTCCTGGTAGGGGTACTGAGGGTGGCCGATTGCTGTCTTCTTTTCGGGTGTATGTGTCCTGGTTCTGAGTTCCCAGGCCTGGGAGGACCAAGGCTGCTTGCCTTCTGCTTCAAACCCTTTGGAGGCCATATTGCAAAGCTTGAAGTCTCCATCTTGCCGCTGCTGTCCCCTGAAGGAAGGACAAGGGATGCGAAAGTGGAGTCTGAGAGTTGATCTGTTGGGAGTGAGGGAGTTGGCGAATGGGATGGGAAGGTACACAAAGGGACAGAGGCGGCAGTGATGGATGAGGAGTTGAGACTGCAAAGGTTATCTTGATTTCAGAATGCATCAAAATACCGCGTCACATGCCACACACAGTGCTCAGTGCTTGTGGGTTCATTACAAATAAAACGGAATTCTTTAATCATTCCATTTTCCTTTCTTTCCTTCCTCCCTCCATTCCTTTGTCCCCACCCTGTCCCTTCCTCCCCTTTACCACCTGTATGTCTACATCTACGTATGTCTAGTATGGCGATCACTTACACTGAAATCAACTGAAAGGAAACTAAACCAGACCTGGTGGCTCAGGCCTGTAATCCCAGTTACTCCAGAGGCTGAGGCAGGAGAATCACAAGTTCAAAGTCTTTGTGGACCATGGAGGGAGTTTCGGTCCCTCCTGGGAAACTTCATTAGACCTTGTTTCTAAAATATGATGTGGATCCAGAGCTGGGCTTAGCTCAGTGGTAGAGCCCATGCTCAGCACGTTCAAGCCTAAACCTGCAAACAAGCGCATTCACAAACTGAACCAACTGACAAGTTCATTTTTCAGTCGCCTGGCCACGTTCAGGTGGCTCAACCCCTGTCCTTGTCGGGTGGATACTAAATTGAGATGTAGGAAGTCCCACTGGACAGCTAGCACCTTGCATTTTGACTGGGTTGATGATCAGTACAGGAGTGACGGGGAATCGGAGTTGAGAAACCTCACTCCATCGCGTTCACACTCAGGAGGCGGTCAGGCCACTGTAGTCAGATGTAGCTTTAGCCAGGCAGCAGATGACAGGTACCCTTGAGCTAACTGGAAACTGAGCTTCTGAGCCAGCCTAGTAGGTGGAAAGAGCCAGGACAGCACCATGGTGAGCCCCTGCTCACCACAGCATGACATTTGTCTGCAATGGTTTCCAGTGCACACTGTGAGCTTCAGATAAAGATGCCAGAGAGAGCCTTCAGAGGTAGGGCCCTGGCCACAGCACACTGCCAGAGGCTTCGGTGTGATGTCAGTCCTTAGTCGGTACATTTGCTCCCACACACATCTTTATCTTTTTTTTTTTCCTCACCACAAGCAGCTACCAGGGAAGTCTTTAACTTGCTCGACCTCCAGACAAGGCTTCCCATCCCAGCTAGACCCAAACGTAAGCAGCAATGATGGGTTCGGGGTCAGTCTCTCCACATAGGTATCAGTGGGATTGGCTCCAGATCACATAGCCTATGAGGAAGAGTGTAGGGGTCATGCTGTGGGTCAAAGGGTTAACTCCATAGGGGACAGGGGTTCATGGACAAACAGGCAGAACTAGAAACATCCCTGAATTGGACCCTAGGGTAGGTTGTGGCAGAGTCCAAAGAGATCAAGCAGCCTGGAGCTCAGTATCAGCTCCAGAGGGGCAGTAGAAAGATGGGTAGTAATGGCCCAGAGGAACTGCACAGGACAGGGACTCAGACCCGGAGGAAGGAGTTGTAGTAGCACGAGCTTGCACTGGCTTCAGCTTGTATGTGTTGGGCTTATTTACTATGGCACTCTGGGGATTAAATAATGCGGGGGCTGGGGGCGGGCATGTAAACTGCACAGCAGCAGCAGGGGCCCGACAAAACTGGCCTAGTGGAGCCACAGCGCATCGTGATGAGCTCAGCCTGCAGAGAGCTTGCAAATGTCAAGTCCAAAGGTAGTGCTTCAGGCTCCTGGCCAGCTATTGCGGCCAAGGGTGGAGGCATGAGTGAGCCATTTGGTTCACACAAAACCACCTCCCGACCTCAGAGGTATGTAAGCAGACCATGTACCGTTTGTATCACCTAGACCTGTCCTTGGCAGGACTACAGCAAGCATTCGACTTTGAAATTTGCAGACAAGATGCCTGCCTGTAGCCCCTATCGGTCTCTTGCTAATACTTTTTTTTTTTTTTTTTTTTTTTTTTTTTTTTTTTTGCGAGGACCAAGTGTCAGTGGACTCCAGGGTCTAGCCAGTTTTATCTAGGTATGTAGGATTCATCCCCAGCCACAGGACTGCCCAGGTAACAATGGTTCACGGAGCTTACCACCCTGCTTCCTCTCTTTATTGCTCCTTCTAGGCAGCAGCTGGGGGCATGGCATATAACAGTAAGGAGCGGGTTAGCTGCCTCTGAATCTGAACTTAGATGCAGGTCCTAGCTGTGAAGTAAGCCACTCCACCATCTGAGCCACAGCTATGACAACTGTCCAGTGGGGAACTAATACTGTCTAGCTTGAGAGCTTGTTCTCGGGATTAATGATATTTGCACAGTGCCTGCCTGGGAGTCATGGGCAATAAATCCAGCCTCCCTCCCTCCCTGCCTGCCTTCTCCTCCTTGCTCCGTTCAGATGGGCTGCTCTGGTCTGCCTGCCGCTCCACTGTAGCCCTTTGTCTCTCATGCCTTGAATACTCTCCCACCATCCCCTGAGCCTTGGCGTCCAATTTCTCTTCCTCAGTGAGGACAAAGGGCTGAGTCAGCTCTCTGGGGATTCAGTCTTGAGGTTCCAATGAGTCTGGGTGTCTCCACGCAGGCACTCAGACTGCTAATGGTCTCAGAATGGATTTGGGCCCAGCAATGTGGACTTCACTGGAAAAGCTATGGTGGGCCTTTTGCCTTTTTTTTTTTTTCTTTTTTCTTTTTTCTTTTATGACTTCCACACAATAGGTTTCCTTTTTAATCAGGAACTGGTTGTCTGCCTTTCTGGCTTCTGGTGACTTCCTCTCTGGCCCTATAAAGGCCACAAGAGGATCAATTAGATGTCCCTGGTGCTGAGAGATGGAAAAGGGCCAGAGGTGGCTGTGTGCCTCCTCCCTGCTGAACTGGATTGTGTGGGGGATGGTAAAGCCAGCTTTCCTGGACTTTCAAATGCTCTGCTTATGGGAGGTTCCAGTTTCTTAGAGGCACCTGTTCAGTGAGGGCAAGAGCTTGGGCCAGGTGACCTAAGGAGCTCAGAGCGGTTAAATAACATACCGAAGGTCATGAGGCTTGGTTGTAGCCTTCTCTGAGTCCTTGCTGTACACTGGATCTTCTGTGTACCGGTTCCCCCACAATTGGCCACCCACCTCTGAGACCCTAGACACTCACTCACAGGTGTTGGATTCCACCTCCACAGCTACTGTTCCCAGCTGACAATTTCCATCTATATGACAGCTGTCTTTCAACCAGGCTATAAAGATAGGTTATCCAGGATGGGGGGCAAAGGTTGGGCTGAGGGAGACCTGGATTCCTCTGGCCTCCAACTGAGCTGCACACCTCTCATAGTATATTTCCAAAAACCCAGGGTGGTAAAATAATACCATTTTTGGAAACTCATCAGTAAGAGGTGTGTGGGGGGGTGTGGGGGGGCGGTAGCCAACAAACTTTGTCCTGGGAAGAATCCTCCTTTAAGGAAGAAACAGCTGGCATCTTCTCATTCTAAAGAGTGTGATAGGCCTCGGGATTTTTCCTTTACACCACCATTTTTAGTTTTATATGTATGAATATTTACCTAAATGTGCATGTGCACCACACACGTGTCTGGGATGCACAGGAAAGAAGAGGGCACTGGATCCTATGGAGCTAGAGTTACAGATTATTGTGAACTGTGTGGTTTGCTTGGGAATCAACTCTGCAAGGAAAGCAAGTACTTTCAACTACAGAACTATCCCTCCAACCCCAGATCCTAGGCTCTTAATCGATGGTCCCCAGACCACCAGCAGCATCTAGGACCATGTTTCTCAACCCGTGTGGGTCTCGAACCCTGGGTTCTAATGACCCTTCACAGAGGTCACCTATCACATATTTACATTATGATTTATAACAGTAGCAAAATTACAGTAATGAAGTAACAATGAAAATAACTTTATGGTTGGGGGTCATACAGTACGAGGAACTGAATTAAAGAGTCACACCATTAGGAAGGTTGAGAACCACTGATCTAGGGAGTTATTAATATTCAGGTTCTTAAATCTGTTATCATACTCTGAAAACAAACAACCTCTGTTTCGACAAGCCTTCCAGGTGACTCTCATGCCCCTACCTTTGAGATAGCCTGGATTAGATTTTTTCCTGGATGGGTCCAGAGTTAAGCGTGACCATTGTGGACAAAGATCTATGGCTGGAGAAAACTTTGCCAAGTTGTTTGGATCAGAATTGGACTTTGGCAGGCTAGGTGAAAGGGGGCAGGCTGAATGCATACGAAAATAATGCTGAAGGCAGAACTTTCAAATCTTATCCTATCCTGCCAACACCAAGACCTATGACGATCACCAAGGTATGGCTTGGGATTCCGAACTGAGCCTGACTGAGTTACTGTGGGTTATAGATGCTACATATGTATTAAATTATAGAGGTCAAACTTGGGTCAGATACCCATCAGTCCGTTCACCTATATGTAATTCATCTATCCCCTGTCTGTTTGTCCATCTACCCACCTGTCTGTCCACCCACCCACCTAAAATCTACTATCCATGCATGTATACATCCTATCCTCTATTTTTATACAGAATCTGCCATACCTGAGGTTGGCCTTGATCTCTTGACACTCCGGCTTCTACATTTCAAATACCAGAACTACAGGTGGGAGCCATTGCCCCTGGCTTATTTTTTTTCCAACCCAAATGAGTCTTTTTCAGCACTGGACATTGAGATAGGCCCTTCCTTTGCAGAGATGGGTTGACAAGAGATGGCAGCTTGCAAGCCCAGACGAACAAGTTGTTGAAAATCTACACAGAGTTTCTACGGAGCAGCTTCCCATCATTGTCTAAAATCTTAAATCAAAGATTTTTGGGGTTTCATAGGATAGGATCAACATGTTACTCCAAGTTCTGATTTTGTCTCTGAGAAGTGTGAGCTGAGATGTGTTCAGAGAAGAACTTCCGCCAGGCCGCAGGTCCACAGGCTACTGCACTTGTGTTGTTTCTCACAGTGTGTCCACCTCTCTTTCTTACCAACTTCTTCATTCCATTTTGAAGAAAATACTGTGAAGTCCGAGAAAGTTCTCACTCAGTGTAAATGACTTGTACTGAGGTATAAAGGAAACAAGCTTATGAGACTCAGGGGGACCTGAATCCTGGGTCCCCACGTCCTGCGCTCAAATGTGTAACTTCTGTTTGCGATACTGGGTGGTTGGGCACATTGTGACCTGGGTTCTATTTCGAATTCATGCTGGGACATCTAGACCACATACATCACTCATGTGAAAAGAGAAGTGTGGAGCCACGGCCAGTCCAGAAAGCAGTTCTAGAAACCAAAGATCCATTTCCAAAAGGAAGTCACCATGTCTTTCAATCAGAAGGAACAGGGAAACCCTGACCTCACCACAAGTATAGACTCTGATAGCAGAGTAAGAAAATACTCAGTCTTTAAACATCTGGTGGTCCCCATGAATTTAACACCTCATGCATGCTGGTAGGTCACTGTGAAAAGAAAATCAAAACATATACTGGTAGTAAAGACATGGCTCTTTGAACAACGTTAAAACACTTCAGCAACCCTCCATACAGAATTAATTAACATGAAACCCAGCATCCTGGTTGCTGCAGAGCCCTAAAGTGGTTGCCAGAATTTAATTAGACTTAACCTTTTTCTCTACACCAGCACCGCTTTATAATAACTGCAGATCATTATTAATTCCTTTGGTGTTCGCTGTAATAACATTAATCACGATGAACTTCTTTCTGTGGTAATGTGTATGTAATATGTAATTCCATCGCAATTGAGTATTAGTTAAAGCTAAATTGAAATTAATTTCACAAAAAGACACTATTTGTTATTGGATACTGTATATTCATAAAATAACATTTTAGAGCAGTTTATAGTAAGGTGGCCAGATTAAAAGGCATTTGGTAAGCTGCTGAAAGTTCACCTACAGAACTGTTTGTTGTTGGTGACTGGAGCCCTTCTGGCTGCTGCCATCTAGCATCCTAAAGGCACTTGAAATATCAAATCAGACTATGAGTAGGCTGTTCTGAGTGATCCCTGGGAAGACAGCACCATAGCAACCTCCCTGCCTTGGATGGACACCTACATGGGACCTGCCTCCTGAGTGCTCGCCTCTGACTCTGATTTTAAGCTCATCCTCTGTTCCCCCCAGGGTCAGTCTTCTCATCTGTAAAATGGTTTCACAACCTCTACCCACTACAGTGATCTTAAGGGATGGCTTTGAAAATAGAAGCAACATGTGCAAGATAGAGCCCATCAACACCCCTAACCCAGGTAGGGGGGGAGCCTGTGAGCTGCTGCTGGCCAAGGGGCAGTAGCTTTCTCCAGTGGTCTCAGCACTGGTGAGTTAATGTCCCCCATACTTATGTTCATGCAGGTGATCATAGTTAAGCACAGTAGGTCATTAACACACACACACACACACACACACACACACACACACACACACACACACAGAGGAATATTGGAGGGTGACTTTTTTGGGAAGAAGAGGCAGTTTAGAGGGAGCAGGGGGTAATGGGGTACATGTATGATCAAAAGTCATTATATACATGCATGAAGATGTGAAAGAATAAACTAAAGATATTTTAAAAAAAACCCACGATGAGCAGGAATTGTTGTGAACACACAGAATCTCAGGGCTCGATTAAAAAGGAGCAATGTCTGCCTGGATTTTATTTTGTTTTTGTCTTGCTCAGCTCTGTGATGAATATTTGAAAGTAATGGTTCTGGGGAGTCAAGGAGGGATTTTGTTTTTTATACATCAAGAGTACCTGTCACTAATGTCCAGATGGCAGCTTGCCCCAGCCTCTGCCTTTTGTAGGGTCCATCAAGATAGGTGTGTTGACAAAGCTCTGATTACCAGTGTCTTCACTCCTTCAAGAAGTTAGAACATATGGAGACATACCTCTGCCTTCAGGAAGCTCGTGCTCAAGGAGGTGATGGCTAGAAATAGATAAGAGTAGTGGTAATGTAATACACACGGGTAAGGGTGATATTAAAAATGGGTAAACTGAGGCTGGGGATGCGGGCTAATGAAAGAGTGCTAACCCAGTATTTGATCTCTGGTACCACAATACAGAGGCATGCTGGTACATACCCCTAATCCCAGCACTCTGGAGATGGCAGCAGAGAGGTTAGAAGTTTAAGGTCACCCTCAGCTACACA
The DNA here is from genome assembly GCF_963924665.1 of Micromys minutus. NCBI lineage: Eukaryota > Metazoa > Chordata > Mammalia > Rodentia > Muridae > Micromys > Micromys minutus. The sequence continues at coordinate 33,171,206 of NC_137981.1, forward strand.
GTGAGTTTGAGAATAGTTTCAGCTTTATGAATTCCTGTTTTTAAAAAAATTAAGCGTATTAACGAGAGACCCTGAGCAGACAGCATAGCAGGAAGGCATCAGCTCAGCTCAGAGCAGCCTGGGATGCGCAAAGAGTCTTTTAACTCAGTCGGAGCTTAGTCAGGGGCAGTGCAGAGCTGTAGCAAGGCTCGGGGAGCACAGGTAGGTTGATCTGGTGAGAGAGTGTAGGAACCGTGACAAGTTTCCCCTGGAGAGGATGTGGTGTCTTGAGGAGGAGGGGCCTACCTCCTGAACCAGTGTGCAGACCATCACAGCTTCACTGAAGAACTTGGGCTTTTGTGGGACTGACACAATGGAGGAGGTGCTCCATGAAGCAGGTACTCCATGTGGTGGGTGCTCCATGCAGATGGTGCTCCATGGGGCAGGTGCTCCATCCAGTGGGTGCTATGTAGGGTGGGTGCTTCATGCATCAGGTGCTCCATGTTTTAAGTCCTCTGTGAGGGGGGTGCTCTGTGCAGCCTGTGCTCCATGGGGAGAGTGCTTCACGCTGTTGTTTATTCTGTTTTGCTCACACCCCCTACTCTCCCCCATCCTTTTTTCTTTGTGAAATATCCTCAGTGCTAGGGGTCAAAGTGATGTGTGCCAGATAAAGACTAAGCATTTATGTGTGGCAATAGGGACCGTAAATAAGGCCAACAGATTCGTGATGGACAGCGAAAGAAAAGATCGAGAAAAATTGATAGCTCTTATCTAAATAAAGCTTTTAGCAGATTGATAAGAAAATGACAAACACCTGAAGAGATGAATGGACAGAAAACCTTGAGGGGCAGTGAGTTGGGGGAAAGGCTGTCCCCAAGGGGGGGGGGACCAGGGAAAAATAAATTAAAATGACAAAATACCAGCTTTTAAACCAAATTGGGCCAAATCTGAAAGTGTAGGCAGTGCCTGCAGACTGATATAAATAGGGCACAATCTTTTAATTACTAAGGGTTGATATGTGCATGTGATTTTAACCCTATTGGGAAAACCAAGGCTACGCACTGAACAGTCATGAAGCAGGAAGGGGATGGGAGACGTTTTTGTATTCGTTGAGTTTAAATAGGAGGAAACAAGTAGATACATTAAAGTGTTCCCTTGCTGCCATATACTATCCAGTGACCTAGAGGGACCCTGGAGGGACAACTACAGCAAAACATACCCCATGAGCTTTTTGCAGTAGGGAAAAAAAAAACCAACCAGGAACATATGCTCATATAGAAATCGTGAAACTGGCAGTGGATGCTAATGCTTGCTGTAATCCCAGCACCAGGGAGACTGAAGTCAGAGCCTCGGGAGTGTCAAGGTTATCCTTGGCTATGTCGTGAGTTTGAGACCAGCCTGGGATCCAGGAGACCTTGTCTTATAAAAATAGAAGCAAGTAGGCAAACAGGAACTTTGCAGGAATGGCAAACACTCTTGAAAGCTGAGTCATCTCTCTAGCCCCTAGACTTTTCTTTCTGGTCTAAAGAAGGTCTGGTGTTAGCAGCATAGGGAAGTAGAAGATCCCCAAGACTGTCAGCTAAAGTGACAGAACTGATCTCACCTAGTTTCAAGGGAGGCCTGGGAGGGAACTGTCACAGGGAGTGCAATGCATCTCAAGAAGTATCTGGCTTCTTTTTACAAAAATTCATGTGTGCATCTGTGCGTGTGTGTGTGTGTGTGTGTGTGTGTGTGTGTGTGTGTGTGTGTGTGTGTACTGAGTTTGCACACAGCTACCTGTGTGAATCTGTGCACATGCATACCATGGGTCATGTGTAGCTCCCAGAGGACAGTCTCTGGTGTTGGTCCTCACCTTGTTTGAGGCAGGGTCTTTTGTTGCCTCTCTGCTATGTATGCCCGGGTAGCTAGTCTGTGAGCCTGGTGGGGCTTTGCTTGTATCAGCCTCACATCTTTCTGTAGGAGAGCCAGAACTTCAGACACTTAAGTGGCTTTTTAATGGGTTTTGGGGATCTGAACGCTGGTCTTTATGGTCATGTGTCATACACTCTCTACCTACTGAGCCATCTCCTCAGCCCTGTAGCTGGGTTCTTTATAAATGGCCTGGTTGGATTTTTGTTCTTTCTTTTTCATTTTGTTTCTTTTTGCCAACTTGACACAAACTAGAGTTATCTGGGAAAAGGAACCTCACTTGAGACAATGCTTGCATCAGATTGCCTGGAGGCAAGTGTGTAGGACACGTTTTTGATTAGTGATTAATGTGGGGGACCCAGCTCACTTGGGACACTGTCACTTTGGGCAGGTGGCTCTCAGTGGTGTAAGACAGCAGGCTGAGCAAGCCATGGGGAGCAAACTAGTAGGCAGTGTTCCTCTATGGTGTGCACTCCAGGTTCCTGCCTTGATTTTCTGACCGTAAGTTATGAGCTGAAACAAACCTTTTCCCCAGAAGTTGCTTTTAGTCATGATGTTTATCAGAGCAGTCCAAAGCCGGCTGGAAAAATAGGTTTAGCCAGAGAGGAGGAGACAGAGCTCGAAAGGAAACATTGTCTACCTCTGGATTCTGCCTCTATCAGCTTGATTAAATTTTCTTAAATGACTAAACTCCTTTTCAGGGTATATGTGCTGTTTGCTTTCCCGCCCCCAGTATTCGAGATGCTAACTGACTTCACATTCCTGGGATTGGCCCCATTTCTCCAGAGGCCATTTCTTATCGGAATATTGTAGGATTTAATTAGCTAATATTTTTCTTATAGAATTTTGTGTTTATGTACACATACTGACTATTTGATAATTTTATGGTGTTTTTTTTTTAATGTGTCAAGGATATGAGATATGGTTTTCTCTTTAGTTAAATGTATTCTCGGTGCAGGATTCACTGAATGAGCTAAGAGGGACCGTCTCATTCGCTCTTTTTGGAGAAGATCATGGGGAATTGTTATTTTCTTTTCCTTAATTGTTTGCTTAAACTCATCAGTGAGGCTATACCTGGATTTGGAGTCTTTCTTTCGGGAAGGTTTTAAACCACAGATACAACTTTGGAAACCATTAAGGGCTATTCAAGATATTGATTTTCTCTCGAGTAGGTTTGCAGGTATTGTTTATCAATGATTTCCTCCATCTCACCCAATGAGTTTGAAATTATTGGTATCAACGGGTCCTACAACCCTTTCCTCATCTGATGAACAGGTAGGGACATCACATTCTTCAATCCATTCTTGGCGATTTGTGCATGCTCTTCCTGATTAGCCTTTGAAAAGTTTGCTGTTCAGTCTTCTTTCGGCTCTGGCTTTTGAATTTGTTGATTTTTCTCTCCTCCCCTCTCCGTTTTTGTTACTCCATTCCAACCATTCATTTCTTATACTTTGGCTTGTCCTTGTTCCTGTTTTTCTGGTTTCTTATTTGAGAGCTGCAGTCACTGAGGACTTGGGGTCCCTCTTCTGTAATGAGCTCCCCCGCCATATTGGTCCCCTAAGTACAGTATTAGGGGTTCCCTATACATTTTGGTAGGCTGTACTTTTATTCTTTTCTCATGCAAAGTATTTTCTAATTTTTCTTTCCAGTTATTTTTCGATCAATTTTTCATTTGATAGTGTCTTATTTAATTTTCACATGATGAAGAGTTAAAAAATATTTAATATATACATACATACATACATACATACATACATATACATATATGAACATAGTCTGCTTGCATAGTTGTGTACTCTGTGAATTCTTGGTGTATGTAGATGGTATAAGATCCATTGTAACTAGGAATACTGATGGTTATGAGCCACCATGTTGGTCCCGGGAGTAAGAGTCATACCCTGGACCTCTGCAAGAGCAGCTAGAGCTCTTGACCATTGAACTGTCTCTCTGACCCCAAAATTCTTCTTATTTGCTATTTCTTACTTAGCATCTTCAAGAATTGATACCGGAAATATACTTTAGATGTTCTTCTCCTCCAACTTCCCACCCCGGCCACACACACAACAAAGCTTTATTCATCTTCATTGACTGGAGAAAGAAGAGCTCACTGCTGCCTCACATGAGGATGTTGTCATTTAGGGATGTCAGTTCTCTTCAGCTTATCAGTGGCTTCTTTTCCTCTGCTGCAGCTCTTCCCTCTTCTGCCTGGGGTTATTGGTAACTGTAGAGCTTGGCACCATCGGCCAAGCTGAGGACCAGGGCAGAGCAGCTGAACTTGATGAGCCGAGAGACCTGAACCTGGGGCTCTGTCTTGTTTGAGACCCTCAGCATGTCTGATGCTCAACTCCTTAAGAGCTTTTAAAATTTAAGTTTCAGCTCTCTTGTGTTGGTCCAGGAGGTGTCTATTTCACTTTCTGTCTGAAGTTTCTAACTGTTGCTGCAAGTTGTTTTATTTTCCTTGCAGTCCATCAACCTGTGCTTTGAGTGTCCTGGGCTTCTGGTGTCATGCGTATGAGTTTGGTGCGACCCTCCTACCCTCCCAAGGAACCAGTGCCATTATCTTCCTTAACCATGACTCTCTCTCTCTCTCTCTCTCTCTCTCTCTCTCTCTCTCTCTGTCTCCCCCCCCTCTCTCTGTCTCTCCCCCCCTCTCTCTGTCTCTCTCCCCCCTCTCTCTCCTTCCTTTCCTTTTCTGTCTTACAATTAGTGAAATTAGTGTTCATGTGCCTTGTCACTTTTTTAAATCTTCTTTTAATATCCTTGTGTCTTTAGATTTGAATGTTTTTTTTAGGTGGCATATGGTCAGAAGATGTATTTTTACACTATTCAAGTTTAACCATCTCTTTCTTTTGTAGTCTAGAGGCATGCCCCAAAGTTTTTTTTTTAAAATAATAATAATTTAGTGTTTTGAAATTATAATATAATCGGATCATTTCCTCCTCCTCCTTTTTCTTTCTTCAACTCTCTCCATACACTCCTTGTGCCCCCCCTTTCTCTCTTTCTCTCTAATTCCTGGTTTCTTTTCCTTTAATTGTTGTTACATATATACACATGCCTATTCCTAAATACACAAATACAATCTTCTCAGTCTGTGCATTGTTTCCTGAGTGTATATGGCCTCAGGACTGACCAGTTGGCATCAGAATGTTCATCCTTTTGACTTTGCAACAGGATAAGATCACTTACAAAGTACAACAATCAAGTTTTGCACAACCGAGTTCTAACAAAAACCTAAAACAAAACTCATAAGTTTGTTTACGGTTTTTGTTGTTGTTATTGTTGCTGTTGTTGGGCAAAATTCACAGGTATACTGGGCTGCAGGGTAGACACAAATGCCGGGCCATTTGTATGTAGCATGCTTATGACTATAGTTAGATTTGAATAAATCATATTACTATTTATACTTTATACTTCCAACCCGTTCTTGGTCTCCGTTTTCTTATGTTTTAATTAAAGCAATTTAAATAATTATATGAGTACAGGAAGCTACAAGGAAACACACAGGGAGTTCCATGCACCCTGCACCTCAGTCTTCTTAAGAGTAGTATCAAGTCACCAAGGTTTCCACGGAACACTAGGAACTGCGAGCATTACCTCCATGACTTCAATCTCACTGCATATGCACACACTTGCAGGGTAGAGAGCTATGGGTAATTTTCTCACACATGTGGCTTTGGGGCAGCCACATTTGATATTCAAGGCTCTCATCATGGTGCTGTGAGCCAGGAGGCTTCTGTCCACTACTCCTCTATTATCCTCTACTTCCTTCCCTCGTGCCAGCCTCTCACAACTGCCAGCCTGACTCCTGTTTCCAGAACCATACTTCATGAATGCTAAATGTTAGTTTACAGATATCATAAACATGGGGAGTAAGGCTGCATACATCCGGAGACAGGCTTTTACACCAACATAATTTCCATTATGTTTATGCAAGTAGTGTTTGGTTTTTAAACTTTTAATCTCATGCATGTGTGCACTCGAGCTCTCTCTCTCCCTCTCTCTCTCTCTCTCTCTCTCTCTCTCTCTCTCTCTCTCTCTCACACACACACACACACACACAAACGGTGTTCTGTGTATTCTGGCTGTGCCTGTGATTGAAAAAATAAAATAAAAAGGCAAGGACATTGCTGCTTCTAGGTATGGTGGAGGAGAAAGGTTTTGTAGATGAAAGGAAACAGCCAGAGGCAGGGGCGTCTGGGAGACTCCAGAGTAGACAAGACCAGACTGAGCTGGGGCCATGTAGGGGGAGAGGGAAGAGAGGAAGAGGAGAGAGAGAAAGCAAGTGCAGCAGCCAAAAGGCCTAAAGGTACAAGGAGGGCAGGTAACCAAAATGGTTGAATGTTATATAAAGAAAAGCAACCAAGCCTCCTGGGCTGGAGAGTTTACAGTAGAGGGCAAGATATGCCAGCCATACCATGAAACAGGCAGGGACTGAGGGATGCTGGGAGAATCTGGAAGCCAGGTTCTCTTTGATATGTTAAATAGGAACTTCAGCTATTTGTCCCATGTTTGAAACCTAACATCCTGGAACTGACTCTGTAGACCAGGCTAGCCTTGAACTCAGAGATCCGCCTGCCTCTGTCTCCAGAGCGCTGGGATTAATGGTGCGTACCACCATGACTGGCCACTAGTACTTTATCGTAATTATTATTATTTTTTACTGGATAATATTCCATTATGGACATAGCACAATCTGTTAACAATCCATCCATTGATGGACATCTGATGCCCTGCTTTTTGGTTGTTATGGTGAAAGCCGCTGTTACTAATAGCTGCTAATAAGTTTTCATTTCTCTGGGATGAAATTGTCCAGCAACGTAATTGCTAGATTGTACAGCAAGTGTCTGCTTAGTTTTCAAATCAATTACTAAACTATTTTCCAGAATTGCTGTCTCATTTGATAACCCTATCAGCCACTCGTGAGTGTCTGGGTCTCCCTACACTGTCATCAGGATTTGATGTTATCACTCATGTTTTATTTTAGCCTCGGATGAGTGACATTCTGTGGATCCAGGCTTTCTGTAAGAGCTAACACTATTGGCTAGTTTTTCCATTGTCCAACAACCTTCTGTGTATCTTCTTTGATGAAATGTACCATTATGAGTTTTTTGGTTTTGCTCTTTTTAACTTGGCTTTAAAAAGTAATCTTGGATTTTGTCAGTTTTTTATATGTGATAGACTTATATCCTTTGTTGTATAACTGATGATTTGTGTATATCTTCCTTCATTCCTTAATCTGTGCTTTATTTTCTTTACAGTATTTTTGGGTATTATTTTTTTCAAACAAAATATTTGGAGATTTTGGTGAGGTCTGATTTATCATTGTTTGCTTTGCGTGGATCTTTGCTTAATCCTACAGTCTGAGAATTTCCCTCGGTGTAGTGCTTTGCAGTTTTATGTTTCACATTTAAACCCATCATCATCCATGTTTGTCCTTGTTTTTGTGGAATGTTAGATGCAGCGCCGGTTAACTTTGTTTTCCCGTTTTGTCTTGCAACGTCTAATTATTCTTGCAACATCTATTTGTCTTCTATTAAAAAGGAATAATGAGTTGGGGAAATGACTCAGTGGATAAAAGTGCTTGCCACACTGGTCTGGCAACCTGAGTTTGATCCCCAGAGCTTACATATAGGTAGAAGGAAGAGAACTGTGCTGGCTGGTTTTATGTCAACTTAACACAAGGCAGAGTCATCAGAAAAGAGGAAGCCTCAGTTGAGAAAAATGCCTGCATGAGATGTGGCTTTAAGGAGCCTGTGGGCCATTTTCTTAGTTAGTGACTAATGGGGGAGGGCCAAGATCATTGTAGGTGGTGTCATTCTCAGCTGGTGGTTCTGGGTTCTATGAGAAAACAGACTGAGCAGGCCATTGGGAGTAAGCCAATAAGCAGCATCCCTCCATGGCCTCTGTATCAGCTCGTACTCTAGGCTCCTGCCCTGTTTGAGTTCCTATCCTGACTTCCTTGAATTATGAACAATGATGTGGAAATGTAAGCTAAGTAAAGCCTTCCCAGATTGCTTTGGTCATGGTGTTTCATTATAGCAACAGTAACCCCAAGACAAGAACTTCCTCTACAACCTGTCCTATGACTATCATACGTGTACCCCCAGGCACATGCATGTATGTGTGTGTAGACATTGCAGTAACAGAAATCTAAAAGTAACATTAACGATAACAATAATTGTTATTTTTCTTTGGTAAGAACAGGGTCTTATATAACTCAAGCTGGCCTTGTGTTTATTATATAAGCCGAGGATGACTCTGTCCTCCTTATCCTTTCTCTCCTTCCCAAGTGCTGGGAGTCCAGGTTTGTACCTCCACACCTGGATCTTCCATCATTTGCTGAAAAAGTCTTCTCCTTGAATTAACGTTACAAGTTTGTCAGAATTTAATTGGATGTTTGTGTGGGTCAGCTTCTGGGTTGTCTAATAAAACCTTTGTCTGTGTGCCCATGTTTCTAACTGCACCACACTGTCTTAATGTAGTTGTAGAACGAGCCTTCAGAGCTGAGAAGCCACTGTTGCTTGCTTTGTTTCTCTTTCTTAAAGTGCTTTTCATCTGCTCTCGTTTGGACCTAGTATTTTGAAACACTGCTTCATCTCTTTCTTGGTGCATTTTTACTGGGTCTTTTCAGCCTGCCTGCATTTGTGCTTCTGAAGTTTGTGATGTTACCAGCAATGAATGTATGACTGTCTCTCTTCACTCTGTCTGCTGTCACTTCGTGATTATTGGCACAGGAACCACAACAATACGTGTCCTTTCTCCTCTCTGCAGCAAGCATAATGGCAAATTGTGAATAGTTTGTTTTAGATGATTACCTGCTCAGTAGGTTTATCTTGAAACGATTCTAAACTTTTATTACATTTATTTGTTTAGTGTGTGTGTGTGGTGTGTGCGTTTATATGTGTATGTGTGTGCATGTGCATTTATATTTGTGTGTATATGAGTGTATGTGTGTGTGTGCATGTGTGTGTATGTGTGTGTGCATGCACATATGCATGTGCAGAGGTCAGCAGACAAACTACAGGAATCAGTTCTTTCCTTCCACCCTGTGGGTACCAGGAACTAAACTTGGGTTATCAGGCCTGTCAGCAAATGCTTTTACTTGCTGTGTCATCCCTCTCTGGCTCCACTACATTTAAATAAGAAAATTAACTTTGCCGTTTACAAAATCCTTTACTACTTTGTACAGATTTCAATTTCTCTACCGCATCAACTCCTTTTTTCCTGGATGGTCTTTTTACTGCATCCTATAGGGTAAGTTCAATTGTAACACATTTTCTTGGTGTTTTCTGAAAACATCTTTACCTTCACATTTGTGGGATATTACTGCTGGGTATGATAGTAGGTTTGCAGCTCTTCTCTTTTAGTGCTAGAATGTTTCCGTATCTCTTTTGGCTGCATCATCTCTGGTAAGTTCTCTTGTTTTCATTCTCTTTACATATGTCCCTTTTTCTCTGGCTTTTCCATTACTTTATTATCATGTGGCTTAGAGTATTTGTCTTGTGTTTCCTATGTTTGGGATTATTTGAGCTTCTTGTATCTTTGTTATTGACAGTTTTAACAAACTTATAAATGTTTCCGCAATTAACTCATTCTTTATGTAACCATATTTTTCGGTTTCTTTACACTCACAATCCCTCTTTGCCAGAGATTTTTACACAACCCTGGGTATGTAGGTATTTAAAGTAGGCAAATAAATGAAACAATTAATGATAACCAATGAGTTAAGAATAAATTAAAATAAAATGTATTTTAAAAGGATTCTTTTAGATGCACATACTTTGTTTTGCCACCTATTAAAAATGAAAGCAAATTGGCAACTTGATGGGATGGTGTGCTTGCTTGTTTTTACATAATCTAAATCATGGCTGAGTATTTGATACAGTAATATGTAGAGAATTTTCAACTGCTTTCAGGGCTGATTGATATTTTTATTTACAATTTCCAATGCTACCATGTGTTATGGTGCATGTTTGAGACCCTACTCCCTGAGACTAATCTCAGAGAACCAAGAATTTAAGGCTGCCCAGCTACATTACAAGTTCTAGTCTAGCCTAGGCTATGTGAGACCCTGTCTTTAAAAATATCAAAAGAAAATGAAAACAAAAGGTAGTTGTTGGTATTATGAACACCATGTCACATAAATACATAGTAGAGAATGGTGAGATTATATTTCAGGCCATTTCAGAAATTGTGGGGAATTCTCTCCTAACCCTGAGCCAAAATTCATGTATTGATTTTTAGTGACAACTAAGCCAGCCACTCAAATAGCAATTTTAAAAATCAAACAAAGACAATGCAACTCAAAGATGGGCTCATTTGATGATACCTGTTGCGGAGTGGAGGTTAGAAAAGAAGAAAAGCCCTTGTCTTCTGTAATTAAGCCAGGATGTTCCTATAAACTTGGAGAACTTTGTACTGTAAAAACTCAACAGCTCACAACACAGATTCATCTGGAATCTGAGCAGAGGGATTGCAGGCACCATTTGTCGCCATTGTACACCAAGACACTTAGTGCAAAGCATGTGTGTGTGTTTTTGGAAGCAAGGCAGAAGCCAGGTCACAGTGCATCACCGGCATGTGCTTCTAGAAGCAATTCAGACTCACAACACATTGACTTTGTTATTCTTTTTAGCTCGTTGCACGTTAGAAAGCTTTTACTGTTGCTCAGTTTTCCACCGATGTCACATGGGATGTGACCTGCAGCATGAGTAGCTGTACTCTATTTAACCCTGCTACTTTCTTTCTAGCAGGACAGGACCCTGTCCTGGCTGCAGGAGCCCCTGCATGGCCTCTGGTGTGGCCTGGGAACTTCCCACAGGCCAGAGGGCACCCAAAGCCACAGTGGCTTCACTTTTCTTCCTTAAGGACTTAGGTCCTCAGTCACCTGTTCTGCGTCTTACAAACTACCTCTTCAAGATCTTGGGAGTTTTGGGGAAGGTAAATTCACCTCTTCTTCTTCATTTGGGTTAAGCACTGGACTTGTCTTCATTGCTTTCTTATCTGACTTTCAGGAGTTTATTTTTATTATCTTGATTTTTTTCTCCCCACTGTAGTGGAGGAAATGTTCTTATATGAATCCTGTTCTTGTGTGCTGAGTTCTTTTAATTTATTTAATTTTATTTTATGCACATTGGTGTGAGGATATCCGGTCCCCTGGAGCATGGGGTTATATAGACAGTTGTGAGCTGGCACGTAGGTGCTGGGAATCACACCTGAAAGAACCAAGAACTGTCTCTCTAGCCCCCACATGCTGATCTTTATCTGTCTCAGGCCTCAGTTTTCCAAGGGTGTTATTTGCATGGTCACTACGTCCATTTCTGAAATTTCTGTTCTACCTAACACAGACCCAGCTGTTGAGTGCTTGCCTGTGAAATACCAAGTGATTTGCCCTAATGATCTTCCCACTCAATCCAAAACCTATTTATCTTTCCCTCTGAACTACTTTTGAAGGGTCAAGTACTTCCTGGTATCAATTCTGCAGTTAGAAATGCAGGCACCAGTGAGCAGCTTTAAGGGAGAAAATTCCTTCCTTTGGGGGCATTTGATTTTTGGAAAGAAATATTCTTGGAGCTAGAACATTAATACCAGGACAGCAGGGAGCTGCGGGTCAGTTTTGCTCGATGCTGTGTCACATGCTTCTAAACCAGCACTGGCCACATGCTTGTTCTTCCACAGGCTGAGTTGGAGGGATGAGTTCTAGGGGCACAGAATGGGTGAACAAAACTTTTAAGCCTCAATCCAGTAAAGAACTGTGTACAGGAAGGAGGGCAGGGCAGGGCAGGGCAGGGCAGGGCAGGGCAGGTTTTCCTTCTGGGCCCTGTTCTGAGGCAGAGTAGTTGTGGAGCAAATCCCTCTGAAGCAGCTCGGAAAGACGCTAGTTCTAAAGACGTAAGCGTTTCTGAAGGGAGGCTCTTTAAGGTTCAGGAAGTAAACATCTCCAAAGTTTCAGGAAATTCCTGAAACACATCAGATACCACTGGGTTTCTCCTTTTTTTGAGGTCATATAAGCAACAAGGACTAATGAGGCAGCTGACGTCAGCCAAGCTGCCTAGAAGAGAGACTTTACAACATGTCCAGTGGCCTGTAAGGTGGCATTGTACCCCAGGGCTCTAGCTCTCATGAGCCAGCCCCCATGCTGGGATGGATTATTGCTAATGCAGCTGTCTTTGGATTTAGTTCTGCTGTGAGTGACTGCTCATCCTCCTGTAAGTAACCTAAATAAACTCATTGGCTCCCCACACTGGACTTGGTCGTATCCTTGCTTGGGTCTGTTGTTTATTTCCTATGTGGAATGTATAGATGTTTGTTTGTGCCTCCCTAGAAATACTGTCACACAGCAGCAGGATGGTGCAGGTGTGTGCTCACACAATTTAGGTGAGATCACACCAGATAATGGGAGAAGCATGGCCTTACAGGGGAGGCTTGCTTGGGCTTAGCATGACTAGGCACTGCTTCCCACTGGAGTCCTTCCCTTATGTCCTTTCTCCAACTCTCCCCTGGGATTGTGTCTAAGGGGACATTAATGAGGTCACGTTCTCTATCATGCCAAAGTGCTGGCAGCTGTATTTAAGGAGCCGTGATACTTTCCTGATAGGCCACTGCAGGGAGACAGCGGTAGAAGAAGTCTATGCCTGTATTTGGAACACTCTGCTCCCCAAGTGTGATGGTCAGCATTATTTGTCAATTTGACAGAATTTAGACTTACCTGGGAGAAAGTCCTCTGGGCATGCCTGTGAGGCATTATCTTAATTACCTTAATTGAGGTGGGAGGACTGTCCCACTGTGATTGGCACCATTCCCTGGCTGGGATCCTGGACTGTATACTTGAAGAAGGCAAACTGAGCAGCGGGGTGCATATGCTCGTGATACCAGGTAAGATGCAAGCAGCCCCTTCAAGCTCCTCCTGCCCCCGATTTGCCCACCACAAGGGACAGTATCTCAAACTATGAATTAAAATAAATCCATCTTCCCTGAAGTTGTTTCTGCCCAGTTATTTTACTGTAGTGACAGGAATGAGCACCAAGGTTCTCAGCTCCCAGTCAGCCTGAAGATGACTAGGAGGGCAGGCGCCAACACCTCTTTGCTTTGTTTGCATTTCTTCAGGGCTCCGGCAACCCTGCTGGTTTTTAACAGAGCCCTCAGGCTTCCCTGCATCGGTGTTAACTACTCTCATGTGTATAGCCTTTCCCCAGCAAGCTTCGTTTTGGATGAGGATTGTGCAGCCTCTACATTTTCGAGTGCTTTGACCCCATTTAGTGTTTGCTTTGATGCACTAACATCCCTCTGTATCCTCAGCTGATGGGCTGGAGGGACTGCTGGTGCTTGGTTCCAGCCATGGTCCTTTGGCTCCTAGAGCCTGGCTGGCAACGGAAGTGAGGGAGAAGGAAGGATGGGGTGGCAAGCTCTTGGGAGACTCCAACTTAATAATATGGCTTTGACCCTAGCTGTTTTCTTGGGGTGTCTGCCAAGAGTCACGATGAGCTCAAACTAGTTGGCTGAGGGGGCCTGAGTGTGAAGGCAGACAGCAACCGGGCTAATGAGACAGACCCCAGAAATATGCCGTGAGTTTCGGGCCTGCAAATACCCAAGACTTTGAAAAGAATGATGGGCTGTCTGTGGCATGCGAGAGAAATGATTGTGCCTCCAGGAGGCTGATGTATGACCAAGGCCTGAAGAACTGAGTAAGTTCAACTGTAGCCTGACACAGTGAGCCAGGGAAAGGGGGAGAGGGCAGATGTTCTGAAGAAGACCCAACAGGGAGAGCAATCTGAGAGAAATGGAACTAGAAAGGAACACGGGTTATGAAAAAGAGCAGGAGAAGGCAGAGGAGAGTTGTGGGTAGGAGATTTAGCAGAGCCTTGTGAGGCTCCAAGGACCACGGGGGGGGGGGGGGGTATGTACCAAGGGCAGGCTTGCTGTTTCCCTCAGTGTCATATGCCCATAAGGTCAGACCTGCTACAGTGTCTTCCTGATAGCATGTACTGGAGAATGATGCTCACAATAGCAAAGTAGCCTTTCCCTCACTGTTTGGATCACAGTAGAACAAACAATTAATTCAGTTCACCCCCAGAACAGCACACACTCTGCATAGATTCAGGTGTGCCGGAATGACAGCTACTTTATAAGCCTGGGATAGGCTGGGAAAAGCTGGTCTTGGATAGGGTTATTTCGAGATGGTTAAGTGTTCTTTAGGAAACCACGGCCTTAGTACCTGCCTTTATCCCCATGGCCAACGCCTCTGGCTGCAGAGCCCGTTTTTTTTTTTTTTATGTTGCGTTTAATAGAGGCAATATGCCCCTGGGGAAATGAGTCTCTGAGATCCTAGACTGAGCCTTCGAGGAGTTCCAGGAGGTCGAACTGTTGGGGACGTGCCTCCAATTCCACTTCCAAAATTGCAGTGTCAAGCTCGTCCAAGGAGAGATGAAATGAGGATAATCATAATAGTCACTGGGAGGCCCTGTGCTTCTGTACCACTTAGAGGTCAGGAGAAGCTTTCACAGCCATTAACCGCTTGCCCTCCGAGCATCCTCGCCCATCTCAGTGGGTTGTCAGGAAAATCAAAGGTTTCCCCCAGGAAATGAGACTACAGGCTTGCCCCACTTTAAGCAAAACCTGCTGGGATCATTTAGATAAAGAAAGCCTGCCCCACAGAGGAATTTAACGGGGCTATTTGGAATGGTTGGTTCCCCCAGCATGCAAAGCAATAAGAGGCAATTTACTAGAATGCTTGATTGATTGACACATATCTTGTTTAGGACCAGCTGCATGCCTGCAATGTCTCTAGGGTGCTGCTTGTGGTTATTTGTGTTGAGAGAAGTGGGTGATGAGTCCAACACAGTCTGAGAGAGAATTTTGTGTGTCCATTCATTTTCTGATCTTTTTGTTGGGCATATGGATGTCAGAAACTGCCTTCTAGGGGCTGGGAAGATCACCCATTCAGCAAAGGGCTTGTTCCAGAACCAGTGGAAGAGCTCGTTGTGGTGGATGTTTATAATCTTGGTGGGGAGGTGGCAGAGACAGGAGGATCTCTGGATCTTGTTGGCCAGCCAGCCTCACTGAGTTAGTGACTTCCTGGTCAATGAGAGACCTGTCTCAAAGCACAAGTTGGACAAAGTCCTGAATGACACTTAGTCTGGCAGGTGAGTGACCCCTGCTCTCCGCTTGTATATACACACTTACATACATACATACATGTGTATACCTGCACATACATAATCATATGCACACAAATATACACTAGCAAGAAATAGCTCTGTAGCTCTAAGATGATCAGTACTGCATAGGAACACCAATCATCAGCTAAGACGGTGCCCTCCTGTTACCTCAGTTGTAGAACTAGCAAAAGAGGCTTTAAAATATAAAGAAAATAAAAAAATCAATCAATCAATCAATCAATCAATCAAACAAACAAACAAAAATTTCCCGAGCTCTCAGCTTCAGTTTTAACATTCAAACACAGCCCAGGCCATGTTTGTTCTCTGGAGAAAACTGCCTTCACTGGAGAAGGATGGAGACACACACACACACACACACACACGGAGCAGGGAAGAGGGAGAAAGGGAGAGAGGAGGAGGAATATGGAAAGGGGAGGGAAAGGGAGGAGAGGCCCCAGTCCTGGACCTTCTGGTACTGCTCTGCCTATGAGCTGTCTGGTTGCACAGTGGTCCAGAAGCTGCATCAGCGCGGGTTTTCTTCCCTTGCTGTTTAAAGCAATGCTGGTGCAAGTTGCAAAGGTGGTTCAATATGTGTATTTAGAGCTGGGCTGCAAAGAAACAGCTACAATTGGAAATACACAAATGCTGACCCAAGGGAGATCCATTAAATCGATACTGGGATGCCTCTGCTTTGGTTTGAATCTAAAACATCCTCTCGAGGGCTCATGCTTGGAATCCTGGAGTCCTACCTGTAGGCACTATTCTGGGGAGCTGGGGAACCTTTGGAAGGTGGAGGGTCTGGCTGGCAGAAGTGGGTGGGGGTATTTTTCAGATTATGCCAGCCCCTGGCTCCTACTCCTTTTTCTGCTTGTTGGCCAACTAGGAGGTGGGCAAGCTCCACCACATGTTTCTGTCCACATGTCTTTCATACCACAATGTGCTAAAGTCCTAAAAACAGTGAGGCAAAACGAATCTTTCTTTTATTAAGTTGTTTCTGTTAGATATTGGGTAGTAGTGACAATAAAGTAACTTGTACAGGTTTCTATTCTGCACAAACATCATGACCAAGAATCAAATTGGGGAGGAAAGGGTTTATTCAGCTTATACTTCCACATTGCTGTTTATCAGCAAAGGAAGTCAGGACTGGAACCCAAGCAGGTCAGGAAGCAGGAGCTGATGCAGAGGCTATGGAGGGATGTTACTTACTGGCTTACTTCCCCTGCTTTGCTCAGTTTGCTTTGTTATAGAACCCAAGACTACCAGCCCAGGGATGGCACCACCCACAATGGGCCCTCACACCCTTGATCACTAACTGATAAAATACCTTATAGCTGGATCTCATGGAGGCATTTCCTCAAGGAAGACTCCTTTCTCTGAGATAATTCCAGCTTGTGTCAGGTTGACACACAAAACCAGCCAGCACACTACCAAAAATATACAATACAATTCCAGGAAGAAGTCTTGCTTTCTCTTCTGCTAAGAAGCTCTTGGTTTTCTGAGTTTTTCCTGAAATGATGGTGCCAGTGTGCAGCATCAGAACCAGTCAGGCAGGTCTGAAGTGCATGGAACATGGGGAAGCATACTAACTATTTTTCTCATTGTTTTAACAAGGTATCAACCAATGCAGCTTAAAGGGGATATGTCTTACCTCATAGTGTGAGTGCAGTTTATAATGGCCAGGAAGCCAGACAAAGTGTGAGAGATCTAGTTACATTGTATCTGCATAAGTCAGGCATACCGAGAGGAATCCTAGGACTGAACTAACATTTTTCCTTTTAGCTCCTGGAATGGTGACTTCCACATTTAAGGCGAGTCTTCTTAGCCTCAACTGATTCTAAAATCTCCTTATATAAAACTTTTATAACACTTTTGTTTTTAATAGCTCAGATGAGGCATCATAGATGACTATGGGGCTTGTTCAATGGAGTAGTATGCAGCAATAAAAAAGAATGCATTACTGATGCAAGCAACATGCTGAACAGAGCACCATGCTAGATAATGAAAAGGTGATCTCAAATACTGTACACTGTGTGATTCTGTTCATAGGACTTTCTTCTTTCCTTCCATCCTTCCATTCATCCTTCCTTCCTTCCTTCCTCCCTTTCTTTCTTCCTGTCTTCCTTCCCTGTTTATCCCTCCCTTGCTCTCTTCCTCACTTCTTCCTTTTCTCCCTCTTTCTCCTTCCTCTTTTTCTTTGAGACAAGGTCTGGCTATGTAGCTCAGGCTGACCTTCCATAGTTTTGTCTAGACTGCTGGCAATGCCTGAATACATAACAGCCTTTAAGGGACACAAATATGGCAGTAGAGAACACACTAAAGGTGGCCAAGGCTTAGGGTTGAAAGGAAGGTATAGCAAGTAGGATTTCATTCGTGGTGACCAGACAATTCTGAATCTTGTTTGAGGCAGTAGCTACAGCAGCCTACACATGCAACAGATATTGACCAAGTCAATCACTAACAAATGCCGAAGTCATGTAAATGAGCTCTGGTGATGACCAAGTGAGGTCCACTGTGCATTGTATTCTCTCGTGTCAGTTCCTGACTTCTGTCATCACGCTGTATTGCTTTAAAGGGACAACAGTGAATACCCCGTGTATATGGGAATTCCCTGTGCATTTGTTTAACTTCTCTATCTAAAATTTGGTTTACAAAAGGAAAATGATTTAATGTCTTTCTCCATTTTCCCTCCTTCCATCATTCATTCATTCATTCATTCATTCATTCATTCATTCATTCACTTAT
Source organism: Micromys minutus (assembly GCF_963924665.1). NCBI lineage: Eukaryota > Metazoa > Chordata > Mammalia > Rodentia > Muridae > Micromys > Micromys minutus. The sequence goes on from NC_137981.1 coordinate 33,188,992, forward strand.
TCATTCACTCACTCATTCATTCTTTCCTTCCTTCTCTATCTAGAAGTGTAAGACATGCAAGGCACTCAGATATCTATATCTAGAAATGTTTGCTCTCTTTCTACCTCTCTCCAGATTGTATCTTGCACCTGAAAGGAAACACACACCTGTCATTATCCCCCAAAGCCTGTGTTGTTGACTTCTGCTTTTTCTGCCTCAGTTTCCACTTGCTTCCTTCTCTGCTTCCATCTGTGAGAAGGAAGGAAAAAAGGAGGTCAGGCAACACCCAAACCCAAATGTGTTGCTTTTATATCTAGCCAGTGGTCCAAACCTCACTGCCAGGAGAGTCTCTGTTCTAGGAGGGGGAAGCTACAACCATAACTTGTGCCAGGTTCTGGGCTGGGTGTCAGAGTGCTCAACCACTATGGCTAGAGAACAGACAGCCGATTCATGGCCCGTGGCTAGAATATGTTTCAGTAGAGTAAATTAACTTCCCATTTGGAATGGTGTTTTCTGTTTCTTATTAAATAAATAGCCTCAGAGCATCTTGAGGAGAATACATAGCAGGCTGTGGGGGCTCCCGTACCTCTGGAGAAGTGAGATTGCCACAGTCCTCTCTCATGATGGAGGGTGCCGAGAACTAGACTCTCAGCATGCGGGTGAGCTTTGAGAGTGAGGGAGAAATGGAGAGATGAGCTAGTTTCAGCCCTGGTAGAAAAGTGAGGGCCATCTACCTCTCATAACTCTGATTTGGACTCAGTTCATCTCTGCCTTGTCAGTTTCCTTCTGGGCTGTTTTCCTCGAGTCAGTGGCTGCTAGATTCTGGGTCTCTTCTACATTTAACCCTCTGTGGCTTTGAACCCCTTTCAGCACCTGGAAACATGGTAAAGACAGGGAGGGATAGCGGATGCTCTTTGTTGTTGTTTGAGGTAGGGTTTCTGTATTTCAGGTTGGTCTTGGACTCACCATGTAACCCAGATTTACCACACCTCTGCCTCAGCTGCCTCAGCCAGAATCACAGCTGTACACCAACACATCAGCCAACAACTAACCCAAACATCTCGCTTCCTCACACCAAAGCAGTGCTTTGGCTGAGCCAATTGCTGTAGAAGAGACTGAACAAAGGCTGGGGTGAAGGTAGGAATCGAAATGCATATAACATCCCTTCAACAAGAATCACTGAAACCTCCTGCTCTGTTGTAGGACTTTTCTTAGTTGCTTCTTGTATAGGGCGGATAACCCATGCCTGTCAAGGAACTCAGAATTTATGAAGGGCAGATGAGAAGATGACAGAAATGTTGAAAAGCTTCATGGGAATGAAATTCTCCTCCAGAGAATATCTCTTCAGAGAATGCAATTTCAGAGAACATCTCACCAGAGAATGTATCCTCAGGGAACGTATCCTCAGAGACTGTCTCCTCAAAGTTCTCCTCAGAGTATCAAGCATGCCTTTCACCTAAGGGAGGAGTCAGCCTGATTTCTGATGTAGAGGTTTCAAAACTTTCCTATATTGGATGTACTTTGTTTAGCCACATAAGGTTTGTAAAAAATGATCAGCTCCAATTACAGAAATTAGAGATTTCCCTCAAACATCTGGGACTCTGATCCCAGAGATATCAGCATCATATTTTACTACAGTATCTGGCTTGGTGAGCAATAGTGGGATGGGTTGGGGTGGCAGAGGCCGGGTTTCCCTAGCTCTGCACTTGGATTGTGGCCCTCACCGAAGAGTCACTAAGTCTGGCTGGTGTTCTACTGTAACCAGAAGGTTTAGAGGGTTCCACTCTTGGCTAGGAGGGGGAGGTCTGCCACAGTCTCCATTCTAGGGAGCCATGGTGTGTTCGGGTCCCTCAAATGAATGCAAAGGTCCTTCGCAACCTTGACAGGTGTACCCATCAGTTCAGATAGTTTTACTTTTCCTATTTGCCTCATTTGCAAAGTCCCCCAGATCCTCCTGCTTATTAACAAGCTGCACAGCACGCTGTGCTTAAAGTTCAGAGCGCCATAGGATACAGAGCCGTAATTAATCTCAGTCCCTCAGTTCTAGAACACGGAGAGCAATTATAATTTACTGTCGGAAAAACCAATTTGGAGAAGCGGTGGTTTTCATACCCCTGATCAGACTGCCACGAAATGCCACTTCCTGTCCCTGTGCCTCCTGCCAGGAGAGCAAGACCTTTAGCTGCTACAAGTCTGAGGGAGGGGGTAGTGTCGGGGCACATTAGGCAGAGGGCCCTGGGTGCGGGTGCCAGGCCCATAGCTCCTCTGGCCATTCTAGCCAATCTGGGCTCCCAGCCCGTCTCTGGTCCTGTCTTCCTCCCAGCATTGCTGTGCTTGGTTGCACGTTTGGTTCTCTGTCCTACCATCTCCCCTGTTACTGTCCCAGGAGTCCAGGACACTCCTAAGCCTCTACTCTCCCAGAACTTTCCGTTTGTCTCTTTTCTTATTGCTCAAAGTTGAATTGTCATCACGTCAAAAAGAACGTGAGAGGACAGTCCTCAGGCCTTACCAGATGAATTCCTATCATGCCACCCGCCACAGCTGACATGCACGGCCAGCAAGCAGCCCACGTGGCAGGGAACAGCTGGGCCTCCCAGGGTTTATGGCACTGTCTGCTCTTCTGCTTAGTCTAAGTCATATCCTACTTATCCACTGGCCCCAGAACTCAGAACCAGACCCAAACAGAATGGGCACAGTATGTACTGGTACTGGCCACCCCCCCCCCCCGTGTGTGTGTGTGTGTGTGTGTGTGTGTGTGTGTGTGTGTGTGTGTGATTGATTTTATAGAAACAGTCTAGGCATCAGTAGATACCCATTAAGAAGAAGTTGATGATAGCCTCCCTCCCTCCCTCCCTCCCTCCCTCCTTTTCTCCCTCCCTCCCTCCTTCATTCCTTCCTGGGGACCAAAGCCTGTGCTAATATTGGGGACATTGAAATGAATATATCTAGACTGGGCAGGTAGCTGGAGTGACTGTCTAGCATGTATGAGATCAAAGGTACTAGCCCTAATGTCATGATAAAGACAGTGGAATGGGCATAATCTTGTTTCCGGAAGAGCCTACCACACAGTGTTATAAGAGCGGACCCAAAGTTTGCTGAGGGCATGATGGGGCAGCTCATGAGGGTGGGGTCAGTGACCCTAGGGCAAGGCCTGGATTTCTCCATTCTGGTGTCCAGCTTTCAGATGGCTCTAACTGTCCCTCTACTCTGCACAGGAGGAGGAACCATATTCTGGAGTTCACGGAAAGGCCATCACGTGGAGCAGTACTTCAGACGAGGGACTCTGCATTTGATAGCCACCTATTTCCCAGGCAAGCAAGAGTCCAGAGAGCAGGTGGAGGACCGTGGGGATTCACAGAGTGACAGAGCAGGGACAGCTAGGAGGAGATGCTCAGAGTTCAAGGGGTCTGTGGGAGGGAGGAATAAAACCAGTTTCCTAAGTCACAGAAGAGGTCACAGCTAGGCTACCTCCAGGAGTCTGGTAAACAATAGAACTCAGGGCAGGAAGGAAGAAGCAGCTATGGGGATAGAAAGGCCACCTAACTGCTGGGGCAACCCTAAGAGCCTGTTCTCAGCTAAAGAAAAAGCCTGGCCCCTCGGGGCACAATTAGTATCACTCTGTCCCCTATAGTGCAGAGGGTTATGTAGTTCTAGGGACAAAGTTCTGTCTTGAGTTTCTCAGCTCTGCCACCAGTTTGATTTGAACACTCACAAGTGATTCCAACACTGTGCCTCAGGTGGCCTCTCCTGTCACATCTATCTGCCAGGGTCCGGATCGAGGCTGTGTGATCGTGACTGATCAATCGCAGTACCAATCTTGAGGACTTGAACGCCAGGAAAGACACTGGGTAGAAATGATGCCGTCGACCACTGTGAGCCTATGGGATCCTGGACCCTTGATCTAAGTAAAGAGATCTCAGAATTATCTTACATGGAGGACCAAATATGCTCCTATTCTACAGAAAGACAAGGTTGAGAGAAGCCAGGTAATCTGTCCAAGGTCACACAGCAGACAAGTGGCCGAGCTGGGCTGTGAACCTGAGCAGTGTGGCTCCCAAATTCTTGTTCTTTCTTTTCTGAGTGGCGACAGTCTCCTCACAAAACTTTCCAGGTTCTGTTTGTACGAAGTCTGTGTTGGCAGGCCCACAGCAGGTGCTTTGACAGAATGCGTCTTGACTCCACTCCAGTAAGACGCTCCCTCCTGGGTACCCTGGAGTTCTGGTAAGTAACACCCAGGCTTTGGTCCTCCCTCTCCTCCCTCAGTGGCCAGAAACTTGGAGACCCCAATCAGCACAGACAGTGATGTCCAAGCCATACTGATTGGCAGATGGAAATTTGCATACATAATGTAATTTGGCCCAATTGAATTGTCGAGGAAACACGAGTCACTTGACTAGCGGCAAGCACTCTGCTGGGTGACTGGAAAGACGAGAGGCCCTCGAGATGCCCCGAGTGAAAACACACTTTTGTTTTTGAAGGAGATGGCCATTTCCCAATTCCACATTCTAGCAGCCTTCACACTCGCTGTTCCCATTCCCCCCACCCCCACCTCCCCCAGGTCACAGCTGGGAGCTATTGAGACGAAGAACTTATGGGCAATTAGCATTTAAATCCTAGGCAGCACAGTGAGCATGCTCAGGATACAGGTGGAGCAGCTGGCGGATCAGGCCGGCTTCCTGTATTGGACAGGTGACTGGAAGCCAAAGGCTAGGCTTTGAGTCTGAGTGGTAGGACACCACACCTATATCCAGTCAAGAAGATGTACTCTGGGACTATGAGGAGGGTAAGTGGTTCCTTTAGGATAAAATAGGTCTGCATTCTAGCCCATGCACCTGCTTCTTGACTATGTGAACTTGAGTACCGGTCTCCATCTCTCTCCTCTTCAGGTTCCCCTTCGTAAGATGGGGAGGATGCTCTCCCATCACTTTCAGACGTTTTCAGGTACCAGTCCTCACTGCCCCGGGATGTTTGCACAGGTTGCAGAAGAGCTTTCAGATGTTGTAGCTATATGACACCCACTGCACCCAAGTCTACCATCCTGGGACCCTCATTTGTGTGTTCTCTGATGGCAAGGGCTATAGAGTGCATGTTTCTCTAGTGTTGGGCTACAGAAGGTGATGACAGTTCACATCCTTCTTGCTCTCAAGCTGGTGGCTGCCAGGCTCCTGGCAATAATGCTAACTATTGGCAGTTAGCACTCAGAGCTGGGGTACCCCTCCACCCCCAATGCATGGCGGAGTGCTCCATCTTCATGCGCTGGTTCTACTGTTAGTGAAAGGTGGCTGTATGGGGGTCCTTCTGGTCCCCCCAGCCTTTCTTGCCTCTCAGATCTCTGGACCCAAGCTGCAGCATCCTACCAGAGTTGGCCTTACCTATGTGGATCCAGGGTTCCCTGGACAGAAGAATATTGTACACAGTGGGCTCCTAGGAACTCATCCGGAACCTTGTTTGGAATCTCAAAGCTGCTGTTCCCCACACTTGGTTCCTTAGGCAACATAAATGTAGGATCCCTTGTGGGACCATTATCCAAGATGGAGAAAGCCAACAGCAGGAAGCAGAGCCCTATGATACTGTACGAGTTATCTTCTAAGGTACTACCAGACAATATTCTGCAGATTTTAGGCACACTGAAGGCTAATTGGGTAATAAATTGTGGGCAAATAGATGGTCTCAGAGCTTATAATGTGCAGCCGCTTCCAGAAAAAGGTGTGGGAAAAGTGTGTCAGGAAATCTTCGGAACTTGTGGGTTTTCCTCTTGCTTGAACCACCTTCAAGTCCTGTGGCAGGGCTCTCCTGGGGTAGCTCACAGCTCTGTGCAGGCTGAGCGCACGCAGCTGTGAAACAGACCCGTACTCAGCAGGTGTGTTTGGGGCAGAGGTATTAAGAATGGAACAGATTGGCCAGTATCTGGAGTCATCCTGGGGGCAGATCTCTGGGCCCGTCTGGGAGGGACTATTTAGGTCAGGTTATCTGAAGTTGAAAGAGCCATTCTGAATGTGGGTGACATTATTTTCCACGTTTATACTCTATAGCAAGAAGAAAATAAACTTGAAAAATAAGCACTTCCCCATCTCTGACCCGACTATGTGTGCAGTGTGACCAGATGCCTTGTCTCCTGCTCCCCCCCCAACATTCCTTTACTTCTGTAATGGACGGTACACCCAGACTGACAGAGACTAATATCCAGACATTTTGTTGCAGCGATGAGGAGTGTAACCAAGAAGCTCTGACTAGATCGAGAGGCCTGGCTTGGGAATGGCCTGCTCTGCTGATCCCCATTACAGCTGCCTCTCCCCTTCTCTACCCAGAACACAGTCTGTAGGGGCTTCTGGGAATCAAGAAAATCCCTCTCCACCCTCATGTCCCTGTGGCTCCGAGGAGCATTCTGGTCTGTGTGGGCTCAGTCCTTCCCGATGGGAGGCTGGCTGGCTATTAGAGGCACCAAGTTCTGCCACCCCCACCTAAAGCCGGACAGGAATTCAGGAAGGGTGGGGGAGGGTGGCAAAAGAGCCCAGTGAAGCCTCTGATGAGGCAACACGTTGAATTACTTTGCAAACATCTGGGGTCCACCCACACCGGGTACACATCTTGTCCCCAGCACCACTTCCCTGCATGCGAGGGCCCACATGTTCCTCGGGCAGGCTGAGTGAGCGGCACGTGCAGCCAGCTCACGCTTTTGCCGTTTGCTAATATTTCTTTGATGTCAGTGAGCCTCCTAAGCCTGCTGCTGCCGTCCCTTTGAAGCAGGACATCATGTTTTGCCAAAAGTCAATGAAACGCCTTAGTAGAACAGAACGGTTTAATTCCCGCCTCCAATACAAGGCCGAGTAGGTTCAAACAGGCTCCTGCCCACGCCTGAGAAATGTCCCAAATGGCTTACAAGAGGCCACCTCAGAGGCCTTCTGGTCTGGTTGCTGTCCTTGGAGCTGGCCTTTGTACAGAAGCTCTGTTCTCCTCCACTGGATGACACACCCCACTGCCTGTCCTTCCTCTGTACCCATGACCTCTTTTTGCAATGCCGAGCTGGCTCTCACCTAGACCTGATGTTTCCCCTTACATAGATCTGGCATTGTGCTTTGGCTTATCCATAGATTCCTCTCCACTCCCACGGTCCTGTGCAGAGGTTGGCCAGCCCACTGAGGGTTTTAGAGTACTCAGCTCAGCCTTGATGGCTTGAGCCTTTCTCTCACATATCCCAAGGGACGCTGGAGCCCTTTGGCCACATCTGTACCTGTATGGTCATCTTTTGAATGTGCCATCTCTCATGCTAGCCAGAGCTCCTGCAGCAGGCTACTCTGCTATGGTTTTGGTTTCAGAGCCTTGAAGGCCGCCTGCCCCTGGCTGCTATGTGAGAGTGGATTTGGAATACAGCAGTGTCTCATTCAACAGGGATGAGAAACAAGTCACCATTGGGGTCTGCCTGATACTGGGGTCCATTGTACTGGTCTAGTCCAGTCCTACTAAGCGCAACCTGTTTAGCGTGAGAGGTCTAAAGAGAAATGTTATAAGCTGTTTTTGGACTCCAGCCCTCATCTACAAATTGGACCAGAGCTTTCACACCCCAAACCCCCACAGTGTCCAGTCCTCTCCCTTTTATGCCTTTCCTTAACTCCGAGGGATCTGGCCTAGTGAAGGAGAATTCCACAGTCTAACAGTTTGTGCTCAGTGAATTATTCTTTTATTACTTTCTTCACCCCATGGAACTTTGTTGAGTTCCTACTGGGTGGGAGGGGCAAACAGACTTTATACCATCAGCATCACAAGACACCTCCCCAACTATACCATAGCCCTTTCTGAAAGCTGGATCTACCAGTCAAACTTTCAGCTCCTACCTCAGCATGGCTGTTCTTCCTCTGGGACTGCTTTCTTTCTAAAGCTTGGCATGGCTGACTTTTTCTCTCCAGGTGCCTGGCTAGGGTTGGACAGGCCTAGGGCAGAAAGAACGTCAGTCAACACATCTCCAAGTTCCACTCCAGGAGAGCCCAGGGCTTGGCTCACAGTTTGTGTGCTCAAGCATTTAAAAGTCAAATTTATGTACTTCTGAGCAGCAATGATTTAATCAAAGTCTGTCTAGGACTTTAAGAAGTGAATAAACCAAATGCATGCATGTCTAGACAGCTGGCTAGTGAGCATCCACTGCTCACGCTAGCTTTCAGTGCCCTGGGACACCCCCATGTCCACACACCTTGCACACAGACCCCAAGGACAGTGAGAAAATGATAAAGTGATCCAAGGAGGTGCCTGGTCTCAGATCCTAGCTCTAGAGTCCTAGTTTGCAGTCTTGGGAAATTTGCTTAACCTTCCTGAGTGCCATTTGCAAAGAGAATATAAAAATGGCATGTACGATCCCAGTTACACAAGGGAAGGGTATAGATGTTACACAGCACCCGACACAAGGGAGGTCTTTGCACACCCTTTTCGAGTGTGTGCTCACACAGAACTGTGCAAAGCAAGGCAATAGATCATGCCACTGAGAATTGGCAAGGCAGGGGACAGGGAGGGTCACCGTCAGGCTGAGGTGAAAGAAATGGGAGCTGGCACTGTGTGATGCCTTAGTTTTTTTGGTGACAGGGTTAGGCGCATGGCCTGCTGAGGCTGGCAGGGCACAGAAGAGGTTTCATCTGCCTGAAGAAGGTGGCTGGGGGCCAACAGCAGCCCCACATCCCCCTGTCAGGCTGCTGCAGAATAGAAACTGGCTGGCTTTTTGTCTCTGCCAAGTGGCCTTTTCTATGAAGAGATAACGAAGGACAATTAATCTAGCAATTGGGAGCAACCTTTGATGCTCCAGTAATTTCTCTGCCTTATAATTATGGGACAATCAGGGTTTTGCAAGCTCCCAATTAAATCACAGTCAGACCCAGTGGCTGTCAGAGAGTGGACACTGTAACCAGAGGCCAAGGGGGACCCAACGAAGGTGATAACCTGTGACCCCAAGGAAAGCCAGAGTGAGTAGGGCAGGAAGAAGGTCCACAGCTGGAGAAAGGGGCTCCCCTGAGTGGCAGCTTGGAGGCTTACAGAAGGCATTGTGAGTGGAAGAGAGTTTGGCTAAAGCATCTGGTGCTGGCATGCTCCTTAAAGGAACAAGCTCTTGGCAGGGCTATTTGCCCTGCTTGGCACATCCTAGAACAGCAGCCTGCCCCAATATCCATCTGGGAGTTCCTGTCATTTGGGCTGATTTCTTGTCTGCTCTGTTCCTGTGTCACCGAGAGCGACAGGCCAGGTCTAGATTCTCTGGTCTCTGCTCTAGTAAGAGACCAGCCTCTTCCATTTCTAAGCTATTTTCAGAAGATCAACACAGGATAGCTCCTGCTTTAGCAACACTGAAGAGAGAGAAAAATAAGCACACCCTTGGTAGAGCATTCCTAGTTCAGACTCCCATCAGGAAGGGCCTTGTGGGGCTGTGCAGGGTATGGGCTGCACTTAGTATTAGGAAGACTATGCTGGCTCTTTCAACATTCTGCTTCTGCCCTGAGATCACCTCAGGGGAACTCCCTTCGGGTTTCCTCATCCTCAATATTGCCTCCATTTGTGGGGTTCTGCAGGTCCCAAAACAACTTTTGACAGACCCACAGCTGTCCTGACCAGGCATGGCTATGCTCTTGAAGGAGGAAGGAACAATGGAACGTGAAGTCACATCTCTTTGCCACGGTCTCCTTCATTCAACCTCAAGGACAGAGGCCAAACTCACCTCTGCTCACTACACAGCTGTGGCCTGTACCCCAGCCACTCTGTCCCCAGCTCTGAGGGAGATGGTTGGGTGAGAGCTGGTGTCCCAAGGTGCAGGTATCTTACTCTAGGGAAAGCTGGGTGATTGTTCCACCCAGCTGCCCCTGCTTTTTGACACCCCTGTCTCTAGGTACTGGACAGCCCTGTTATAACCATTGGGCAGTCTGGAGTACCTGGCTGGGCCTGGCCTGCTTTCTTTTCAGGGTCTTGGCAGCCCCCATTGACTAATCCCATTTTGATGTCTGGAAACCAGGACAAAAATAAAAAAAGAAAGAAGGAAAGAAAGAAAGGAAGGAAGGAAGGAAGGAAGAAAGAAAGAAAGGAAGAAAGGAAAGAAAAGGTTCACTCCTCTGGACAATAGGAGAGCTGTGTACCTATATCCTACTGATTTTGGGGTCTTCCCACATGAACTCTGGAGACATGTCAGGAACAATAAGAAAAAGTCCACCTGACTAGCTCAGATTCTGATGATGCCCCAACATGTGGACCTGGCTTGTTCCATGCACGGTCCTGCAGCAATACTGCAGGCTAGGTGACTATGTCTTTTCAGCAGAGTGAGCACACGGGAGGCCATCTCTCACCTTTCCGTTATGAATGGAGAAGCTGAGGCCCAGAGAAATGAATGCACATGCAGAAGGTCAGTCTTCTGTGTAGCTGAAATGTAACCAAAAACTTAAGCAGTGATGCTGAGCTTTGGATGTATGTATGAGAACGGCAGGAGACGAAATGGCCCGGAGTAGATAAACCAGTGGATTCAGACTGGCTGTGGGCAGCCATCCCCACAGTGACATGAAGAGGGCTGTACTGGATAATTTCTTACCTGTAGTTTTGAGTTTGTCTCTGTGGCTTCCTGTGGGAATTAGCGGTGAGCGTCAACTATCACAACGAGACTGATGGCGCTGGCCCATCACGGGGTAGTGTCATGGCAGGTCCATGGGTGGCGTAAGAAGGGCACCTTGTTACAATGCCCAACTGGTTTCTCAGCTGCTTCATCACTTGCCAAGTGCACACAGCAGCCAAGGATCAATTCGTTCTGTATCCCACTGAGGGTTTCTCCTGAAGGAGGAGATGATTGATTTTTCAAAGCTGACACATAAACTTTAAGCTATTTGCAGTGCTCTCTGGTCCCAGCTGTAGCTCGGAATGGAAAGACAGCCATTTCAGTCATCCTCAGACAGATTAGACAGTAATAAACTGGCCTCTACAAGGCTAGCACATACCCTGCTGTAGTGGAAACTTCCACTCTCTGAGTGGCTGCTGTGTGTCTCCTCACCAGCCCCAGGGCCCTCTGGTGCCCGTGGGTCACAGGAGTGAGCTGGAGGCTAAGACAGAAGACCTGTGTGAAAGAGTAGAAGTAAGCACCACACACAGACTGATGCTGACATGTGCAGCTCCTTCGCTGGATCATCCCTTAAGCTCTCTGAATCCAGGATTGTCATCTATAAGGGAAGGGAGCAATTGTACCATTTGGAAACTTCCTGTCATTGACCAAGAGCAACTGTGGGGAGGACTGCAGGCTAGAGGCTCAAGAAGTGGCCTGAAAATAGATATTTTTGAGCAACCAGGATGGTCAGGCACTGTGTGCACTAAAAACAGACTTTCTCACTCTCTGTCCAGCTGCCTCACCACACTCATATGTTGGTGTGGCAAGGTATACCCATAGATGCAATAGTGGCATGATTGCTATGGCCATAACCAACCATTTTCTGATTGGATTTAAGGCCCTTTCTACAGGTAGAAATGCAGCCTGGCACTGTAATTCTGTTCAAGAGCCCATGGTTGGGAGCTTACATGTAGTTCTAAGGGTATTATTTTCCTAGATGAACAACATGGCAACAAACTGCCTTCTAAAAATACCTCATCTCTATGCCCCTAGATTAGGACAACACTCAACTTTTATCAGAGAAGTTTCTTAGCATAGTGAATGGTGGTTCGAACAAGAATCCCAATAACTGGTCAAAGTTCAAAGAATAAGTCTATGGAGTACTCAACTACAAATGCCACGCTTGTATTGCTCCCTTCCCAAGGCTCAAAGACCATCTTTGAGCCTTTGAAGAGAAGGTGGAAAGATTCTAAAAGGTTGGGGAGGAAGGGAACAGTGTCATAAACCTCTGTCTCCCTCTCTCTGTCTCTGTCTCTTTATCTCTCTGTCTCTCCGTCTCTCTCTCTCTCTCTCTCTCTCTGTGTGTGTGTGTGTGTATGTAAATAGGATTAAAATACAATGCCTGGAGTTCTAAGAAGTTGAAAAAATATATTAAAACTATCGATATATTAGAAAAAATAGAAAGAATACAATTGCACTTAGTTTATTGATGCCTTTTTCTTTTGAAGAAGGTGCAGTTGAGTAAATGCTTCCAAAGGTATGTGATCATTGTGCAAAGCTGAGCAGGTCACATGGTTTGTGATCCACATGATTTATAAGACACTGTGCCAACTCCTTTGCATTGCTTGCAGAAGATCCCCAAAACCTAGCCCATTGCTCAAACCTCTTTATGTGTTAGCAGGCCATTTCCCCACTGTTATCTGCCCTTACCAAGTCTTCTGTTCCCTGTGCCCCTGACTTGGTATTATCTCCTTGTTTCCAACTGCTGCCTCTTTATTCTCTTAATAGAGAGTGCCTTTGAGCTGGGTATGTAATGTCACCTGTGACTCTAGCACTTGGAAGGCGGAGAGAGGAAGAACAGAATGTCAAGGTTATCCTGGGCTACATAACAAACTTGAAGCCATCTCAATCACGTCTCAAAAAACCAAACAAAAAGTTTGAATAAAAAACGTTTTTAGCTGTGTCTTATTTAGGGTTTCCATTGCTGTGAAGAGACACCATGAAAAAGGCAACTCTTATAAAGGACAGCATTTAATTGGGTCTGGCTTACAGGTTCTGAGGTTCAGTCCATCATCATCATGACAGGAAGCATGGCATGGCACAGGGGGAGCTGAGAATTCCACATTTGATCTGACTGCATACAGAAGACTGGTTTCCAGGCAGCTAGGACGAGGGTCTTAAAGCCTTCACCCACTGTGACACACTTTTTCCAACAAGACCACACCTCCTAATAGTGCTACTCTTTGGGACAAGTGTATTTAAAACACGACAAGCTGTAAAGTCATTTTTAAAAAACTCACTCAAGAACCTTAGAGGTAAGCAAGAGTTCACTGGTAGTGTCAAGGCCCAGGCCTTTCCTGTCTGCTCTAACATCCTTAGATATGTTTGTCCTCAAAATTATTACTTTATGATCTCAAGATAGCTGCTGAAGCCCCAAGCAAGCCATCAGCATTGTGTTCAAAACATGACAGAGAGGCTCAGCTTCAGGAAATATTTGTGAATTAAAAAGAAGTTATTCAGAAGAATTAGCATTCTGAGTATCTCACTGGCCAGAACACAATATGTGGCACTTCTTGATATAAGACAAGGAGAGAAAGCAGGTACCAGTCCCAAATAAATAAGAGAGAACCAAAAATATATGGTTTGATCAGCACAAAAAGAAAAAGAAATGGATTTTTCTGAGACACGTTCTGGAAACTACCTTGACATACCGCTTAGAGAGAAAAATTTTCTCTGTTATTAATTTTACCACATTCAAATGGCTGATTCTACCGAAGTCACCAACTCATTGTCTGTATTGTTTACTTCTTTTCTGGGACAAAATAGCTGACAAATCACTTTAAGGAGGAAGGATTTTTTTTCATCATGGTTTCAGAAGAATCAGTTCATTAAGGCAGGGACGGTGTCGCCGTGGGTGTGGGTCGATCCACAGTGGCAGAAGACTACTGCCCTAGCTCCTCTCATCTTGATGAAGCAAGAAGCCAAGCTGTGGACTCATTGGAGGTGGACTGTGCCTGCTGACTAGGTGCCCCAAAATAGAGCTACTAGCTGGGGGTCAGATGCAGAGTCTGGGACTCTGGTCTCGGGAAGCAGTCATCGGGACCTCCATCACCGGCAGCTCCATAGTGTCAGATTCCAGGAAGCATCTGCTCTCCCAATGGTCCTCACTTGAATCTCACTTGGGTCACCTGGTTTGTAGGGCTACTATCCCGAGACCATGCTAGCTTCACTGTTTTGCTTGGAGGAGGCAAATCCACAGTGACCAAAATACTCCTAAAACCGTGAGTATCCAATGGACACTAGGTGACCCAAAACATGACAAATGTCTATTGTGAACTCCATCTGTTCAGAGAAATGACTTTCAAGCTGGTGAGATGACACCTTTAATATCTAATTACAGGTGGGTCTGATTTTTGTTTTGTTTTGTTTTTTTTTTTTTTTTTCCAGAGACATCTCATCTCTTCTTAGATACAGGCTTAGTTGGCTGGGTTAAAAACTTCTGTTTTTATTTTTGGATAGCACAACTATAGATTAATGTAGGGAGAAGTAGAGTCTGCTAAACATGGCTTCTCCCACCCCCAAATGGCAATTGTTTTGGTTATCTTGGTCTTGATTTATGTTCTCCAGAAGATCTGGACATACTTCCCTCTATGGATAAGTTGTATCCAGCATAGAATAGATTTCTAGATATTTTATCTTTTTCTCATTTAAGCTAGGTCTTTTCTCTTTTTGAATTGGCTATTGTATGTAAGAAGGCCACTGTTTTTTTTTTTTTAATAAATCAATTTATACTAAACACTTTTAGGTAAGTCAGGGTTGTGGCACATACCTTTAATCCAAGCAGGTACCTCCCTTCAGGCAGATAGATCTCTGTGAGTTAGAGGACACTCGGGTCTACAGAGTGAGTTCCACAATGGTCAGAGCTATGTTAAGAGATGCTCTCTGAAAAATAACAAAACAAACAAACAAAACCTACCACTTCTAGTATTGTTTGTTTGTTTGTTTTTAAAACCCAACTATCCCTCTTTACTTTGTCTATGTGTGTGCACATGGGCAAGGATTCCACAGTGCACATGTGGAGGTCAAGGGACAACTTGTAGGAGTTGGTTGTCTGCTACCGTATAGGTCCCAGGGATAGAACTGCTGTCGGCTGATTGAGTAGCAAGCTCCATTGCCCAATGGGACCACATCCCTGGCCCCTGATTTGGTTTTCTTTCCTTTTTAGACAGCCTCACTATGTAACCCTGGCTGGCCCTATCCCCACTCTGTAGCCTGGGCTGTCCTCAAACTTAAGGTAATCTTCCTGCCTCAGGAGCTTGAGTGCTGGGGGTATAGGCTTGCACCACCTTGGCTGGCTTAGCACTGTTTTTCTTATTTTGATGCTGGACCTTTAAACTTGTCCCCCTTAATTACATCAGTAAATGCAGCAAGCACACTGTTTAACTCTCTGCCGTGCAACGAGTACTCTTGCCATGGTATGTTGAATAAAAACCGCAGTGGTCAGGGTAATCCCGAGAGGTGGTTCATCCAGGTCTCACTTGACTGGGCTTGCGGCAGGAGAGGTCAGTGTCTACATGCTTCTCAGCTTCCTTGGAGCTGTGAGCTTTCCATCATCTTTCCGTTAAAAATTACCAGGAGCCAGGCGGGACGGAGTTGGCTGTACTGAGTAATCTCAGTACTCAGGAGGTAGAGGCAGCAAGATTGGGAGCTCAAGGCTAGCTTGGGCTATGTAATAAGACTCATATACAATGAACGAGTAAAAAGGTAAATAAACAACAAAGGATTCCAAGTTCTGAGTTATAAGACACACCTCTTTACCAAAGTGGTTTATTCTATTCAATGCTTCAATCAAGACTTTTAGTCAATAGATCTGCTGGCATATGTGGAAAGTAGTATGGTTTTCTTTAGTATGATGAATTATAGGAGTTGCCTCCTGAAGAAGCATCTTGAATTACTAGAATAAGCCCCAAGGCTGAGGCATGTTACCCCTTTCAAATGCATATGTGTGCATTCTACTTGCTCATGTTTTCCTGGGGACTTTTGCATGTCACTGCCATAAGGACAGCATATGGAGCTATCCATGGCTGGAGTTCAGATGCTACAATGCCATGAAAATGATGTATGCCGTCGAAACTGAACTCGAAGCGTGAACGTGTGTCTTGACCTACCTGGTGGACACACACAGTACATGTGCTCTCTCTCTCTCTTGTATTCCCCACCTTTCTGGAGCTGATACTCTGCCCCCGCCAGCAGCAGAGTCATCAGGGAACCAGCTGACAGCATACAGTGGGTCAGTATCACAAAACCGGCTTCCTACCGTAATATTTTCCCCTGGTATCATTTCTAGTTTCATTTCTAAAGCTGTGAAGAAACACCTTAACTACAAGCAACTCAGGGAGGAAGGGTTTATTCTGACTCAATTCCAGGTATAAGTCCATCACAGGCAGGAAGACAAGACGGCAGGAACTTATTACACCTGAGCACGTAGGTTCCATGGTTAGGAGTAGAGAGAAATAGATGCATGCGTGCTCAGTGTAAGAGTGGCAGGAAATGGACCGACGCACGCTCAGTGTGGGCGTGGAGAGAAATGGACGCATGCGTGCTCAGTGTGGGCGTGGAGAGAAATGGACGCATGCGTGATCAGTGTGGGCGTGGAGAAAAATAGATGCATGCGTGCTCGGTGTAAGAGTGGCAGGAAATGGACGCATGCGTGCTCAGCGTGGGCGTGGAGAGAAATGGACGCATGCGTGCTCGGTGCTCGGCTCGCTTTGCGGTGCTCAGAGAATCATGTTCCCATGTCAGTTAAGGCAATCAATACAACCCTCAGCAGACATGCCCACAGGTCAACCAAATCTAGACAGTGTGTCTCTGGGACTCTCCCCAGGTGATTATAAACCATCACATTGGGTATATGAGGACAGGATTACATCGAAAATGTAGGGGCATCTGTGCCAGCATGTCTGCCTGTTCTACCGTTTTGGAGTTTTGTCTTTACTTGTTTCCTGGATTCTTGGGCTCTGGTCTCACTCTTGGATGGCATTTGGGAGCACAGAGTTCCCCTCTCCTTGAGAGCTTGAGGGAGTCTCTTGGTGGAGGGCAAAGCTAGTTCTGTAGTGGATAGTGGCTTTTTGACAACACTCTCCTTTTTGGCCCTGAGAAATGGGGCTCATTTTCATCATCCATGCTTTCTTTGTAAATCGCTCATTTTGTCCATTTGTTTTCATTTATTTTCAAAGATCTGAGTCCCCTATTAAAATTCTGTCCCTTTCCCCTATGTGTAGTTATTTTCCCATTATCTCTTTTAATTATGTCAATCTGAGTCCCCTTTCTTTCAGGATTAGCTTAAACAGGGTTCATCTATTTTATTCCTTTAGTGGCTCCTCCCTAAAAAGCTATCATCTGCCCAAACCCACCATGACACCGGCACTTACACCACCCCAACACCTTTATTTCTGCTCCCACTGAGCCAGCCTCCACTTTCAATCCTGCTACTTTTGTTCCCTTGAATCTCCTTCCATGTCACTCTAAAGGCAACTGGACCAAGTGGCCATGTACTGGCAACCCTAAGACCATGAGCCAAAACAAATCAATCTTCTCTTTTTAAAGTTGTTTTTCTTAGTCCTTTCGCCACAGTGATGTAAATCTGGCTAACACGAGTATACTATGGCATAAGACACCCATGGTAGTCTCTGTGTCCCATTGTCACCTGGGCATGGCCATATGACCCAAGTCTTAAAGACTTGAGCAGACCTGGGCTGCTTCTGCCGGTTCTTGAGAAACTGAGGCTTACCCTATATAAAGGAGGCTCTGGAGAAGCCTTTTCTTCTCTTTATACTTCCTGGTAGGGATTGGAACATGGCGTGTGGAGCAGCAACTGCTTTCTTGTCAACTTGAAGAAAAAGGGCAAACACACTGGCCTCGATTCCATTAGCAGCCATTTTTCTTGTGCAGGAAATGGCCGGCCGTTGTTTGTTCACATGACGGTTGGTGAGTTTTCCGGGGCAGCGGAATCTATCCCTACTGGGGTAGCTGCCTACCACCGCATGACAGAGTGCACTGAAGTGTGGGGCAGCAGCACCTCAGCCAGTTTTTAAAAATTTCATGACCTTTGAATCAGGAATTCTGTCAGGGTACAGTGGGGGTACCTCATCCTTTGCCTTATGCTCTCTGGGGCTTGTTAGGGGTGTCAGTAGCAAATCATCCTGAGGAGGCCCTGTGAGGTCTGCTGGCATGGCATGTTCAAGATGGCTCTTCATGCACAGGGTTTATTGCTGGGCAGGGTGGCCAGTGCTCTGCCTGATATTCCTTGGCCTCTAGGAAGGATCACTGAGATCCTGTTCAGCGAGGTCCTCTGGTGGTGGGAGGTATAGATAAGACCCATGGCAATTAGCTCTGTGGAGAGCTGGTATACCTAGAAGGTGGGCAATGCTTCAGCCCCCATCTGCCGGCTTTGCTTCCACTTCCCCTTGGTGGTCAGGGGAACCCCCGACTGTAGAGATTCAACGGGTAGAAGGGTACTTGTTGGGATTCTGTAAACCCAACCCCTTAGTTACTTAGCAACAGCTAAGTATACCCTACCCCTCAATTACCCAGCAGTGGCCAGGTATGCTCCGCCCCAGTGACCTGATACTATAAAGGAGCGGCTTGACCCCTCCTCTCTCTCTTGGCCTCTCCTGCCCTTGTGCTTTTGCAGCCTTGCTCTCCCATTTCCCTTCCCCCCTCTCTCCCACATGCTCATGGCCAGCCTCTACTCCTACTTCTCTCTCTCTGCCTCTACCACCCTCTTAACTCTCCCATGACCTGAATAAACTCTATTCCGTACTATACTGTTGTGTGGCTGGTCCCTCAGGGAAGGGATTCCCAACATGGACCCCCCAGAGGCATCTCCCTTGCCCTCAGGCCTCGCCGCACCTCCATGGGCCATATGCCCCCCACTCTCTTCATCCTTCCCCTAACATTGGTGCCGTGACTCGGATCGTTATCCTCTCACAACATTGGTGCCCTGTGACTCTTCCTTTCAGTGACTTTTCCTTTCATTGGTGCCCTGTCATCTTTTCCTTACAGTACTGCCCTACCTGAGGGGAATGGCAGTGCGTCTGTGGATTAGAGGTAAGAGCTATCTTAGAGACAAGGCCTTTAATCCTGCTACTTCAGGAGGTAGTTATGTGATAGACAGGCACACAACCAGGTTCTAGCTTTGACTCCTTCTGTGACCTGGGTGTCCACTATTCATGTGAAACCTGTGGGAAATGTCTAGACATCCTCAGACATTCTGAACTCAGTACATGGGCCTCTCATCTGACCCTCAGCTCTGGCCTATTGAACTCCTTGTATGTTTCACGGCCACAAGGGCTCTCTCCAGACTCTGGGCTTTGGGGTGTGTGCCTTTTGATGCCTGCCAGGCCTTCCTCTCCATTCTTCCTATTCCTCCTTATCCTTCACAACCCATCCCAACTGCCCTCCTAGCAGCTTCTCTGTCTGCCCCACCCCCCTGCTGAGTTCTCATGCCAGTCTGACCCATCTCTATGGACTCCCAGCATTTATCTGGGAATGTGAGAACTTTCAGTCTTTAACCCTGTGACTTTCCTCTTCCTGCCCCAGTGCCCAGCATGGTCCCAGTATAGAGTGGCAGTAGTCAGTGTCTGCTGGAGAAAGGGGGCAGGAGTGAGGAGAGGCTGCAGACTCCTGCAGAGTGCAGGGCACACTGATGGGAGAGCCTCAGGGGGGTCATCCCTGTGAGCACTCTGCTTTAAAGCCCCCAGAGGAACTGACATTGGGGCTGTAGTTCTCCCTAAACTCTTGAAGGCAACGGAAGAGTGAGCGTCCAGCCTGAGCTGGAGGCTGTGGTGCTCCTGCTCCCGAACAGCCAAGGTTAGAGGCAGAGTGTGCTGATCTAATATAAGGAACCTTGTGAGGTCTGCCGTTCAGCACCCCAACAGAATCCTCCTTTGCTCTGCCTCTGCCTTTCCCAGTCATCATGAAATCCAACACGGAATTTGCAAACACTTGTTTTGTTTCCACCTTTCTATTTAAAAAGTTTTAATTGTGCTACACTATGTTTCATACGATCATTCTCATGCAAGCACATGACAAATTTGAGGCATTCCCCCCAAGTCTCTTCTCAGTCTCCCCTACCACTTCCGCTACTCCCCCTTTCCCCGCTAAGTTTTTCTTTTACAGTGATAACTTTGCTGTAGATGTTTATGCATCTATATAGAATGTATAAACCCTGGGACTTCTAAGTGAGAGGAAACATGTACTATTTGTATCTCTGAGATTGACTTAATCCACTTAATACGATCGCTTCCACTGGCGTCCGCAGGTTCACAGATGACAAAGTCTCACTCTTAATGGATGCAAAGGCTTCCAGTGTAAATGTCCATCATACTTTCTCTACCCCTCCGTTGTTGGATACCTGTGCTGAATCTATAACTTAGCTGTTACTCAGAGCGCTGTGACAGACACTGGCCTGAAAGGATCTCTGTGATAAGGTCCCCTGGGGTCCTACGGGTCAACACCCAGGAGTAACACAGCCAAGTTATAACACTGTGTCTGTTGTTTAATGGGCTAGTTTACATTGCCTATTAGTATTATACATGAATTCCCTTTTATTTACATCTTCTCCAGCACTTGTTATTACTTGCTTTCTCAATGATTGGTGTCCTGCTCATGTTTACCATCTGTGGTCTTTGAATGTACATGGCTCAGGGAGTGGTATTATTAGGTGGTGTGACCTTGTTGGAGTGGGTGTGGCCATGGAGGAAGTGTATCACTGTGGGGCTGGGCTTTGAGACCCTCCTCCTAGCTGCCTGGAGACAGTCTTCACCTGACTGCCTTCCGATCAAGATGCAGAACTCTCAGTTCCTCATGAACCATGCCTTCTGGATGCTGCCATCTTCTTGCCTTGATGATAATGTACTGAACCTCAGAACCTATAAGCCAGCCCCAATTAAATGCTGTCCTTTATAAGAGTTGACTTGGTCATGATGTCTGTTCAGAGCTATCAGAAGAGTGCCAATCAAAGACACATTGAGATTCCATCTCACCCCACTCAGAAAACACCTGCTTTGAACCCAGCTTTCTGCTGGAAAACTCACAAGCAGAGTGCTGAGCAGCTGTGGAGAGTAAAAGCTCCCTGCTGACCCCAGAGCCTGAGGACAAAGAACGGGTTCTAGCGTTGGACAATGTTGCAGCTGTAGGAGTCCACAGCTAGCCTGGCTCTCCTACACCCGCTGAGCTGCATCTGGCCATGGTCTCATTTCTTCTTCTCCATATCTCCTCAGCTTCTCTTCCAAGATCCCAATGGCCCAGACTTCTGAGCACAGCAACAGAGCATCAAACCCCAATGGGCACTGGCTCTTCTTTGAGCTGGTATCACAGCAAAGGGTTCTTTGAATGAGTCAGAGGAGCAGAATGGGTTTGGAAAGATGAGTTTGGCTATCCCTGGAGACTCAGTTGGAGGAGGTGGGATGGAGGAGACTTCAGAAGACTCTTTCGGTCCCCTTAATGACAGGTGATGTTGAGATGCAGCGAGGGATGAAGGAGATGCTGGCAAGAAGAGAAATGCAAGGACATCAAGGATGGTGATGGGGACTTCCCTGGACAGCTTCTGGGAGGTGACAGTAAAAAGGCTCAGGAAGAGGGCAAGGGGTTGCTGAAGAGAACACGGCTCCAGGTTGCTGCTGATCCCTAGAGAGGAAAGAAATATGGGAGAGGGGACCATGAGGCCAGCTAGACACTTGCCCTCCGTACTTTCTTTTAATTGTAGCAACTGAATGACAGTCCCTAGTGTGGGTCACAGGAACCCCTCTCAGTATCTGTTTATGCTTGGGTTTTACTCTAGGCTCTCTTCAGCCAGTGTACCTGTGAGCACAGCTTCTAGGGTTCTTTGTGCTAAGGCCCAGCATGCACACACAGGACATTTATGTCCTTGGTAGGGAGCACTGTTTTGCTTAGAACTACTGAAGAACATTCCAGGTAGATGGAAAAGTGGAAGAAAAATAAAGGCTAGGACTAGAGGAACTGGGGAGTCTGGAGTGTCCGGGAATGAAACTGAAGAAGAGGAGTCAGTCAGGACGAAGTAAGCTCATTCTCCAGAAGCAGAGCTCCACCTTGAACTTCAGAAAATCTCGAGAAGCTTTCAGTCATCTTTATTTTATTGACAGTAGTTTCCCAGAACATGTACACATCCAGAAAGAGTCTGAGGTGGAGTGGGGGGGGGGGGAGCGACAGGATCCATTGGTGATGTCTGCTGAGGTGGAGCGGAGGAATGAAGTGATCCATTGGCGATGTCTAACATGGCTGCAGTAGAGCCCAGAGCGCTGTGGACTTTCTCACCTATAAGAAAAATCCATGAGGTGTGGGGGCTTCAAGATGCTTGTCATGGGAGGCCAGCTGGGAGTCACGATGCCGAGTCAGCCAAAGATGAGTTTGGAAATAGCCACGGAGTGATTGCATTTTGGAGAGCCAAGACAGCTGAGTGGATACCTTACCATAATATCCCCTTTAATGAGGACATGAAGGAGGAAGAAGAAACAGCAGGAGAAACAGGGCCCTCCAGAGATTTTTCTGTCCTCTGGCACACAAACACTGCCAGTGAGAGAGCACATGCCCAGCAGCGACCCCACGCAGGATACTGTCTGTGTCCCCTCTCCTCCTCCTTGTAAAGTCAGTGCATAATTACCAGAAAGCATTTTTTAACTGAATTTTAGATGAGCATTTTGACAAAATATAATATTGGCAGCAATCGTTATCAAACATTCATGTGTAGCAGGAGAGATAAAGCCCGGATCCATAATTCATACGGCGTGTGTATTACCAAGCCTGCACCAGGGGCTGCATCTCAATGAAGCTGCCTGAGTGCTATTTTCTGCCAGACGCAGGCTTTCATCATTTACATTATTCACTAGGTTTTCCAGAACAGTAAATCTTAAATATATATTTGTGTTGGGAAGAGCATGTGTGCATGTCTGTATACACACAGAGGGATGAGCACCCGTTTGGGCATCCAGTCAGTGAGTGTGCGCTCCAGCTGGAGGGGCCACAGCGACATCAGGAAACGTTGGTGAAGGCATACGTCACTGTGGACTCCCCTGCTCTGTGTACAGGCAGTAAATCCATCCACCCTTGGATTTCAATCTTTGGATCCCCTAGCACTGCCCTTGGAAGCTTGAAATGCAATGGACCACAGCAAGTGTGCCTGTGGCAGCTTAAGAACCAAGCTTCTTCAAGTCCACCCTCTGCCACATGTGGTAGGAACTGTCCCCGGAAACTCCAAGGTTCAGCTAGAAAGAGAACACTTAGAAGGATGGCACTACACTCCAAGCATGAATGTTTGTTTGTCATTGACTACACAGAAGGCACATGCTTCTTGTTTGCCCCACCCACCCCCTACTTTCCAAGATTTATTCGGTTAAAAGTGATACTTGTTTTCATGAAATCTCACAGGACATATTCAGCGGGTGCTATACAACTTTATTGTTCTTGTGATTTCAATTTTGCTGTCCCTTTCAACTGCTTGCCCTTCTTACCCGGATCCCAGTTTCTCCACAGAGAAAGATTTTCCCAGCAGCCCCAAGCATTGTCATGCCCAACTAGCTCTCAGATTCCTCACACCACCAATGAGTACATCTACAGGACTTCTGGCCAACAGATGAGCTACTGGACATCCTAAAGCATAGGATCATTATCCTGTGCTTTCAGCCCATCAATGGGTCTATGCAGTCCATGCGGTCCATGGGGTCTCCATCCCTTTGCTCTTCCTCCCATGGTCTGTGTGGTCCTTACAGGAAACCCACACACACACACCACACCCATTTCAGGACCAGGAGACAAGAATCTGGGTCATTGCCTGAGGCTAAGTTCATCTCAGGGAGTCCTTAAAGCAGAGTTTTGTCTGTTCCCAACTCTATAGCTGCTAGATGTGTTCCCGAGAAGCTCTTCCCTGGCTCGGAGCCCCACAAGTATGACTTGTGTGTTTGTTCAACCCCATTGACACCAGCCTCCCCTCCATCAGCCCCACCCTTCACTCCCCATGAGTACCCACCCCAAGTAGGTCTCTAGTGAACTTCTTGTAGGCTAGATCCCTTGGCAATGTTAGAACTTGGCCTACCATGATCAGGATTTAGAGTAGTCTAAGCCAGCAGAATCCAGGTAAGATGATGGGGGCCCCTTTGTTGGTAGGAAGCATTGTAGATGTATTCATCATTGATGTGGAGAATCTTAGAAGTAGTTGGAGGTGACGATGCTTAGGGACGCTGGGAAAATCTTTCTCTGTGGAGAAACTGGGCTGGAGGGAAGTAGGGCAGGCAGTTGGAAAGGACAGCAAAATTATATTCATAAGGACAATGAAATTGTGTGACCCTTCTGAATGTAATCTATTGATTGGAAACAAACAATAAAAAGCCCTGCATGAATAATTAGCATTTTATGGCTGAGTGTGAAAAATCACAGGCTTTCCAATCTCTACTGGGAGATTCAGTTCTGCAGTAAGAGGTAGGAGCAAGACATAGAGGTTAAAGATCCAGGTTTGGTTACAAGACAGAGTCTCAAGTGCAGGCTTTTGCAGTCTTAACCCCAGGTGAGTTGGCTAGGTCAAGCTCTCAGTCTGGTTGAGAAGGAACAGGACAACAGAAATTGCACTGGAGGTGTCTGGATCAGTGACCTTGAACATTTGGTAATCAGGTCTACTGAGTAGACTATTTTCTGCTGTCCAAAACCAGTGTCATGCCCTTGCTTGAAGCAGTGCTAGGTTATTCCTTCAGAAGCTCATGCTGTTCAATCAGCTCCCTTTCTCTCCTGGACACAGCTAAAAGCTAGAATCATACCTACAAAGAACAGCCAGGACAGTACTAGTTCTTCTAAGGGGAGGGAAGAAATTGGTCTGGACTGGTCAGTGATGTCCCAGGAGTGTGGCTAAAGGCTCAGAGTGGCCTGACAGGCTGGGAGTGGAAGAGGGGATTAGAGACAGGGGTTACACGAGGCAGAGCTTACTGACATGGTATATCCTCCTTGGGTGGTGGGCTCTGAGAATAGAGGCTAACATGCTGTTCCTGTGGACCATGGAGATATGAAAATAAGGCCCACACTATGAAAAGCAGAAATGCCAGCATCACCGTGACAGGTGTCAGGAGGAGCCAGAGATTCAGAAAAGAGGGTGTGGTGGCTGGCTGGACTCTATCCCTACTGGTCCCACAGCAGGGCCCTGGCTCTCTGCAGTCCAGTCTACAGTGAGAGATGATTCTCACATATGAGCAGAGATCTTGGTGGTGGCTTCTATCTTAGACCAGGTTTGGCAGTAGGTGACATCAGCAGTGACAGTGGGGACAGGCGTGAGATTACCATCTCAGAAGCTGGTAGCTATTGTAATTGTCATGAGTAGTAAGGGGAGAGTGGTGGCCAGGGGACCTAACCTGCAGATTTATGCTTGTGGTTGATAGAAGAGGATATTTCTAGGGCAGGGGGCGACTAACCATGTCTCCCTTTTCAGGATGTAGAACTCTTGAGACTAAAATCAAGGAATCTCTGAGCCTGCTGAGGTGATTGGGTTATCTTGCCTTTGGGGAAAACTAACAGAATATGCGCACGCCATGACACACACACATTCTCACATCCACCCACACGTGAGTGTACAACTGAAGGACAGAACCCGGGCCTTCATGAGAAAGGAGACTGTGTCACCATGGCAGCTATGTATGGGGGTGACTGACCAGAGCGTTTAGGGCCTATGTAATGATGACCACAGATACTCCAAGTTGGCCCAGGATTGTCCCAGCCATAGTTAAAGGTATACACATTTAATTCACTAGACAGAGCCTACTTGAAAGGTATAGGGCTTGGAGGATGAGCGCCACTGACCTCTCAGAGCTGAGCAGAAGACCAGTAACACTGGGGTTAGGAGGTGAGGGCAGGTGGCATTTGGTATTTGATTACTCTTCTCTGTCAAGCAAGGGTTTCCCAGGAGAACCCATTCTCATGGAGTGAGATCTTCAACAGATCTTCTTAGTTAACTCTCTGGTTCTCCACAACTATGTCAAGAACACAACTGTGCAGGTAATTGGTAGGCTAGGACATCTGTTTGTGGATTTAGGAATGTCATCATCATTAAAAATAATCAGATGAGCAAGAAGTAACAAAGACTCCTGTATTCCAGGACACAGAAGTCTGAGGAACTGTTAGGGCCACTGTGTCCATGAAAGCTGTATGAGTCAGACACTGTCAGCACATGTGCGCCACCAGAGAAAGGACTTCCTGCCTCCACAAAGGAAGAAGACACAGGAAAACATGCAGTAGGCCTTCTGTGCCCCATACTAGCAATGGAGATTCCTAGGTAATTAGAGATGGCTAAGAATTCACCCCGAAATTTCTGAAGACAGGGAAGGCCAAGACTGAGGGCATACTGAAGACCTTGCTGTATAAGCCCATAGTAGGGAGGGGAAGAGGAGGAGGGGGAGGAAGTGGAGAAACAGGAGTTGGAGTTTGTCTTTCCATAAGAGCCCACCCCGGTGAGAGCAGCACTAACTTGAACTTGAGCAGGAACAGAGGCTGTCTTGCCTCACTCAGTAGTGCCTCTCATCCCATTGAAACAATGAGTTTTAGCATTCTTTCTGGATGCAGCTCTCCTCAAAATGCAGCCGACCACCTGCAGCTTTGATCCTTCTTTGTAAAGAAGGAGGTGAATGCTAAACAAGTCTCTTTGGCCATCTTGAATTCTTCTTCCTCTGGCATCTGTTTCTAGATCATGTTGACTAAATTCCTTTTGGCAAATGAAATACATAGTTTTTTTTTTTCCTCCCCACCTTTATTTTAGACCCTATAAATTGATTAATGTGCCCTAAGTTAGTAAAAAAATTTTAGGCCATACCACTCATTTAGCTTTTTTAAAAAACGCACTCCTTCAAAAAATTGTTGTTTACTGATGGATTAGGACACTAAAATAATTTCATGATGAAACATTTTATGTCCAGGGGATGGGAAGATGATTCAGTCAGTAAATACTTGCTGTGTCAGCATGAGGTCTTGGGTCCAGATTCCTAGTGCCCATAGGAAAGCTGGTCATGATGGTGCTTGTTTCTAACCTTGGTGTTAGAGGCACTATACAGGCAGGTCCCTGGAGCTTACTGTCCAGCCAGTCTAACAAAAATGGTGAGAGACTGTGCCTCAAAAACCACGATGGAGACCTTGTAAGGCAACGCAACTGGTAAAGACACTTACTGCTGAAGCCTGACATCTTAAGTTCAGTCCCAGAGACTCACGTAAATGTGGACAGAGTCAGTTTCCTGGAAGGGTGTGGTCCTTGATTAGTTGACCTTGTTCCAGAGGATAGCCCCTCCCACTGGACTCAGCAGGTGATCCAAAAAATTAGAAGGCAAAGGAAAAGACATAAATTAGGGAGGAGTTAGGGAGGTAGGAGTGGATCTGGGAGGAATTAGGAGGAATAGGTGTGAATACAATCATAATATGCAATATGAAGTTCTCAAAGAATTAATTAAAAAATTATTAAAAAACTGCAATGAGCTCAGGGGCTGGAATGTAGTTGGTTGGAAGAGCGCTTAGCTAGTACACGTGAAGCCCTGAGTTTAATTCTCAGCACCTCATAAAATGGGAGCTCTGGTACATACCTATAATCCTTGCAAGTGGCATGAGAATCAGAAGTCCAGGGACACCCTTGGCTACATAGTGTCTTTGGTGCTAGCCTGGGCTACATTAGATACTGCTTGAAAAATTAAGGCAAGATGGATGACAAGCTTTGTACAAAGCAGGAGTTGAGAACCTGGCAGCCTTGGCCTTGTGGGGCTTGATCCTACCCACTGTGTAAAAAGTCCAGTCACAGCTGAGCTCTTCCCACCTCCAGCCCCCCATCTTCTGTGGCACAGCTCAGGTGGGTGTGTCCTAAGAGAGCCAGCTTGTTCTCTGGCAAGTCTTGCTTCAGGCCTCAAGTTCTCTTGCACTAACTTTCAGCCCATTGCCCAAGGCAAGCATCCCTAAGGTCGTCATCAAAGGTTCCTTTCTGCCTGTGACTTTCATGAGCAGGCCATGTCATTATTGTTTACTTCTTCTCCTTCAGAGAACCAGGGATTGTTCATGTTCTGAACAATGCCAGGACCTGGCCTCAACAGGCCCCTCAATTGCCAACAAGAAATACTGCAAAAATCCTGCCCTAACTTTAATTATGCATGGTCATCCAGCCAGCAGGAGGAAGCTGGCTCCTCTGGAGACCTCCCCAGGCAG
The DNA here is from genome assembly GCF_963924665.1 of Micromys minutus. Taxonomy (NCBI): domain Eukaryota; kingdom Metazoa; phylum Chordata; class Mammalia; order Rodentia; family Muridae; genus Micromys; species Micromys minutus. Next base: position 33,216,749 of record NC_137981.1, read on the forward strand.
TAGAGAGGACAAGCTGCCTGCAGGCTCCCGAAGGGCTTGGAATCTGGCCCACTTCTTGATTTGGGATGGACAAAGAGTACTTAGAAAAACAAAATATTTATTTCTGAGTTATTATTGCATAACAAAACTAACTGGGCAAACGAGGAAGTTTTTAGTTTTACACATAGTCTGGCTTAGTTGCTCAGGCTGGTCTTGAACTCATTCTGCAGACTAAGCCGACATTGAGACTTCCTTCAAAGAGCCTCTCACCTGAGCCTTGGTTGTGACTGGGATCTGGCCAAGAAAACGTTTGATGGTTTTCTTGTAGTGACCATCACTCTGTTTCCGTGGGAGAGATGTTGGCCTTGTGCGTCACATCATCACGTGTCCAGTGGAGACCGTCATGGACTTACGGGCACAGTGACAGAGTAGGACCATGAGGTAGCACGTGATAGCTCATGCTGGGGCTGTATTTACCAGCCTGGTCCTCCTGGGATTCCAGAGCATTCCCAATGGCCTCCCACAACAGAAACTGGCTGCAGCAGTCCAGAGCTGGGCTCAGCCTGTCACACCCATGAATTTTACACTCTCCATATGCCATTAGTTGATACTGTCTCACTAATGGCACCCCCGCTAAACACACAATTCCATTTTAAAGGAGCCTTGTGTTTCTTCGTGGAGTGCCTGAACCGGGGAGCACGTACCAACTACTAACTCTCCAGACGGGAGGAAACCGAGGTAGAGAGAGCTCTGTCCTCGCCCAGGATCTCACAATAGCTGAGCTGCAGAGTGCTCAACACCATCCAGTCTTGTTTCTCCTGAAATGGGCAGTCTGTCTTGTGAAGGCCAGACCAGCAACCTCTCAAAGTGATTCATTCAGCAGACATTAAAGTAGAATTCCACATAACTGTGCTGGGGTCGGCATCCCAAAGTACCACAACGGGTGGCTTAGATCATGGATCTCAGTGCTCTGGAGGCCAGGGATTTAAAAGGATGTTGGCACAGTGGGTATCATCTATGTCGTTCAGGAGAAGTCTGTCCTCTGCTCCTCCGACAGCTGCCATCAGTGTGCCAGCGAGTAATCACAGTCTTTGGCTGACAGCCATGTGGCTCTGATCTCTGACTTTATCTCCTGTGGGTGCTCCTCTTTGCCATGGTGATGTCCAAATCTTCCCTCTAAATGAGAACAGTAGCAACCCTGTACTCTAGAGACTGTTCTACACGAGCAAGGCTCCACTGTAACCAGTTGGTAGGCAAAGCTCCTATTCCAAGCAAGATCACCTGCTTAGGGGATGGAGTAGGACCTCTGATCAGTAGTGCCTCTGAAACTGAAGGGAACACAATTCAGTTCTACAGAGTCCCAGTCTTTTATCCTCTTGTTGTCTAGGACGACTTTAACAAGTCAGAATCCCTTGAATACAATGTGGGTTCTTTAGAAGGCTAGAAGAAATTGTTAGGGCTTTAAGTACATTGAATAACAGGGTGCCAGCATTCTGAATCATTTCCACATAACTGGTTGTACCTCTTTCTGGAGGTCTTTGATGACTGAACTGGACGGATAGAAGGATCTGGAGAGAGGAAGATTTTAGGTTCAGGGCCTCACACTGGTATGTTTTGGGTGGGAGGTGCTTACTAGCACAATTCCTTTCCATAGTCAGGTATAGACTCTAAGGGCAGGCTTGTATGTACTGTGTGGATAAGGAGAGTGAGTGAGGCTTTGGCCCTGTTCAGGCAGAGAAACAAGCTCGATGCCTGCCTGCTTTTACCTGTGAGACCATTACCCTTATTCCAGGCTTTCCCTGTCGGGCGATTCTGGTGCCCAGTGTAGGTGAGCCAGGGTTGTTTCTCCACCCAAGTGGGCTATGGCATTTGAAGGCTCCACTGGTCGCATTGCCAATCCCAGAATGCACTCCTATGGGAAGTAAGTGCCTGGTGCAGTTTGCTGCCTTCGTATTCATGGTTTCAGCCTCTGTCTCCAGGGTAAGACTATCAGAGTTGCACTCTGAGCCCCTTCCTTCTGTTCTATGTCATTGACTTCACTATGGCCTCTCTCCCCCAGGCCTCTCTCTGCTCCTCCCTCTCCTTGTGTAATTAAAGGGAAAAGGTTCTGCATTCATTTACCTTATACTTTATCAAATAACAGCGCGATGAATTAAGAGGTCCATATTTCTATTTCAAGGTTCATGGGCTTTGGCAAACTGCAAGTTGTGCTCTTAAAACCTGCCGCATCAGCAGGAAGTCTCCGCTCTGCACACAGGCCCCCCTTCTTCCTCTTTGCAGCCCCCTGTGCAATTTCTAAACAGATGAGATGCTTATGGTCTCTGTATGGATGGCAGTAAAATGATACAGAGCCGCCAGGGTCCTCTGCCCTCCTCCCCTCTCTCTCCCTCTCTCACTCCTCCACTCCATCCCTTCTTCTTGGAAGGCTGCCAGGTTCTTGATTCAACTCACAGGAGTGTAACAATTTATCCAGTGCCGACCAGGTACAGAGGACTGGAATAGGTGCCATCAGGAAGCAAAAGTGTTACTAAGGGAGCACTCTGCATTCGTAATGTTACTGAATTCACACAGGAAGCTTCTGATATAAACCGGGTCCTGCTAGCTGCGCCTCTCCACGAGGTAAAATGGAAGCTGAGGCATGTTCAATCCTGAGGGCATTTCACTTTCAGGGACAGGGTTAAGGCCTCCTGAGGTTGGTCAGGGACCCTATCTCAGAAGAAAGGCTTTGAATGCAAGAAACAAGATATACGAGGACACAGAAACACAGGATACTAAAAGTCAGTCTTCAAAGTTCAGGAGTCCATATAACAAATGGGCTTCTCTGCAAGTACTAAGTAACAAGATTCCGATAGCCGTTGTAACTTGAAAGTGATGACTCATTGTACAGAGGACCAGGAAACCATGGGCTTAATGATTTCCCCATTTTGTAAATAAAGTTTTACTGGAACAGGGTCTTGAGAACAATCCTTTACATATTGTCTAAAGCTGCTTTTGAGATAGGACAGAGGACCAGTGCCTACAAAGCTCTCTGGGTCTTTGCAAGACAGATGCTCCTGGCCTCTGTTGAACTGAGCATTTGAGATATCTACAACAACCTAAACAGAATAGAAAACCTACTGTGGTCTCTGATAGGTGACATTAGTCTCAAGCATTGGCAGAATAACTGTGGCTTATTGCATTTATTGTGATAAAAAAAATAGTATCTTCCATTCGAGGCCATGAACTCTTAGAATTCTACCTGGGGTACTGGTGGCTGTGAAAGCCAAGGGCTTTGGGAGAACTTGGTGTTGTGACCCATTAGTCTCTGGTTCTCAGATCCTCACAATCTAGTATAGCACACTCACATACACACATATGGTCACACCCACAGATAGTCACACTCCCATGCACGAATACACACACACAGACACACAGACACACACACACACACACACACATATATACACACACTCATAGATGTATACCCTCACACTTGTATATGGTCAAAGGTATACATTAACACACACACAGGCACACATACATGCACATACATGCAAACACATGCACATGCCCATATGTGTACACTCACACATACATACTTTGATATAGAGGCACACTTGTGCCCTCTCATAAATGTATACACACATACAAATATATAGACTTATACTCCAAAGTGATATACACACATGCATATACACACTCACACATATACCCATGTACACACATACTCTGAGAGGCTAACAACCATTGTCTGCTATCACAAAGAGAAAGAGTGGCCTGGGACTCTGGGGGAGGTGATGTTGCTCACTGACTTGTCTTTGGTAAGCTCAGGACCGTCACATATGCTCCAGTCACTCGGCCAGTGTATGTCAGGGAGTTTGGTACCTTGCTGAAGTTAATGCAAACTCGCCTTCTGGTCTGGGGACAGTCTGGAGCATCTTCCCTCGAGGCACACAAAGGCCTGTGCTTGGGCTCACATTCAGTAGATGCCCCTCAAGGTCAGGTTTTTTTTGGGGGGGGGTGGAGAAGAGTCTTTCAGTGTCATTGGCCGATTGACTTTAGGCTAGAGAGAAACAGAGAAGGTGCTCCACAATCTCAGTATGGCAGCTTCTCACCTGATCCTCTGTTTACATCTTCCCTCATCTCCCTTGCAGATGTGTCCAACTGAGTGATTATGTGCTTGAGCCAATACTTCTTGTCTGTGTACCTCAGCAGTACCCGAGTCAGAAGAACTTAAGCGATAGCTCTGTGATCTTGCTGTAGGCCTTGGGTTGCTTCAGCTCTCTGACCTCCATTAACCTGCCTATGAAGAACGAACCATCAATATACCTGCCACCTACCTCATACATCTGAGGGGAATCCAAGAAGACAAGAGAGGGGAAAGACTGTTGGGGAAAGTGGGATCTGAGGTGGGGAGGAGGAAGAGCACTCTGGAGCTTGTGCTGGTCATGCTGATTTATAGAAGAGCTGGTCTGGAGTAAGGTTTCAAAAGATGGAAGGAGTTTAAGAGGCTTTTCTTTAGCCGGACCCAGTGAAGACATCAACATGAACCCCTGTATGAAGGCTGGGGAGACTAAGAAGCCCATATAATTTTGCCGTTTCCCAGAGGAGCCCAGACACTCAACACACTCCCTGCTGAGATTTTAGAGTCAGCTGGGAACCATTGTTATGAGAATATGTTTATTATTATCGTCCTCATCAACATTATTATCGTTATTAATAATACGGTGTTTGGAGCATTTATGCACATTAATTTTAAACAAGCATGTGCAGAGCAAGATATGATGCTGCTACCAATAAACAGCCATCATGTGGATCTTTAATTTACATAAAATCATTTATGTTAATTTAATTAGGCCTTTGTTTACACCAAGGCTCACTCACTACTGGATGGCGAGATGCATTTAGCAGGGGCACACCATGGAGCTGGAAGCTGGTTATTCCATGTACACTGTGTGCTAAGGGCTAGCTTGTCACTGACAAAGTCTTAGCACCCGACTTGCTGTCAGATAGCTATCAAGGGGACAGTCTCTTAAATTAAGAACCTTACATGAGAAGAGTAGATGTTCCTCATACTGACAAGGAGGAGCCCTCCTTCCTTTGTCAGAGGACACACTCAGTGCAGAAAGTCTTTACATCTAACTTACTCCCTTCATGCAATTGTGCTGGGGACCGGCGAGATGATGCTTTAGCCAGTACCGTACTTGAAATACAAACATGAACACCCGAGTTCAGTCCCCAGTGCCCACATAGGAAAAAAAAATTGACTGTGGCAGTGTAATTTTGTAATCTCATGGCTGGGGAGGACACAGAAGGACCCCAGGACTTTGTTAACAAGCTAGCTTAGCCAAATCAGCAAGCTTTGCATTCAGTAGGAAACGATCTCAAAAAAAAAACAGGATAGACATCAACTGAAGAACTGAAGAAGACACCTACATTGGCCTCTGGCCTGCACACACGTGTACACAGAGGTGCACACATGTCTACACACCTAGGTGTGCATTCACCACATAAAGAAACTGTGCTAAGGGCTAGCTTGTCATTGACAAAGCCTTGGCACCCGACTTGCTGTGAGTGAATAAATGAATGAGGGATTGAGGTTTTAGTCACTTCCTAGGAGATGGGGCTGCTCACCTCCATTTTGCAGAAGAAGCTGAGCAAGTAGGAAATGGAAGCCTTGTTAAACCATGAGCCCAGAGTTTGTCCTGTTGGTTGTCTCACAGATTTATAGCCTGACCTTGCCTCGACCTTTACCTTAGTCGATGTGTTCCCTACCCTTAACTCCAGCTTTTCTATTTCCTCATCTGTGATGCCGAAAGAAGAAATCCTTGTCCTTCTAATCTGATGGGCAGAAATAAAAAAAAAAAAAAAAAATGAGATGGTGGAGGGAATGTGCTGGGCGCTGGAGAGTTATAAGGTGGTGTTGTCAGGCTTGCCTTGGGAAACCTTGAAAAATTGAATGGAAACCATAGGCTCATTCATCTCCTTTTAACAGCCCCATGTCATCCAGCCTGGTCTTTTCCATTCCTGCTCTGTCCAATCCTGACAACATAATTTAGTTCCAGGGAACTTGAATAGAATGTAGTAGAGTGATATTTCCACAGCTCAGCCCTTGATTAATACGGTCAGGGCAGTGGCCAGTGAGGGTGAGGAGCCGGCAGGTCTGGACTCTGCCGAGCTCCCCCTCGAGGGTTTGCCAGGGGCACTGCCCTTCCCACATTTTACAGGTTCTGCTCAACCATCTTTCAGCTCTGGCGGGACCTCTTCAAACCCCTTACCTGGCACATGTTTTACCCACTGTCCAGCCATGTATCCAACCCACATTGTGACATCTTTGCCTGGGTAACAGGCCTGGAGCGGTAGTAGGAACAACCTCCTGACTCCCTGTCCTGAAAGAAGTCGATCACTAGAAAATGAAACCTGGTGGTCATTCAAGTCACTGCCTAAAGGATGGGGTGACCAACTAGAGGTGGTACAGGGATGGTGGAAGGCAACCCTCACACTGCTTGGGGAAGGTAAAAGGGCTCTCTGAAAGGGCAATGTCAAACAGACCACCGGAGGCTCAGGAGAGTTCCCCAGGGAAAGGACACCAACGCAGTGGCCACAGATGTGGGGGCCTGGCATTTGGGGAATGGCACAGGTCTTGGTGACTTTGTGTGCTAAGATAGATGGGGCTTGGGGCAGAGCCTGGAAAAGTGGGATAGCAGAGGAGACCCCTTTGGGGTGCAGCTGTGACCTCTTCTGCTCCTCTCTCTCACTTGGCAGTGTGCCTTCCTCAGGAGATAAAAGGAATAGCCAACAAGGAATAGCTAAGTAAAGAATAAGAAGGCAAATGAGGGAACATCCCCTCCACACCCCAGCCCAGGAGAAAGAAGAAAACCTTCCAATCATAGCAGGCTGAGGAACAGTCTAGGGAGGGGTTAAGGACACCTAGTCTCTGTCATTTGTGCAAACAGGGTCTGCAATGTGTGCTGTCCTTTGGGGACAGTTTTCAACTTTTCTCTTTTTGGGGGGCTTAAAAAAGTCAAAGAAACTAACTATACAGCCACCTAGAGACTGGTAGAAACTGTTAGACATAATCGGCGCTCCACCCCCCATTTTCCAGGTCATGGCAGAAGTGTGGTTACTGGTGGTGACAGCAGCTCCAGCTCCAGCTAACAGCACCTGCATCGATGCCTCCGTTCTCTGGTCTCAAGATTTATTGTTCCTCAAAATCAAATATTGACCTTGGCTTTTTGTCATCAATATGCGACCTTTGAAGTCGATAGAGCTGGATTTGCTAGTCAATGCGTACTTATTATTTTCCCTGCCCTGAATTGGATGTCTCCAACCCAGGTCACAGGCTGGACCACAGAGACGGTCTGTGTATAACCTCTGCGCTTGGCAGGCGTACCCAGAGTGTTCTGACAGCCTGAGTGGCTCTCGGGTGCTAGCTTTCCTCTGTGGCTTCAAAAGCCACAAAGAGGTGGTCTGCCCTCAAATGGGACCAGTGCTTTTTTTTTTTTTTTAATGGAGAAACATTTCAGCCTGTGGGTATCTAGGTCCAAAAAAAAAAAAAAAAAAAAAAAAACAAAAAAAAAAAAAAACCCCCAAAACAAACAAACAAACAAAAAAGATAACAACAACAACAAGAAAACCCTGGGATGCCCAGGACACAGAGAAGTATGGCATCCTTCTCTATGCACCTCAGCATATGCTGTACACATTGCTACAGTCCAAATAACTGGCAAAAGGATGTAAGAAAGGAAATTTCAGAGATGTCAGAGCAGTATGCTGGGGAGGGTATAGCAAAGAGACCCCACTGAGCAGAAAGAGGACAAGTCAAAACCTAGCATCCAAGGTCAGCCCCCTGCACACAAATGACCTACTTCTTTCTGCAGAACCACTGCCCTGTTAGCTCCTGCTAACATAAACATAAAGCCACCTGAGAGGAGAAAACCTTCACTGGAGATTTGACCAGCTTCTCCTGTGGCCATGTCTGTGAGCTATTTTCTTAGTTGTTAGTTGATGTAGGAGCCTCCAGCCCACTGTGGGCAGTATTGTCCCTATGCAGGTGGGCTCCGCTGTGCTATGTAAGAAAAGGAACTGAGCAAACCAGAGTGAAGAAGCCAGTAAGCAGCATTCCTCTGTGGTTTCTGCTTCAAGTTCCTACCTTGAAAGTTCTTGCTTTGGCTCCCCTTGATGATAGCCTGTAACCCTTTCCTCCCCAAGTTGTTTTTGGTCACGGTATTTATAACAGCAACAGAAACTAAACTAGCACACCTGACTCCCAACTTTTACCACCTCCCAGTAACACCATCATAATCCAAATCTGTCAAGGAACGAACCCACTTAGGTCAGAGCCCCCATCATCTCTGAAAATATCACTCTAGACACCCCCAGAGGTGATCCTCACCAATCTCCATGCTTATAGTCAATCAAGATTGCCATCTCGTTAGGTCGGGAAGATAATCAATGGAAGTGCTGTCCGCTGGCCAAGGAGAGGCGAGAGAGTGAGGAGAGCCCAGTGTACCTCAGTGTGAATGGCTGTCTTCTGGTACTGGCCCTTTCATTTTGGGGAGGTTCTTTCTATACATTTTCTCTGTGCCTCAGTTTCCTTATTTGTGCCAAAGGTTGTTATAGCAGCATTTTATAAAACAATCTACATAAGGTACATGATCAACACCAGTCACTGAGCCAATGTCCCAGGCGGGCACCGTTTATTGCTTAGCCATGCTTGCGGCCACATGAGGCACGACAGTGCCCATGACACCTCCACATGAAGGTTGTGTGGTTCAAGACAATGACATGCAAGAGGAACGGTAACAAGCAATCTTATCTGTAAACCCAGTGGGCCTAAGAGAGGCTCAGTAAGTGGTAAAATGTCACTTTGGTGTCTGTGTGGAAGTTTCTGAAAGTGGTCCCCTGTGAATCAGGAGAAGGAATGAAGAAACTCCCTTTTATCACCGGAGGGGCAGGCATCACCACGTTCATCTGAGATTCAGCCAGGATACCAACAGAAATGGAAAGCAGATCCCCCCCCACCCCCGCCGCCTTTTTTGAGCCAGATTATCCATCTGCCCTTGGATAACTTTAGCAGGGTGAGGAGGATCAGGTCTTGCTTTTCAGGCATTCAGTCTTAAGCCTGTTTGCCATCTACCTCTGCTTCCATGTCTGCAGATCCCCGACAGTAGGTGTCAGATGGAATATTCTCAGCCTCCATAACTGCATGAGTTAATGCCCATAGTAACCCTGCTGTTGCATGTCTGTCTTTCCTGGAGGCTGTTGCTCTGCAGAGCCCTGACTAATACAGATGGTACAAACCCTTTGCACCGCCCTCCCATCGACGTGTTGCTGATGGTGTGGTACTCATGGTGGTGGACTGGTGGGGTCACTGCACAGTGTCCCTCACCCTGAAGAGGGGCAGGGTCTGCGGTGGATGTTGTGAGCAGGAAACACACATCTGTGTCAAGTTACTAAGATCTGCAAGCTGTGATTACTGCGACCCAGATCTGGCTCTCCTCACTAATGTGGTGCTCAATAAACATTAGCTATGGCTGTTTGTAGCTGCTGCTGCAGACCAGCAGAAAGCTCTGGTGATCCTATCCCCTTCGGAGAAGCTCCCTGGCTGTGGCCCTGGCCGTCATGAGTTCGACTCCAACAGAACTTGACATGATGTCTATACCTCAACTCCAATGGGTCTTGAATATGGATGCTATTCTGGCCTGCCTTGACTGATTCCTTGGGGACTCCCTCAGGTGTGTGTGTGTGTGTGTGTGTGTGTGTGTGTATGAGGGGATGTATTTGGAGCCAAGAGAAGAATTTTGAGTGTCATTCCTCACTGAATGGCTCACTATGTTTTTTGTTTTTTTTGTTTTGTTTTGTTTTGTTTTTTGTTCTGGTTTATTTTGTTTGCCTGCTTGTTTCTTTTTGAGACAGGATCTCTCACTGGGCTAGAATCAAGTTGGCTAGGCTTGCTGGCCAGCGAGCCCACCAGGGTCCACTTGTTTCTGCCTTCTAAGCATAGTGATAACAAGCATCCATCCCCTCAGTCAGCCTTGAACAGCCTTTTAACTCCACAAAACTGTTGTTCCCTCTGAGTGTAAGTTAATCACCTGATGCAGGAGGGGAAGTGACATGGCCTCATGTGTCAAGGATGCTGTTGCATTCAGCATCCTCATGGCCTCTGTTTAGAAACCTGTGGTCATGGTCATGATAAGGGTAGTTCTGGACACTTTCTTCCCTGGCCTGGAGCTTCCATGTTAAAGTCCTGTGTTAATCTTCCTGGGTTGCTTCACCATGAGGTTCTGCCCCCTTCGTGTTAGTAGACAAGAGTAATGAAGACGAAGACAGCCGTGGCCATTCTTCCATGTTGGCTGCGGTATCAGGCTGCGGTATCACAGCACCTGCCTGCTGTGGAAACCCGCGCTCACTTGGGGGTAATTGCTGGAGGCAGCAGCCAACCTGCAACCCAAGGAAGACTGAAGAAGCCAGGCCTCTGAGGAATGTCACTAGAAGGTCACAGCCCTGGCCCAGGCTGTTTCTCGAGACAGCGATAGCTGGAGATCATCCTAGAGTTGTAAAGACAAGGTTGCCCTTTGTGGACACTCATGTCTGTGTGGTATAGTGTAGTCAGCTTTCCTAGGTAACTAAGGTACTAGACCCCAGTGTGTTTCTTCCTTGTCTATGTGGAGAGGACCTTGGAGTGTGTGAAGGACATGGTAACACAGGCAGAGGGTGTGGGCCTCAGTCTGTAGTGCAGATGCTGACACACTGCCTAAGCTTGAGTCCCTGGCCTTCTCCTACACGGCCTCCTGGGGGCCTGGTGTGAAGATCCCTGAGGGTGCTCGGTGCTCTGTGGCTCTTAGCCAGGACCTATGATGCCACTTTTCACTTTTCTACCCTCTACAAAGCCGTAAGCTCGTGTGTATGCTGGGTGAAGCAGCTGTTGCTTTAAATCGTTTTCATTGACTGCTGGAAAGGGCTGGTGAATAGCAAGAGCGCCCCTCACAACAGAAGGCATAATCCCCCGCTTCTCTCTGCTTTGCAAGTCCTATATTGCCTCTGTGGCACCAGGAAATGAGCGCCTCCTCCTGGAAGCCCACCCTGACTCCTCAGGTAAGTCACGAATGTGTTTCTTGTTTCCCAAATAGGATCAGCTACCACTGCGATGAAATGGATGGCTATGAACCTTATTCTATCTGTCAGTCATCTGCCTCTACCCATAAGGCCAAAGGGATGAACTTTTTGTTGTCTTTTAGTGCTGAGCACAGTGCCTTGGGGGCAAATTTCAGTAAACACTGGAATGCCTAAGCAATGTCAGGTTCTGTGCTTCTTCCTCTGCTAAGTGAGCTGTGATTCTAAGAAAGTCCTAAGCATGGTCCTGGACTCACGTGAGCTGGATTCCCAGGCTGTCTTGTTGCATAAAGGAGATGGAATGTTCTAGAAACAAAGCCACTCATGAGTGCAAATTAAAGTCCAGGAAAGATTAGTAACTCACTCATCCTTGCCCGGTAGCCCACCAGGCTTCAGCCTGGCTTGGTTGATCTCAAACTGTCTGTCTCTTCAACCCATTTCCTCATACATTTCTAGCAGATTCATATATCACAGGCTCTACCCTCACAGCTCTTGTCTTGGGGGGTCTTGGCAGAGCTGCCCTGGGCTGCTTAGAACCTTAGGCCAGCACATTTTATTTATTTTATTTTTACAGAGAGGAGACTGTTTGTGTAAACCGTCTGAGCCACTCAAAACTGTGTGAGCACCATCTCTCTGGCTCAGTGCCCTGAAGGCCTGTCATAAGAATGCTTCCCTGGCTGGTGGGGACGCTCCCTCCACCGGCTTGCCTGGCTAACACTGCCCACCCCATGGAAGAATGATTGGAGCTCACTGCCACACTGGTCCTCCCCTGGAGTCATCAGAGTAGGGCTAAGGTGGACAGTCTCTGAACAAGAGTTACAAATAATAACAGGACTGCGCAGAGATTCAAGTATGAGATTAGATGGAGACCACCAAGTTGACCAGTCCTGGACAGAAGGAAGTCCCTTCATGGAGGTGTCTAGATCTTGAGGCAGTCTTTTGCAGAGGCCTGGCAGACTGCCTCTACATTGGCACCACAAGGGACACTCACACAGGGGTTCCACAGGTCCTACTTTGGGAAACGTTGCTCCTGTGGTCACTCTAGGTGGGCAGACCTTCTGGGATTGGGTTCACATGAAACTGTTCAGCTCAGTGGCTGTTACTGCTCTGCTCTGGCTTTACAAATAGAAGGAGGGTGCCAGTGTACAATGACAGTGTGGCCTCCCATGAGTCTTTGATCTGACAGCTCCTGGAGCCCCCTCAGCAGCCTCTTGCTTACTAGGCCACTATCAGCTCCCTGATGCGGAGGGACCCTGGTAATGAGGCTCTATTAACGGAGCTGGATCCCGAGTCTCAGAACTCAATGTTAAGAGTAAACAATGGGGCAGAATCCTATTAAAAAAGGCTTCCAACATGGACAAATTAAGCCCTTGGGAATGTCGTACAAAGAATACATTTTTCCAGTGTCGAATCAAGATCAATAGAGAAAAACAAATAATTTCAAGTGAGAGTTGTCATAATGACACTCAGGTTCAGGCAGGGGTTGTACATAGTATTTTGGCCTGAGGACATCCCACCTTATATAATGAGGACGCAGGGGTGGGGCTGGTCCTCTGGGCAGGGGTGCATTGACTCCCAGGTGGCTCAGCCTAGCTGACACTGAGACTCATTTGTCTCTGTCAAAGCTCCTCTCACTGTGGAGCTGTTAGCCCGTCGCGTGCTGCCGAGCTTGCTGAGGTTGGCCCAGCTTTGGAATAGCAGAAGAAGCCAGAGCTTTGTTCAAAGGGGAGAGATCTGCACACCCCTGCAGAATGTTGTCTGTGATTCTCCCCCAAGGGGGGAGCATCCCCAGTCATCTGCTCAGATGCCTCCTGCTCTTCAACTCTCTCTTCTTGCCACTTACTTTGGACTGTCATGCCTGCAGAACCCAGTGTGTTCTCTGACATCAGGAAGATTCTTACCTGTTGCCCCACGCTGGTCTGGAGGGAGTTGTTCTTTTTGAAGCCTCTGCTGAATTCTTTCCTTCTCTTCCTGATTCTTGGTGACCTGAAAATCACCCTTGTCTGTTCCCCCAGTGTGCCAGGCAGGGTTCTCAGCTGGCATATACACTCTCTTGCTCCCCCAGTGGGTGTCCCAGTGAACCTGGCTGTTCTGTTAAGTCACTAGACAGAGAGTTTCCCTCTCCTGCCTGGGATCCCTTGAATCATCTCAGCCCCTACTGTGGTCTCTGAGCCATATCCCAAGGAGCAAGTCATTTTCATCAGATCTCTGGGAGATTAGGATGGACAGAACTCGGGTCTCAGGGGACAGAGACTCTAATAATCTTCTCTCCACTAAAAGACTAGGAGACAAGGTAAGAGAGAGTTGACTCTGGTACACAGTAGCCGTGATCCCTGTTTCAACCTGCTGTGCTATTATTGTGCATTGGTGATGTCTCTGAGGTTTCCCTCCATGTAGAGTTTATGCTACATGCACTAGGTTTGTGTGTGTGTGTGTGTGTGTGTGTGCATACACATGCCTTTAGGCTGAGCCACAGCACCCATTAGGTGCTGCATCTGTCCCTACTTTCCAGCTGACAAAGAAGTGACTGGTAGGGCCTGGGGTCAGGTGGACTCCCGGCTTCTGCCTCCCAGAAAGGTCTCCTCTGCTCTATTGAGGGTGGAGAGCTATAGGGTGGGTCATGGTAAGACAAACCTATAGAGGGAATGGAGGTCTCATGGAGGGTCTTGGACCAGCCCTGTGGGAAGGTGGAAGGAGGAGAGTTCCTAGGCTGCCTACAGCCTTGGTTGGCCTGAGGCACACGCCACTGGGATGGCTTGAAATACTTTTAAAAACTTACAGCGTTGTTGAAGCCCCATTGTGAACTGTTATAAAGATGGAAGGAAGGTGCCTATAGCAGGTAGAGTGAAGCTATGGGGGAAAATGGGAGTTTGAGAAGATCAAAAGGGTGCAGCCCTGTGATTGGACGCTGGTGGTCTTGAGCGAGCAAAGAGAAGCTAGAAGACACGTTTCCTGTCTTTTTTCTCTCTCCTCATGAGCCTTACCATATGACATCCTACACTTCTTTGGGACTTTGCCAGAGAGAAGGCCAACATCAGACATGACCTTTTGACCTTGGATAAGAACTGTAAACCCAAAGAAATAGTTCTTATTTCTAACTTTACCTCTGTCTAATCTTGTTTGTGACTTTCATCATCTCTGGCCTTATGTCACCATTACTTGAAGTTGGTTCAGGTGAGGGCCGCTTCCCTGAGACTCCCCCATCTTCTCTGGGAATTACTATAAAGAATTAGCTTGTTCAGTAAAAGCTCTAAGAAATTCTGTAGCAACTTTTGCTTCTTCCAATGTATCAGGTACACTGGACAGTTGGATGCCTTTTCTTGTCCCCTCATAGTTCTTGTTGACAGCCTATGCCACTTATAGGCTGTGAACAATGTGGTCAGCTGAACAGAGATGTCCCCTGCCCCAGAACTTTGAAACCTGGTGAGGAGGAGTCTGGGATCTAAATCCCTGGCAGATACACACACCCATACTAGTAGCTATTATGCATGCACATTAGGGTGGTGCCTTCGGTGGGGATCTATGTCATCCATTTAAAAGGCAGCAAACTTCATTTCTCTGTAATCTGCTTATACAGAGGAGCGGGCAGAGCTGGTCAAAGTTGCTCATCACAATCTCATCAGTGAGGCTCAGAAATGGAAGTGGAGCTGCCGATGCGGCTCTTTTGTTAGAGTGCTTGGCTAGCCTGCGAGGGACCCCAGCACCATACAAAAATGGTGGTGCATGCTGTGTTATTTAAAAACCTCTGTCTCAAAATCGGCCCACCAACCAAATAAGCCAACAGAAATGGAGACAATCCTAATGGCTATGAGGAAGAGGCCAGCGGAAGGCCCATGGTCCTTCTGCATCTCAGGAGTCACAAAGATTGAAAAAGATGCATGTACATCGAGAAGGAAGGCTCCTCAAGTATGTGCTAGGCCAGCAAAGCAAGGAAGGTATAGAGCATGGGACCTAAGGACCAGCACATGTTAGGCTGACATACACCCTAGACCTTTTAATAATTATTATTTTGAGACAGGGTCATACCAAATAGCCCAGGTTGGTCTTGAACTCACTCTGTTGCTCATGCAGGTCTTGAACTTGTGATACTCCTGTCTCAACTTCTCTAGAGATTACAGACAAGCACTGCCAGTGTGATTATGACAGTTGAATGAAGGGGGCAGGGAGAAACCTATTTGGGTCTTTGTATTCATATGCAAATACGCACATACATATCAGATATACATGGGATATCATGGGATCAGTGGGAAGAGAAGCTGTATGTACGGAACCTCTGAATCCATGCCTGTCCCTTCCTGATTTGTAACTCAGGGGAAACAATCTGACCCATGTATTCTTCAGTCTGTTCATCCAGAAAATATGGTAATTATATTTCAATCTCCAGAAATTATGGAGGGAAGTCAGCAATGAATTGAGTCATATAAGCAAGGCTTCTGGGTGGTTGACTGGCTCCTGGCTGGGACATAGTAAGTGAACTGTTATTTTATTACTTATTTACGTATTTATTTATTTATTTATTTACCATGGTGCATCTCTTCACATATCAATCCAGAGATGGTAGTGTGGCCTTCCATTCTGCCCTTTGTGTTAGGGAGTGGTGGTTTAATTAGAATGCCTTTTCTTTCCAGGTAGCATGTACCCCAATGGCCTGGCTTAAAAAGGAAGACACTGAGGTACAATCAACTAAATTGTTTTCTGTGGCGGTACTTCCTGGGGCTCCCTGCTCTGGACTGAAGCCTGACAGGCAGTTATAGGATCCCCACAGCCAGCTGCACCCTTGGATTTCCCAGGGAGTGGGTGCCGAGGAAGGGTCAGTGGGCCTGCAGCCCATAGGGAGGTTTATAAAAGCATGTTTACTATGCTTTTGCTTAGCGTTGCTGGGCTGCAGGCGGCAGACACTAACACTGGTTAACTTCTGCAAAGAGGAATTTATTGGCAGGATGTCGAGAGCTTGGAGAAGTGACAGGAACCTAGAGAAGCAGACTCTGGGCGGGCAGGAGCCTGGGCCTTTCTGATCACCTAGCTCAAGAGCTGTGGCCATCACATACAGAAAGGAACATCTGGTCTGCATGCTGCTGAGGTTGAGATGGTGACCTCTAGCTTAGTCTCTGGATTCAGTGGTTTTTTTTTTTTTTTTTTTTTTTTTTTTTTTTTTTTTTTCCCTTGCTTGTCTGTCAACTGAGGATCCCTCTTTTCCAGGTTTGTTGAAATACCCGGCCTTAACGCCTTGCAGGCAAGCATTGAAATCGTGCTCCCACTGTGGACAGAACTGTAGACCTTAGCATTCTTTGTAGGACTCTGTAACGCAAGGTCTGCACGTCCTTTGAGGAAGGGCACAGACATAAATGTACAAGTGGGTCAGTTACATGTCACCTAGGGAAACAAGCAGCAGGCAGTGTCCTAGAACACTGTCAAGGCACTTTTGCATAGACGGCAGGACGTTTGGGCAGCTGGTGCAGCAGTGACCAGTTGGAAGGAGATCCATGTTGTGCTCAGCCTGGGAAGCAAGGTGGCATCCTGCATGTAGTGGCCACATGGATTGGTGTCCTGAGGACTATTCGGCTAAGATCCCAGCTGTGGCCTGGCTGCTTTGCTGCCCGCCATCTGCCGGTCTCCCCACTAGGCCTGTGATCTTTCTCACCTTCTATGGGATAAATCCCTGCCTGCTTCAAACTGACCAAGCCGGATTCTGTTGTTGGCAACCCAGAAGCTTGGCTGACATTCTAAATGACTCTCAGCAGATGTGTGTTCCCAGAGAGAGAGGTCGAGGCACGTTCCTGCTCCCCATGGGATCCAGGAGACTGGAGTTAGCCCTTTGGCTTTCATAATGGGAGGCAGAAGCCTAGAATTCCCCTCCACCAAGACCACACACAGTGAGGGAAAAGGCAAATTCCAGAAGGAACACAGGCTACTGTTAAATGAGGAGTGTGGGAGCGCAGTTAGCAAAACAGGACACATGTGTGCTAACCAAATCTCTCTTTATCCAAGTAAATAGGGTGTGCACCCTATGTGGAGGGAATGTATCTCTCCCTTCCTTCATGTGTGCAGACACTGTAAAGCCTTCGGGATACAGCACTGACTGCCTTCCAGACACCCAGGTAAGTAAAATGACCAAGGACTGCTCCAGAGAAAAGGTGGGATGAGTTAGGCCTTGGAGGAGGACTGCGGGGTGGGCAAAGAGAAAAGGGGGCAGAGCCACAAAAGCTTAGAATTGTCTCAGCATCACACAGGGCCACACACAGGCTCAGACTAGAAGTAGAGCTACAGTGGGGTGGTGTCTGTGAGAAGATGAAAGTTTGGGGAGATAGCCTGAGGGTCAGCCTGGGGTTTGGAAATACGAGCTTGAATGCCATATAAAAATGGATCAATGGACATGTTCCTTCGGGAGAGCCTTGCTGTTAGACCAGTCTCTGGGAACGTTGTATGGATGGTGAACTGTATGGGCAGTGGTTGGAGAGAAGATGCAGTGCAAGGGGGAGGAAGCCAGAGCTGCAGGCTGGGCGCCTCGCTCACGGCCCTGTGAAACCCCAATTGAGGATCTGCCGGAAGAAGCACATGTGTCCAGCATTGGGGTCTTTGGTGTGGAGGAGCTGGGAACCCCTGGCAGTCGAACCCTGTTACCACTCCTAGCTTTGCCCAGCTTCCTAGCTGGCTGGGTTTTCCTTTGCTTTCAGCCATGGTGACGTCTGACGGTGCTCTGCAGAATCTCTAGGACTTCCCCAGAAGAGACCCATCAGTCTGCCTTCCATGGAAAAGTTCACTTCAGATGTTTGTCATAGAAAAGATCCTGCCATTAAAGTTCATGCCAGAAAAAAAAAAAATCAACGTATAAGTTTCCATGTGGCTCTCACTACCCTGGGCGACAAACATGGCCTGGTTTGCCACACACAAGTTCCATTTGATCTAGACCATTTTGTCTTATCCATTTTATCTAGATGACCACACCCCATTAAGCTAGAAGGTCAGTGCCCTCAATTTTAACATTCTGCTCTTAAAAGACAGGCTACTGTCTGGAGAGGTCACGGGGGCTGGGTTGAGCATCGAGGCTGGCAGTCTCTGCTGTGGTCAAAGCAGCATGAGCCTCCTGAAGGAGATGAGCCAGGGACCCACTAAGGCAACTGGGAGAGTCTCTGGAGCATAAGAGATGAGTTCATGTAGTCTGGATAGCCAGGGCTGCCTCTCTGGGACTAGAACCACTGGTCTGGTGTCACGATCATTCTATACTATATTCCAGAGAACGTTAACACCATCTGCCTAACCCCACAGTACTTCACCCTTACTGATAGGCACAAATGAGCCCAGAGATGTTCACGGATAAGACAGTGGCTCCGAAGAGTTTGTGGGGTCCAGGCTTCTTCATCCCGTTGTGGAACGCCAGCTCCAGCTGTAGTTTCTCTCCTGGAGGTCAAGGATGGCACAAGAAAGGAGCGGAGTCTGGAAGCAAGGCAAAGTGTACAGTCATCCTTGTAGACACCAGCCGATTCCCACTGGTCAGGGCTCCTACAGTACTTCCACTTGAAAAGAGGCTGGGAAATAGTGTGTTTCAGCTGAGTGGAACCAAATCGGAAAGAGAGGAGTTGGGGAGGAAAGGGGGGGGTGGG
Organism: Micromys minutus; assembly: GCF_963924665.1. Taxonomy (NCBI): domain Eukaryota; kingdom Metazoa; phylum Chordata; class Mammalia; order Rodentia; family Muridae; genus Micromys; species Micromys minutus. Next base: position 33,235,423 of record NC_137981.1, read on the forward strand.
CTTCTTGTTTGGATAATTAGCAGACTCCTCAGGAGGTTTTTAGAGGCTTCTACATACACTGGCCATCCAATCTCCCTATCACATGAGCTTATGTCTCTGAGTCCCCTGGGTCCCAATCACCATAGATGCCAGGCTTGGCATGATCCACACTGCTGGGGTGCCACCAACAGGCTGCCGGAAACTCCATTTCTTTTCTCTTCCCAACAAAGCCAGATGGCAGGCAGTGTGACTCCATCTCCGGCAAAGTCCAGGGGACTTTGTCCCCTCCCTGCCTGGAAGGCTGTGCCCCCCTCCCGATACACTTCCTGTGGCCCACAGCCCAGCCTCTCTGCGAGGGAGATCCGCCCTTCCCCCTCCCGCGCAAGCCCAGAGCGAGTCAGCCCATCTGGTTCTATTTCACTTCGTGTTACTCATCAGGATGTGTTTGCCAGGAGTTATTTGATGTTCAGGAAGAATTCTGAAGCTTTTGAAAAGAGGTAAATAAAATCCTTTATCCCCCAAAGAGTCGTGAAATTGTGTTTTGCTCAGGAGGTGGCAGGCAGCCATGTGAGGTCTGGAGGCCCCTGCCTAGGCAGGCGCAGGGGCTGGAGTTTCAGGATTTGTTCTTCTGTCAGTCAGTCCGCATCCCCACTCCTGCAAGCCCTTCCTGATGCTCTCTTGGGATGCCCGAATTTGGGAACAGATGAGGGCTGCCTGTGGGGACAGCCCAGCCTGTCTCTTGCTCTTCAGCCAAGAAAGCTTTTAGGGAGCGTGCTCCTTCTGGTCCTCAGCCCTGTCAACCACAGCCATGCATATGAGCTCCAGGGGGAGGAACCAGAGCCAAGTTCCCTGCCACAGAACAACCTGTGAGGGTGACTGACAGAGGGCCTGGGTTGGGGGGCTCACCCCATCTGCTAGGGTCTGGATGTCGCAAAACAGTGGAGCTGACATTCCACCAAGCCCCCGTGATTGACAATAGACAGTATAGATGTTAGAAGACCCAGGAAAGGGTCTGCCTACAGAGTACGGTCCCACCCCTTTTAGCATCAGTATCTTCCGGAGCCCACACAGCCTCCTATTTCTGCCCAGAGATGTTTCAGTGCAGTGTTAAAGTTTTCCCTGACTTGGGCTAGAAGATCCTCAGGTCTCGTAAATCCAAGGTGGACCCCACTTTACCTTGCTGGGTGCCCTTAACCATCCTGTTGAGGAAAGACCAACATTTGTGTAATTGGTTGCTCCTTGGGCAGAGTCTGAATGTTTACATAACCCCCTATTCTGGGCAATGCCCACCATAAGCAGCCAGGCAGAGGAGTGTAGGCTAACCCCTGTCTCTCTCAATCTGTCCTCTCTATTTACAGGGATGCCAGAGGGCTCCTCCACAGACCAGAGCAGAATCATCTCAAATTCTGCAGTATGTGAGGCTTCCCACCCACTGCATCCCTCGTGACAGCTTACAACCCTGGCTATTAAACATTGATCACTCAAGTTTAACATCCCATCTTCCCTTTGATATCTTCAACTGCTCTCTACATAAGACAACAAGCCGCTTTCTGCAGCTCCATATGAGGGAGACTTCAAAGACTTCTTCCCCTGTCCCTCAGCACTGCAGCTCTGGGATTCTGCCAGAGAGACTGTCAAGAGGAAGGTTTAAGGCATCTTCTACTGGCAGCATCTTTGGGACTCAGACCTGTGGGAAACCTCCATGCTTTTAGTCCTGGATTCTGGGGTGATCTGTGCATGACTGGGAAGTTAATGGCATGTCAATTTTTTTTTCTAGAAGCATCTGTGGATTATGGGAAAGAATTTAAATTCAGAGGCAGAGGACACATTGGGCTTATATCCTCGAGGAGCTGGGCCTGTATCCCTGAACTGCCCCCTGACCCAGTCTGGGTCCTCAGGAAAGTTCTGGATCCCTATCTGTTAAATAGATATGATCAACCTTAGTTCTCAGCAAAGTGCTTGAACAGGTAGTGTGGGTATGTGGCCCATCACAAGATATCATTCTGCTTTTTCTTGGCACTACATGCTTGGGGTGGGCACATTCCTGCACAGGAAGTTTCAGTGACCAAGGAAACGCTGAGCTCCTGAGAGCTAGGCACTTGATAGTCACAGCTGGCAGCCTGGTCACCGGTCATTATCATCCTTTCCGCTGGGGGCTTGTACTTTATTACACCTATGTTAATTAGCATAGCTACCATCTATGGAACACGGCCCATGGGTCAAGGTCAGAGCAAAGTGATTGACCAGTGAGTGTCACCTCACATCAGCCCTACGAGTACCTCAAAGGTAGTCTTCCTCATGGGACCTATTTCTGCATGAGCGTCTTCGGGTAACAGAGTCTGCCTCATGTTAATGGCCACATGGGGCTCGAAGCCAGGTCAGTGGGGCTTTAGTTCCAGCTCTTGCCTCTGTTTTCTAGTTGTAGTGACACACGTGGTGCTGTGTCTCAGTGCCTTGGGGTCTGCGGTGGTAGATGTCATGGATGGGGAGAGATGGAACTGAGAGTGACAGAGACCGTCTGTTCGATTTCACACACCGTGTTTTGAGTAGCCATCCACATAGTATAACACCAGTTACAAGGTCATGGCCCCAGGTTCCTCACCGACCCAGACTTAAAGAATAGATCATGGTGTTCCTGATCTCTAGAGCCCTGTGGCCTCTAGCCCTCTGACCTGCTGGGGTTGCTAGGAAATGGACTGCTATCCCTTTGTGGGGAGTCCTCCCCCCCAGGAGATGCCACTTGCGATAGAGTGATCTCTGAGTTTGAGGAGAGCACTAGAATCTCCATTCTATTCCTGGCAGGTGCTAAGTGTACACCCCCCAGACACTCGCAGGCTCCACTGTTACCCACTGGGGTCACACAGACTGCATCTATCCCTTTGTCAGAGATTTTAGAGTAGTGCTATTTACCCGGGGCTCCTTTCTTCAGGTCTAATGGTTCCAGTGCTTCCTTCAAAGCTTCGCTTGGAGACTGGGAAGGAAGGAAGGTGATGTCAGATACACGTGGGGTTAAACCTGGGGTTACAGCAAAGGTATAGTCCCTAGCTGTGGGAGGGAAGGGATGGGTGAGCAGAGATGAGTAACTGCAGTCCTCTCCCAGACTCCCTTCCTCCTGGTCAGAACCCCTTCCCATCTCCCCCCATGGAGAACTCAGCAAGGCAAAAGCCCTTGAAGGGTGGACCCTGCCTTGACCAGAAGCTTTCCCTGTGCTATGGGGGAGTTGTTTGTGTTCCCTAAATTTTAGAGTTGAGCTCTTGAGATGGAGCATAACAAGGTCTAAACTGTGTGTGCCCTTCTTGAAGGAGACAGACACTTTTCTTTGAGAAGAGCCCTCATGTCATAATGTTCCAACTTTGGTGACATAACCATTTCCAAATGGCTAGCTGAGGCAGAGTCAGAGGAGCAAACCCTCTAGTGACACTGTTCTTTGTGGGGTATCTGAAATCTCACTTATAAAATCATCCCAACCCCCTAATGGCCATTTGTCATTTTTGTAGCTTTTCTTTGCTTTCTGGATAATAAGGAAGGACAATGAATGAGGCAGACGGTAGATTAGCTTTGGGGTCTGAATTAGGACTTACATCATCTTCTCTGTGATTTGGGGCAATTTAATTACCATCTCCAAAACTCAACCCTTTGCTTGGGAAACAAGGTCAGTAACGCATGACTCACAGAGTATCTGGAAAGACCAAATAAAAAGACACTGGAAAACTGCCAAGCATTGGTATACAGAGGGCGCTCAATTAACAGATGAGATAACAACTTCCTGATGTGGAGAAGACAAGGTGTCTTGATACCCCTTTATGAATAATCTCGAGCAGAGCTTGGGGCTGGGAGCTGGGGATGTAGATTGGGTTTTCTTGAGGGGCAGCAGGCGAGCAAGTTGGAGAGGCCATCATTTAGCACCGACCCACTGGCTGGCAGTGCAGATGAGCATGCCTAGGATGGCTTCTGGAGAATTTGCACAAAGCATCCAAGAACATGAGCAACCTGCTCTCAAGTCCTGTAGAGCGTAGTCCTCAGAGATCCAACAGCAGGCCCAGCTCTGAGGCTGACCCTGGAGACATAACAAACTAACCCATTATCCCCCATTATCATTCCCGTGATGCTTCATTTGTCAAACCACACTGCTGCTGGGAGAGGCGTGATGGAGGAGCCCAGCATGTAGCTGTGCTGCGGTGCCTAAGCCCAGATCTGCACTGCAGTGAGAAAAAGTCCAAACGCTGCCTACAGACTGTGCCTAGCTCCATATTGGAGGCTTTGCACGGCTCTTTGAATTCGTGGGAGTTAGATAGCTTTTTGTCCTTGTTTTTGCAGTCAGCCACAAAAGGAGTGACAAAGAAGAGGAAAGACCTGGCTTGAGGTCACAGCGTGGTCAGAAACTGTGAGATCAGGACTGAAAGTTGGATGTGGCTCCAGAATTGTGTAAAAATTGTCCACATGGAGGTGTTAAGCAAAGCCCACTACTGCCATCTTTTACTCCCACCCCCCACCCCTGTACCAATCTGACTAATCAATATTTCCTTATCTCCATGCTCGAGGAAACTGATGTCAGGTTGCTTCAGAAACTGGCTCAAAGTCACACATAACGATGTCATGTGAAGTGGCGTTTGAGGCCAGGTTTATTCCTCTCCAGAATCCCCAGTGCTGAGCATTCTCTTAGAATCAGCCTCAGATTCATCTATTTGTCAAATCTTTTCTCAGAGGCTACTGCAGAAAAAGGTTACACCCAGTGTTACAGAGGTGGCCGTATCACAGTCCTTGACCTCAGAAATCTCATCTAGTCCCTCATCTATCAGGAGACTCCTTGGCTATGCTCACTCTAACCCTCTCCTCTGGGTTTATGTGGATCCAGCTTTTAAAGAGGCAGGGGAACATTTCCATTGAGAAAGATTAATCAGGACTTCTTTTGCCTCAGTTCTTAGGAGTTCTTCCTGTTTGCTCCCTGCTCCCTCTGTGTGTCACCTCCATGGGCATCTCTGATCCTTCCATGGAATTGGATAATTAAATAGGTTAGACAGTGCAACAACAATTCACTTGTAAACTTTGATGTACTTCACATCCCATCGGCCTAAGCAAGCTATCTTTGAAATGACTAAATTCAAAGTGGGTTGAGATACTCACATCCTACAAACTTCAAAGAGAAGGAGAACTGGAATATTCATTAATCATCAGGATACCTAACTACCCAAACAATAACTAACCAACTAACTAACCGACCAACCAACCAACCCACCCAACCCAGCAAAACCACTAAAGTTTGAACTTGGAGCTTTTCCTCCAAATCTCAAGTGCCAAGTGGGACCTGACATAATGTTCAAAGGTGGGAAGGGGCAGGACAGGTTTCCAAGGGCTCTGGACTCATTAGAGGACAGCACTGTTGACAGATTCATAACTGAACGCTCTCTTTCTTAAAAGGAATGAAAATAGGAAGATGAATTTTGAATGGTAAAAATGGGTCAAGAAGAGTCATGCCTTTGAAAGGCAGATCTGCCCTGGCTTCTTCTCTCAAACTTGATCTGCCTCTAGTCCTCTGTGAGGGACACTACTCTTTGTTACTACATGCTCCCTGTTGTGACGTTCTGTCTTACTTACTACACATGGACCCAGAAGCACTGGGACCAACTGGTGATGGGCTAAGACCTTCTTCTCTCAAATTGACCGTGTGGGCACTTTGCAACTCAGACAGTCAAGTTAATACGTAAACTGAAGCAAGGTCACTGAATTCTTATCTTTGCCTTTGCTCACAAGGGGGCATTGGAAAGTTTTTGGGGAGTCTTAAAGATGATTAAGCATCTGGGCCTGTGGGTACAACCTGCAATCCTGGCTGCTTGGGCAGTAAAAATAGGAGAATCCCGAGTTTAAGTTCAGCTTCAGTAGCTTAGTAAGACTGTCTTTAAATTAAACACTGAACCAAAGAAAGCATGACTAGGGTTATGACTCATTGGTAAGAGTGCTTGTGTAGAATGGGTAAAGATCTGGACTAAATTCCCAGTGTGCGTGTGCATACATACACACACACACACACACACACACACACAGAGAGAGAGAGAGAGAGAGAGAGAGAGAGAGACAGACAGACAGACAGACAGAGACACAGAGAGAGACAGAGACAGAGAGAGACAGAGAGGCAGAGAGAAACAGAGACAGAGAGACACAGAGGCAGATTAAACAAAATATATTAACCCCCAGGTAGAATTTTTCTATTTGATTCATAATATCCAACACACATTTATTGAGAGTCTGTTCTGGGTGAAATAAATAAGACACACCAGGGAACAGATTAGACTAAAGTTCCCACCCTTATGGAGCTGCTACTTTAAGTGAGCAGTTATTGAATGATAGATAGACTCTGGAAGTAAGAAAATCCCAAGTTAGCATATGAATGTAGAGAAGAATGGACAGAGAATTGATATTTCGCATCTTCGCTCATGGATTTGGTGCTGTGGAAGCCCCAGCCACCCCTCTGGGCTCAGACTGAACATGATTACTGCATGTAGAACATCTGAAATCTACCTGCTCATTAAGAACATGGAGGGAGGCACTTCCTGTATTGCTGAGTCTCACCCCAACTCACCTCTTTCCCCACACCATCGTTGGGTTGCTTTCTCACTCACTTGTTCATCTGCCCAGGGTTCTCACTGTAGGAAAACTTGGCTTCTATGTGTCAAGATAACAAATTGCCTGTACCCTCCTTGGTAAGTATGTAATTTACCAATAACAGCAGACAACCTTCAAGATGTACTCATAACAGGTGACTATGTCTACATGTTGGGTATGGTCTTTGTTGTCTTTTATTCATGAGGACACATCCCAGGTGAGCTATGTCCACAGACCGAGTGTTGCTCAGGCCACAGTGTCAAAGCCAAGGGGACCAAGGATAGACTGACTGTGTTAGTCACAACGTCTGCTCTCCAGGTCATCACAGAACTGCCTACATGTTTTGGGAACTACTGAATTACATATTCACTTGTTTCTTGAGTTTACACCATTCCTTTCTATGTCTCAGAGTTCGCAGACTCTATGGTGCTGATATGCAGCACATCTTGTTTGCTGACTATATAGATATTTATCACACGGGAAGCAGGCAGCCTTTCTTATCAACTGAGGGATAACATGGTTAAAGCACAAGAAGACTGACTTGTGGGAGAGGAACTAGGCTTTGGAGTTCAAGGATCCCAAGAAGAGACAGGGTTTTACCTTCATTGAGGATATAAGTACTTGAGTTTGGATCCCCATCATTTACGAAAAAAAACCCCTAGGCTTTCCTTTAATCCTCCCAGTGACGGGGAGGCTGAGACAGGAGGATTCCTTGGACTGTTGACCAGTCTAGTCAGATCCATGAACCCCAGGTCAGTTAGAGACCCTGTCTTCAGAATGAGAGTGGTTGAGGAAGCTATCCAACACTGGCCTACTGCTTCTGTACTCTCGTGAGCGCACACACACGATTATGTGATAGTGTGTGCATGTAGCAGAATGCCACACTAACGTTGTGACGAGCCACAAGTCACCTCTGAGTGTAAGGCAGTAGCTGGGGGCTAATTTTTGATATGTTTGCCCGGGTGTGAAAAAGCATGCATGCAGAGGCATTATAGATTATAATTGTGTGGATGTAGAAAGGGCATGGATGGGCATTGCTAAAGAGAACTTGAGTTATTTATAGTTCGTCTCTCGGTAGGCCTGGTTTAAAAGTTTTTACCCATGTGTGTTACATGTGCTGCTAATATCTGTCATTAGCTATCTCCAAAGTTCTGTCAACTAACTTAGTTAATCCACATGATGTGGTACCACATGCCACTGTGCCATTTGCTCTTCCCAGATGGGAAAACTGAGGTCTGGATAGGTACTAAGCTGGGTCATGTACTTATTTCCCGTGGCATATTTCCTACTGTGTATTTGGACTTTAGGGCTAAAGTATTTTTGTTTCATGCCACTGGAAATAAAAACAAGAGTTGCTATGGTGGGTTTATCCCCTTTTTTGTCCTCCCATCTTGGAAGGACTGCCCCCACTTCCGGGCAGAGTCCTTGGTCAGGCCTTACTTTTCTCTCTGCTTCTCTGCAAGACTTCAGCCTGAAAATGCTCACTAACTTTTCTGCTTTTCTACTTCACCGTGAATAACAGTTAAGACAGTCCCCTACAGACATGCCCACAGGCCAAACTGATGAAGACAATTCTTCATTAAGACTCTGTTCCAGGACGATTCTAGGCTGTGGCAGGTTTGGTATTTACCACTCACCAGCAGAGTAAGACTGAGTTTCTGTACACATTTGCACTAGCTGAGCTTTTAAGTGGACTTTTTATGTCCCGATGGATTCAGTGAGTGTTCTGCTTGAAGAATGAATAACAGAACTCTTCCCTACCTCTATTCTCACTACAAAGAGTTACCATCCAAAACAGCTTTATTCTTAGGGCTGAGAGCACTTCAGCCCTGCCATGTCTAGTAGATCATCATATCATGCCTGCCCTCACCAGGAAGCGCTCATCTCTTAGACCCAGCACAACAGAGAGGTCAGAGGGCAGATTGGTTATTCAAGAAATGATATGGGGGGGGGGGGAGTCAATCAAACGATCATAAATGGAAAAATAAAATTTCTGAAGAATTAAAAAAAAGTTTGTATATGAAAATAAATTCACAAAGACACTTGATGAAAATGTAAGTCAGACTTGACCCAGTGTGAAAGACCATTGGAAGGCAGTTGTAGACAAAAAGTATTATGAAGACAGTTCAGAGAGGTGAGACTGTGTGGTGTCATTCCTACAATATGTCACTGATGTCAGAAAGTGGTGCACTAATATGCTTGATTTATACAGAAAGCCCTTAACAATGAGAGAAAGATAAACATCCCAGTAGGTGAGTGAGAAAGACCGAGGGACAGAGGAGTAACACAAATGTGGTCAATAAAAGCGAAAAATAACTCATTTTACTAATTTTAAATCTCAGAACTCATTAAGGAACCCCTATTTTACCACTCTATGACATTTTAATAGAAAAGGTATGTAGAGAAAGCTAATGCTCCTCTTCCCCATAGATTCCAGAGAGCAACCTCAGCCTCCCCTCTCTGTCCCCCACCAGGTTGGTAGCAAGCATTTCTACTGGTGGAATGATCTTACTGACCCAGAAAAAGTATCTTAGTTTATAATACACTTGCCCACTGTATGTGCAGACAATAACCTTTGGTTTACTTAAACAAACATCTCGGAGACGAAGAGTCTTACTGAAGGTTCCACATTTGAACAGTAGCTGCTTCTGGGTGATTCTCACTTCTACTCTGTGTCATAAAAATGGCTCAGTAGGTTGCAGTTACTGGAAAACAATGAACACACATACCTGTAACTTATATTCCCAAATTATGTGTTTTTCTGACAAAGAACCAACCGGAGATCTGGGGTAGATGGGGGCTCGAAGACATTCTTTACAACAGTTCGAACAAGGACAAAACCTAGAGACTACATGAGAGTCCCAAACTAGAGAATTTTTAAAGCAATGATGGATCAGACAACAACGGCATGTTATAATTTAAAAAGTATCTTGGTTTATAATTCTTCCTCTTCCTCTTTTTCTTCCCCTTCCTCCTCTTCCCCCTCCTCCTCTTCCCCCTTATTCTATTCTTCAGAAATAAGAAGACAACTTAAACATAGAAGATAAAATTTAAAACTAGAAACATATAATATAGATCCAGTGGTGTGTGTGTATGTGTCCATACATTCGCAGGTAACCTAGAAATAGTCATGGAGAAAAATACAAACATCTCAATAGAGAGGTTTGCACTATTGCAAAAGTCACTGAGAAAAGAAGGATGGGCTTGCATTTAGTCTGTGGTAAGCTGTTTCAGGAGGTTGGTGCTGGGATAGGAGGGGATGCAGGGGATGTAAGGCATAAAGGCTATTTTGGGGATGCTTTTTAAGAGAACCCAAAATCTCAATGCAGGTAACCCTATGGTTCGATGTGTAGAAACAGCCTATGAGTAGGCAGCCACAGGTGAACAGAACAGTGCGTGGCAAGCAGGCTCACTGTAGCCTCACAGGAGCCTTGGAACTGTGCTCACTGTAGCCTCAAAGGAGCCTTGGAACTGTGCCTGCGCTCACTGGGAAATTTTGGCCTGGCTGGCAATCAGAGCGCAGATTCATAACATGACATCTGCAGTCCCCAAACCTACAAGCACTTTAGAGCTAACAGACTGGCCAAAGGCTTGCTGCAACTTCAGCATGACCAAAACCTGACATTGAACTAAAGAGAGGTTTTTAAAATAACCATCTTGGCCATCAGCATGGACAGGTCAGTGGCCTTTTGAGTCCAGGCTACTTTTTTTTTCTCCCAAAGATGTCTATTTTTTTAATTGAACAACTTTATTTTAAAAAACAAAGATAAATGTACAGATTTTAAAAGCAATTTTGCATAACAGTATATGAATACATTTTTGTTAGTACTTGATTTTTTTTAAAGGTTTGATAGTGTCCATTAAAATCTTATTAGTTACAATGAGCATAAAGTACATGTAAAACAAGATGTAACCTGGAAATAGTCAAAGTTTTCTTGGTGTGTAAAGATTAAGCATAATGATTTTTCTTTTTTTTTTTTTTTTGGCCTTTGTTTTTCTTGAACTTCATATAGTCTGTAAGTTGTTTCTGGGGTGTTCAGAGCTTTCTGGGGTTACTATCCAATTATCAGTGACTGCATATTATGTCTGTTCTTTTGTGACTGGGTTACCTCACTCAGGATGATATTCTCTAGATGAATCCATTTTCTTAAGAATTTCATAAAGTCATTGTTTCTGATAGCTGAGTAGTACTCCATTGTGTAAATATACCACAATTTTTGTATCCATTCATCTACTGAAGGACATCTGGGTTCTTTCCAGCTTCTGGCTATTATAAACAGGGCTGCTATGAACATTGTGGTGCATGTATCTTTGTTGTATGTTGGAACATCTCTGGGGTATATGCTCAGAAGTGGAATAACTGGGTCTTCAGGTAGTACTATGTCCAGTTTTCTGAGGAACCACCAGACTGATTTCCAGAGTGATTGTACCAGTTTACAACCCTACCAACAGTGGAGAAGTATTCTGCTTTCTCCACATCCTTGCCAGCATCTGCTGTCATCTGAATTTTTGATCTTAGCCATTCTGACTGGTGTGAGGTGGAATCTCAGGTTTGTTTTGTTTTGCATTTCCCTGATAGCTAAGGATGTCGAGCACTTCCTCAGATGCTTCTCAGCCACTTGATATTCCTCAATTGAGAACTTTTTGTTTACCTCTGTACCCCATTTTTTTTATAGGATTGTTTGATTCTCTGGTGTCTAACTTTTTGAGTTTTTTGTATACCTTGGATATTAGGCCTCTATCAGATGTGGGGTTGGTAAAGATCTTTTCACAATCTGTTGGCTGCTGTTTTGTTTTCTTGACAGTGTCCTTAGACTGATAGAAACTTTGCAATCTCATTAAGTCCCATTTGTTGATATTAGACCTTAGAGCATGAGCCATTGGTGTTCTGTTCAGGAAATTTTCTCCTGTGCCTATGTGTTCTAAGGTTTTCCCTACTTTCTCATCTAATAGTTTCAGTGTACCTGGTTTAATGTGGAGATCTTTGATCCACTTGCACTTGAGCTTTGTACAAGGAGATAAGAAAGGGTCTATTTTCATTCTTCTGCATGCTGAATGCCAGTTGGACCAACACCATTGTTAAAGATGCTGTCCTTTTTACCATTGAATGTTTATAGCTCCTTTGTCAAAATCAAGTGACCATATATGTGAGGGCTCATTTCTGGATCTTCTAAGTCCAGGCTACTTTTAAGGTCTCACCATTGTGCTTGCCCTAATCTGACCTTACCAAAAAATCTGAATAATTTCAAATTCTGAAGTAGCTGGTCCAATATTTTCAGATAATATTCAAATGATGGAATATTATTATATCAATTAAACACACCCTTTTCAGGATATTGTCATGTTTTTGTTATTTATACATTATTTTAGTTGTTAAAAAAAAACAGGATATCAAACTGAATTACCATTTTAAAAAAACCACAGAAGTATGTATCTGCAAATTATTTGAAATACTGAAAAAGCAAGGTAAATCTACTAAAAATTAAACACAATTTATAGGTTTATAGATATGAAATTATGAGCAATTTCAATTTTCTTCTATAAATTTTTTTTTCAGTTGCCAAATTCTATTTTATTTTTTTAAGACAGTCTTTCTCTGTGCAGCTCTGTCTTTGCATTTGTTTTGTAGACCAGGCTGGCCCTGAACTCAGAGATCTTCCTGCCTTTGTCTCCCAAGTGCTTGCTCATTTGCCAAACTACGGATAATTTTCTCTTTTGGTTTTTGTTGTTGCTGTTGGTGGTGTTTGTTTGTTTTGTTTTTTGTTTTTGTTTTTGTTTTTTTTTTTTGTAACCTTGGCTATTCCAGAACTCTGTGTAGACTAGGGTGGCTTTGAACTCACAGTAATCTACCCGTGTTTGCCTCCTGGATGCTGGAATTAAAAAAATATGCCACCTTGTTAGTGAGCTTTTGTTTTAAGAGTCCAGAGTAAGTTCCGGTGGCTTTCCAGCTCACAGAAGGTAAAGCACAAGTTGGCAGAGACAGCAGCCAGTGGCTGTTGCCAGCATTCAGGAGAACAAGGCAGGAGGAGGGATAAAGCTCCGGCTGCATAGGATGTCCCCGTAGTAACAAAACAAAACGATAACAATCACACAAACTCACAGCAACAGATGCAAAACAACCAAACAACAGAGAGGTTTCTCAGTCACACACACACACACACACACACACACACACACACACACACACCCCACAGCCAAGGTTCAAAGTCTGTTTTTCTGTACTCGAGTCCAGGAGCCTTCTCCTTAAATGTGTGTAGTTATGCCACTTTTTTTTTTTTTTTTGGTCATTTTAAGTTATACCTAATGTAATCTTAGTAAATGTTGTTGTCATTTGGATGGTAACCCTCTCGTAAATGCCAGCACGGTACTCTTGGTCCCTAGAGCGGTGCTGTCAGGAGGTTGTAGAACCTTGAAGGGGATTCCTGAGTAAACTGCCTTCCTATCACTACAGGAGCATCCCTGAAGAGGAAAAGTGGAACCCAGAATGCAATTTCTGTTTCTATTGCTTCCTATGGGCCACTGGTGACCAGGGGTGCTTCATCACATGTATTTGACCTGATCTGTTGCCTTGGCATAGATAGGCTCATAGGCATAGAGCCAGCACCTTCCTGAGACCTCCAGACTGTGAGAAAAGATAACCTGTTCCTGTTTCAAAGTTGATCGTATGAAGTATTTGTTTCAGTGATTGAAAGTGGACCAACTCAAAGGCCGAGTGCAGCTGGTTATACGGGGGTGCGTGTTGAAAGGAGGGTACACAAGGGCCTTGCGCAGGACTTCTCTGAGCCTTGGTAGTCACGAACACAGGACAGTTCTGAGGGAGAGAGAGAGGATTCTGATCGTGTCTAGTACATTTGGTTAAACATCTCTTCTGTTCCCCTTCATCTGCATTTTGGTTCAGCTTCTCTCATGGAAAACCTCCAAGGGCAGCTTGGGATGTGTTTTACATGAAAGGACCTGGGAGTGTTAGCTCTGTAGAAAATTTCATTCTCAAAACTGAGTGCGTTGCCCAAGAATCATGTCCAGGGAAGCAGGAACACTGACCTTCACGGGTCTGAGTGCTCCTCACAGGCATGTGGAAGGTCACATTGCTGGAAAGGCGTCTTGTGCCCACTGAGGATGCCACTGTGACCCACGCTGATCTACATAAACACACAAGAGAGATACTGCTGGAAAGTCCTTGGAGGCGGAAGACTAAAGCCTACAGATATCATTCTCCAAACCCCAGGATTTTCTCCTCCGTGACACTGGGAAGGCTTACCGGCGCCCATTCCTCTGGTAGTTTTTGTCAGCCCACTCCTTTTCTCTGTGTCAGTAGCTTCATAAATGAAGGAGTTAATGTAGATAGCAGAGCAATTTTGTCTCATCTTCCATGCCTGTTCTAATCAATGGATAAGAGCTTCTTCTGGCTGTATCCCTGCTGTGATAGATTACTAATGTCTGCCTTGGGCAAAGGCAGCAAGTAAGGCAATATTACTGTCCCCCTTTTCTCCAAGTTGAGGGACACCTAAATAGTCCCGAAGACCAGACTGCTTGGGCAAGGACACAGGAGTCAGCCCCCCCCAATCCAGCCAATGTTTCATATACAGATAATCTTTATTTAGCTTTTACTCTCTTTCAACTACTTTACTCTCCCAAACTTTTGGCTTTGGTTCCTATAATAGCCAAGAGATGGTTTTCTATAGCTTTTTTTTTTTTTTTTTTAAAGTCTCTTTCTTTCAGTCTCTTGCCAGGGATGAAACTGTTTTTACTAAAAGGGGAAAAAAAGGGAAAAAATACATATGAAAAAAATCACACATCCTTACCATGTGCAAAAATCGTGTTTGGCACTGAGCATATTTTTTACCGAGGCCAAATGGATTTTTTTTCCTTTTGCGAAATGAGTAGAAAAAGAAACTCATACGTCTCCAAAAGCTGGTATTGAATTATTGGCCCATGTCAGTGGCTGTCACTAAAAGTTTCTGGTCATGAGAACTTGCAATGCTAGGGGAACAAGAGTCCTGGAGGTTCTGATGTTAGCTGAATCTCTTCACCAGGTAGAGGCTGCAACATGCAGCACAGCAGTTGGCCGACCCACCATCATGAGAGAGCTGCTATGGACGACAGCTAGACTGGATATTTGTGACAGCTCCATTGGGTGATAACTGCACGACCTTGGGCAGAATCTTTAATGTCTGAGCCTTTGTCCGATCGTAGTAATAAAACACACAGTAGTCACTGCATCCTGGGATGCAGCCAGTTGCCAAAGGCAAGGCTACCTAGAGAATAAAGCAGGAAGCTCTGGGTTTAGTACAGATAGACATTTGGGAAAGTTGGATATTCCCTCATTCATTCCAGGGTCCCACCTGAGATGTTGCAACAGAATGCTTAAGCCTGGATAATTTACCAACGGCAAACATGTTGGGGACTAAGTCTCAATGCATAGATTTTGGGATCAGATTCAGATCACTGGAGAGCCAGATACAGTGTGTGACATAGCAAGGCATGGACCCCTTCCAGCAGTAGGGTGCTCGGAGAGGCAAAGGGAACAGCAGCCACATAGGGAAACTTGTACCCCAAAGTGCCGCAAGAAAGCTTGCAAAGGTCACTGTGGCAGAAATGGAGTTGGGAGAGAGAATTCTGGAGCTGGGGTTTAGTTGTTTTAGGGAGAATTCAATTAGCGGTGCAACTGAACTTTTGAGGTGGCTTTTGCACAGAAAATGCATCTCTTGTGGCAGCGGTCTGTGCCTGATGCCATGGCGTTAAGTGTTAGAACTTCCTCCTACTCTCTCCTTTACCTCCAGCCTATCACAAACACTGTAACCAGTGGTCCCTGCCTGATATCAATATTGAACTTCATGAATGAACTTGGGTGTTGCTGAGTGGAATGGGAGAGGAGTCCCTGAAGCTATATTACAGGGTAAGTATGTCTGCAAAGACACGGGGAGTTCTAGCTACAGGGCTGTCGCTGTGATGAGGACCGAGAGGCAGGGAAAGCAGAATGGGGGTGTGTGTGCTTGAGCAGAGTTATCCCAACATGATTGAGGGGTTTGGGGATCTGCATGAAACCATTTCATAGTCATCTCAGAAAGATGTGCCTTCCCTTTCTATGATAATGTGAGCAGGTTCTCATCAAAAGCATCCGTGCAAGTTCAAGAGACCGACCGGTGTAGTAAGCATTGGCTACATGGGCAGGAGAAGCCAGTGCCAGCTGCACCGTGAAAGGAGAGGGAGGGCTACACGGACCAGACTCCCTGCCTCCTGTTCTGGGGTACCAGTGGCAGAAGAAGATTTGCCACTAGGCCCAGAAGAAATGCCAGGTCCATAGGCCCTGACAGGAGTCTGTTGTCACAGCTGAAACCCTTTAGGCACAGGGGACATTTCCTGTCCATCCCAGATGCTTCTGTCTCTTCATAAGAGCAGCAACAATCAAAAGAAGGAGAGAGAATCCGAGATTTTCCTTCATCCAGGACAACTCGAAGATGTCTATCTAGGCTTGGGGTGGGCCGACCTCCCAGGAGGCATTCTGCTCCCCTCCGTACCCGGTCACCTACAACCGGACATAGTGTGTCTTCCTGTCCCCTGAATGGGAGCCAGAGGACTTTAGAAGGGAGCCAGGATGCTTTGCCTTCTAAAGGTGCGGGCTTGTGGGCGCCTCAGGTGCATACCGACCCTGTGCTGCTTGTCCCTTGGGAGTTGGGGAGGGTCCCTTGAGAGTCATGTCGGGAGCCAGGAGTCAGAAGTGAGGACTGTCTTACGTTCACATAGCTGGGCTGGTTCTGAGTTACAGCCTGCTGTGAGGTGGGTGAGCAATACATACATGGATATCTCATGGCCCGGGAGAAGGAGCCTTCTCTAAGCATCCATCTTGTGTCTACCTGGCTTCCAGGCTCAGAGCTATTGTTTTGCTAACCTGAGGCCTCAAGGGAGCTGTGTTTTGTGCCCAGGAGGGCAGCGGTAATGAATTATCTGGGAGAACCCAGCTATGAGACAAGAGGAGGTTCTTCTAATTGTCGAGATGGCTTGGTTTTCTCATCCACGAGGAAGCCGTGCCAGCAGCCACTGACAGAATGCTGGGGCACAAGGGATCTGCATGCATTAGGGCTGACACTGCCTGCCACTCACTCTGGCTCAGAGGTCATTGCTGTCTGTCGCAGTTTCTATGGCGGCTCTGAAGGTGGTGACTGTGCAGTGTAATGGGATATGCAGCAGTCTAATGTGCTGTTCAGCCTCAGGACCAGCTTTGGAGCCACACTCATATCTTCATGGCCTGGGCTGCGTCCATACGTCTCATGCCTTCCCATAACCTGAAAGGGCTCCCGAACTGCAAGGCTGTTACCATCACTGGGTAGTGTTGGTACTCTGATGGCACTTGCCAAGGTTAGGGTGCAGTTATCCATCACCTTCCTCAGACTTTGCCTGAGCTCTCACAGGTGCCAGACTAGTGCTAAATGCTAGGCATTAGTACTTGGTACTGGATGCTAGGTGCTGGGTGCTAGATGCTGGGTACTTAGAGTAGATGTTCTGTTCCCACAGACCCAGACCTAGGGACAATTGAGAAAGAAAGACAGAAGGGGATGAGACAAAACAAGGTTTTAGATTTTCTGTACAGAAGGTGAGGTAATCCCTTTTCTTTAGTCATGTGAAGCAGGGCTTGATGTTCGTCACCCGAAGAAGGACTTAGTCTGTTGGCTCATATTTTCAATTTCTACTCTAGCCCTGCCCTGGAGGGGGAGGGGCTGCCTTTCTGGCTGGGCAGAATCCATCCCACAGCCGCCGCTGTTGCTTGTTCCTTTCTCCCTAAAGGACACCTTATTTCTGTCTGGGGGCAGCTGTGCACACAACCTGACTGCTGTGTGACCTTTGGCTTCTTCACTTCCTGCTTTGGATTCCATGAGCTGCCTTTCAAGCTCCGAAGCCTGGACAGACCATGGCACAAGACCGCAGAGGCCAGAGAAGGTGACGGATCTACTTGTTTCTCACGTCACCACTGGCTCAGGTGCCAGCCAGGCATCTAACACCCTGGCAGCCAGGTAGCCAAGGTCAGAAGGACACACGTTAATCATTGACTCCCAACATTATCAAACACCCTGGTTTTTATTCCCCCTGGTGGCCCCCACAGGGGTAATAAAAATCACACAACCAAAGCAAGGCCCATGGGGGGTACCTTTTCTGAACTGGACTGACCCCAATTAGCTGAGTGACCTTGGGTACTTTCCTGTGCCTGTGACTTAGCTGGCTCCCCCTTAGCATGAGTCTGGAGTTCAAAGGATAAAAGTGTTAGGGGGACCGGTGTCACAGAGGTCTGTTCCTTGGTGGACTTGAAGTCTGGATGGGTGGTCCAGGTCCAGGCTTCCTCATGACCTCTGACTTCCCCACCTGCTATCTCTGTAATGGAATGTGCTCTCTGGCTTCCCTGCCCTGGGCATTGACACAGCCATACAACTCTGATTCTGGAAACGTAGCAGATCTCATCTCTTAGAATCTAGATGCCTCCTGGGGCAAAGAGCCTTTGGTGCTCCTTCTGGTTGTGTCTGGCTCCAGTCTCTGACCAGCGGCACCTGCCAATGTCTTTCTTAGTGCTTTAAGCAGCCAACAGGCACAGAGACATAAGAGCTTTGAAATCCCACCTAGTTGCATCGTTCCTCAGAGCAGGGGTGTATGGAGCAGGGCTCCAACTGCTAGCCAGGAAGCAGGCTTCAGGGGACACAGGCAGAATGAGGTGTCCTAGAGAGACCACCAATCCCAAAAGAGCTCTATGTGGTGGGTCTGTGGTCTTGTGGTAACCCGCTTCCAGAAAAGCTGAATCCACCACAGCAAGGAGGAAGGTTCCAAGCTGGGCTCCTCGTGCTGTGCTCCCACAGGAAGCACAGGAGCAAGAGCACACAGGAGCACCTCTGTGGAGAGTAAGGGTGGATGGAAGCCCGACTCCATCCGGGTCCTGCCTGGTTTCCAGGTCATTAAAACCAGGTGGAGGCCACATCTCAAACCATGGCCCCTGTGCCCTTCCTAGCAGCTTCATGTGCATATCTGCCCTCAGTTTGTTTTTCCTTCTGAGCTGACTGTCTGCCTGGGCTTGCCTGGGGTCTGGGGAGTGGAGAGCCGGTAGATATCTGCTTCTCTAGCGGCTCTTGTGAACCTGTGAACCAACTTGAGAAAATTACTTCCATTCCCTTCAAGTCCCCCATCCTGCCAGCCCCGGGGTGAGGGGCAGAGTGAGGAATTCGAGCTCTGATGTATCAAGGAAAACAAACCTTGTGTGCTTACTGGTGACACCTTTTCTTTTCTTTTCTTTTTTTTCTCTTTATTCTGGTTGGGGCTGGGATGAGAGACAGTCACGGAGGGCTGCCTAGAAAGCCCCAATGCCACTTGTCTGGAACTAGCCTAGTGTCCTTCCCCGTTCTGCTTCTTTAAGGGAAACCAGAGGCTAACATTTATTGGCTGTTACGGCCCTGCTGCCTGTGTGGCTTCAGTGTTTACAGGCCTGGAGAGGGTTGTGCAGAGGAGGCACATTGGAGTATGGGTAGAGAATACTGCCATTCACAGTGACTGGAGCAGGACTTGGTATGTAGCCCAGGGGACTAAGAGGCTTATGCTTATAAAAGCCCAGTGCCAGGATAGAGGTCCTTCTATGCTGGTTATAGGTGGAGAATGGAATGAGAGAGGCCTTGTCTCTTCCATGTGACTTGGCCCTAGAACTAGAGATGGCAGGCAGGTAGGCTACAACAGCTAGCGGATTGTCGCCTTTGAGCTTATGGCACCAGTGTGTGGAACATGGTTTGTCCTCAGAGCCTAGAGCAGACCAAGACGCCAAACCCAAACCAGGTTGCAGTCCGAGCCTTCTTGATGGAAAGGGGGTATGTGGGAAGTGACCCAGGAATACTTGGGGGGGTGCCTAGTAGCCGTTGTATGCAATGGCCAAAGCCCCTCATTTCTGAGTCCTCATTGCTTATCTGGTTTCGAGTGTTCAATCTAGTCCTAGGGTGTTTTGGGAACTCAGATCATGAGAAGTGTTGGGCTCGGTACACACATGCAGTAGTAGTTCATATGTTCTTCACACCCATCCACTATTGCTAATTGTTACACACGCTCACTAGCACTGCTTTGCCAGCCGTAGTGTGGGTTGCAGCTGGGGCTGAGCATCAGGAAGATCTTTTATGTCTTATTCTTTCTAACAGGAGGACAGAGCTTTGTTATGTCACTCTAGGTGGGAGGATGTGATTCACAGGTAACATCAACCAGGAGCCAAGCCAAGTAATCTGTGTTAATGCACAACAAAATGTTTCTGTTGACCGTTCACCTTTAACTGTGAGAATATTCAAGTACACGTAAAAAGGCTAAATTGTCTCTTGTCTCTATCACTGTGTTTCAGTTGATGTTTACATGTGTGTGTGTGTGTGTGTGTGTGTGTGTGTGTTATGTGCATGTATTATGTGTGTATGCATACAAGAGGTGGCTGATGTTTGTTGTTGTGTGTCTGACTCGATTGATTTTCATGTTATGTTTTCAGAGACCTTGAGTCTCTCACTGAACCTGGATCTCACCGATTCAGCAGGACAGGCAGGCGGCAAGTCCAGAAGATCCTCTGCCCCTCCCCCTACCTATTTCACCAGTGCTGAGCTGCCTGTGCACAGCCGCTCCTGGTTTTACATGGGCC
This sequence comes from Micromys minutus, assembly GCF_963924665.1. Lineage (NCBI taxonomy): Eukaryota > Metazoa > Chordata > Mammalia > Rodentia > Muridae > Micromys > Micromys minutus. The sequence continues at coordinate 33,255,635 of NC_137981.1, forward strand.
CCAGAGAGCCCTGCTCAGGTCTTCAGACTTGTGAGGCAACCACTTTACCCACGGATCTAACTCCCTTCCTTACTGTTTTAATCTATTCCTTCTGGCTTTCTACCCTACACCTTCTTCCTTTTCTTTATCTTCCTTACCACCCCTCCCCTTTTTCTCTTCTGCATTTTTCTTTCCTCCCCTATTTCTGACTAGAGTATCAAAAACAAACTTCAGACATTATATCATTCACTTATAAATACCTATGTGCTATAACTAGTTAAAGAAATTTTAAGTGAAATCATACTTTAAAAGTAAGCAATATAGTTTTTTTTGAAAGTTTGTTTGTTTTTCTGAGACAATGCTTCTCTGTGTAACCTTGGCTATCCTGGAATTCATTCTGTAGACCAGGCTGGCCTTGTATTCACAGAGATCCCCCAGTTTCTGTCCCCCAAGTGCTGGTTTTTAAGTCATCCAACAAACAGTTTTGGTTTGCTCTTGTTTAATTTTCAAAACCACTCCTGGGAATCACAAATATTGCTCCTGCCTTTTGATGAATGTCACAGGAAAGGGGGTCTCAGCAATCCATATGCAGTCCCTTGCCCCAGCTTAAGTGATAGCCATGTGACCCCTGCCTGCAAACTGTTTTCGTTACTTTATACCTTTGACAAATGTTTGATCAGCAGACTCTTAATTTTGCCAAGTCAGAGGAACCAGGGGATCCAGTCTCCGCTTCCTTAGAGTTGACAGTCAGATCCACTTCCTTGGAGTTGACAGTCAGATCCACTTCCTTGGAGTTGACAGTCAGATCCACTTCCTTGGAGTTGACAGTCAGATCCACTTCCTTGGAGTTGACAGTCAGATCCACTTTCTTAGAGTTGACAGTCAGATCCACTTCCTTGGAGTTGACAGTCAGATACACTTTCTTAGAGTTGATAGTCAGATCCACTTCCTTGGAGTTGACAGTCAGATACACTTCCTTGGAGTTGACAGTCAGATACACTCACACTCTTCAAAGCTTGGTCTAAGGCCCAGTGACTTTGGCATGTGGTCTGAGAGTTCCTTAGAAACGCCTTGCCCAGCCCTGCTGAATTGCAATCTGCATTTTAACAATATCTAAGAGATTCGTTCATGTGTCCTTAGAAGGTCAAGAATGGCTGAGTTCTCAGCGCTGTTCTCAGCCTTAGTTACACACTCAAATGCCCTGGGGCATTTTGATAAAAGTTCTGTGCCTAGCCCACCCAGACAAAGAAACCGGATCTCTGCCTGGTGTTTACAAGCTCTCAAGGCAAGGGGAACTGGGACCCAGTGTGACTGTTTTAAGGATAAAGAAACTCAGTGCAACGAAATCTCTAGCATCTACTGGGAACACAGTAGGTGCTAAATTAATGCTAGCCCCCTTGTTTCTTTTTGCTGTGTAGCTAGGACCTCCCACAGAGTTGTGAACTTGGGTGGCAGACTGTGTTTCCCTGGGCCAAAGGCATTCTTGGGCCACGAGAGTCTTTAAATGGAATGTTGTTCTTTGCAGGGAAACCCTGGAAGCATCAACTTGGGGCCTGTATGTGGGAAGCCAAACTGCAGAAAAACGTGAGTGGGTCACCATCTCCCACCCCCATCCCCGCACAGGGCCTGGGTTTGCTGAGTTGGAGAGTTGCAAGTAGAAATGAATAAATAAGGGGAAAAGCTTGGGCACGTGTGCAAAGAGCCTTTTTCTCCACAGCAGGAGCCCTGACCGACCAGACGCTATCTCATCCCTATCTCATCCGGCTCTCTCCCGCCAGGTGACACAGCAGGGCAGGTGTCACCAGCCAAAGCTTTTAGGGTAGAACTGAGTCACCAGGCAGGCGGGACAGGGCTCTGACACTGAACTCTGGGGCAGATCAACCTGGTCCCAGGTTCTGCACACTCCTATGACCTAATGCCTCTAGGATTCAAAGGATCACTGCAGTGGGAGGAGTGGGGTGGGGTGAGCTCTCAGTCCCCAAGCTGCAGTAGGTCTCAGCACATGGGGGAGGTAGCAGTCAGTCAGAAGCTCTCCTGTGAGAGTTCCCAATGGGCAGGTCCCTTGGGAAGCTAGTTGTCCATGTGGTCGCGTGGCCTTTGGATCCACGAGACACATGTGTTATGCACTGCTGGTTCCAGGGTCACATGGGTTGGTGTAGCATGAGTACGGCCTGTGTCCTCCCTCAAGTGTAACCCATGGGGTCCACGTGCTGCCTTGGATCTATCACACATATCCAGGGATATGACTGTCCCTGGACCTAGGTGATTCTCAGGGTAGGGAGAAATAAGGTCACAGGGTAAATAGAGGGAACAGGGAATCAGACACAGTTAGCTTTGCTTTTACTTCTGCTGCTTCCTGGGCCTCTAGGCAAATCATTTCATTCCCCTGTCTCTGATTTTCTCAGTCCCTCACCCTCCTACCCTGGTCATTTACTGATCTCACAATGTGACTCAGAAGCCCAGGTTACGAAGAACTGCCCTTGGGGCTGAAGAGCTGGTTTGATCAGTTTGCCATACAATCACGAGGACCTGAGTTTAATCCCCAACACCAACATATAAAGCTAGGTGTGGTGTGTATATTGTAATCCCAGCTCTGGAGTGGCAGAGATGAAAGGATGTCTGAGGCTTGCTGGCCAGCCAGGCTAGCGTAATTGGCAAACCTAAGGATACACAGAGAGACACTGTCTTAAATCGTAAGATTGATGGCTTCTGAATCAGAGAATCAGAGGCTGATCCCTGGCTTCTACACTTGCTTGTGCACGCACGTGCGCTCACACACAAACACGCACACACACACTCATACACATATTCATGCATGCACACACACACATTGCACAGGAGCTCCCATGCCTCCCCATGGAGCCCTCAGCAGACATAACTAATCAACAGCATTTCTCGAAGACTTTCTTAGTCCAGGATGCTCTAGGTAGCTGTTCCCATGGAGCTGAGACACCTGTCCTCTCTACCATCTATTGAGCAGGTGTTGCTACAGATGGGTGTAGGGATTGAGTAAAGTCCTAAGTAAATGAAGTCCAGTGCTAATGTGTATTGTTTGACATGAGCCAGCCATGGGAAACTGGCAAAGCCTTCCCACTAGGAAGGTCTGAACCTGAACATTGGCGCTGTGTGCAAAAATGAGCAACTGCAGCTTTCTCCTCTTGGATGTTTATAGCCTGAGATGCTCACTACAGACAACACCTCCTACCGAGACCAGCTAACCCCTCTTCTCCTGCTGCACATAATAAACAGGCTGGGGTTCTGTGTAACTGCTGCCACTGCATCAGTTTTTCACATGTGTGCCCGTTCTTCATCCCTCTACAGTCCCTGGCAGGTCAAGCCCAAGCTGCGCCGGAGGTAGCATATGGACATTTCTAGGAAGGGCCAGAGCTTGGGCACAGTAAAACTGGACATCAGTAAAACTGCTTGCTTGAAAGGGCAAGCAGAAGGAGACTGGTCCAGCTCAAGGAAGCCTTGGTACTGAAGGAAGCTTGGGCAGTATCAGGAGCACTTAAGATCTCCTAGTTGAAGGCATGGTTTGTGAAAGCTCAAAATTTGGAAAGTGGGGGAGCCATTCTGGTCAGGGCAGTCTGGGCTTCAGGAACTTTTTTAAACTTATCATTTTCTGTTCACAGAAGCTTGAGTTACGGGCTACTGTTTACCATGCTTACGTGTAAGGAGATAGAAGTTGGAGAAGGTGATGGTTAAGAATGTACTAACTCTATCAGATGCTATGACTGACCTTCTCTATCAGGGTGATCTGATCGACCTCAGCATTCAAAGCAGGTAGCCTTGGGAGAGCCTGGGCAGCAGGCTTCAGGGACTAGAAAGGGATGGCTTTACTGATATGCCCAGTCAGGGCAGAAAACAGGGTCCCAGTGATACTTCAAAGTCATCAACTTGCTAACAAGTCTGGTGTGGCTAGTAGGATTTTCATGATTAGCTTTGAGTCATTGTCAGTGTTAAAACTTGGGAGTATGCAAAAGACCAGTACATTGGGCTTCTCTTAGAAATCATCTGTACTACAGATGCTGGCTCTGTAGAGTTACAGGTGACAGTGGGTGGGAGCTAAGCATGGGCTGCCTGGCTAGTTCCTTGTTCTTTTAGTCCCTGGAACATTTGAATTTCAGGGTCTCACACAGAGGATAGAGGGTGGGTGTCACTCCCTGCTAACCTATTTCTGGTTACAACCTCAGTTAACTACTGAGCCTTAACTGGCTTGTGGTGGATACATTTAGACTCAAGAAGCCAGTGACTGATTGTAAGATCTGTTAAACATGGATCCTTCCAGAGCCTATTGAAGACCCTCACCTCTGCCCCTTGTTCACTGGGGAAGAAGAGAAGGAGAAAGAAGAGGAGGAGGAGGAAGAGAAGAAAAAGAAGGAGAAAGAGCAGCAGATTTCATGGGCCCTGAGTTACTTGCACACTCAACAATGTGAACAGACTGATTTATAGAGTCAGTTCTTGAGTCCAAAGTCTGACCTTCAAGCTCAGCCAAAGACAGTGAGCAGGCAAGGCCGTTAACAGGGGAGAAAGGCTTCCTTCCGGCATGAGTAGGGAATCTAACCAGCTCATGTGAGCTTGCAGGCACTTAACTTACACATCCCTCCCCACCGTGCCTACACACACATACAAAGAGAGAGAGACAGGGGGGCGGGGACCAAGACAGAGAGTCAGAGACAGACAGACACAGAGGCAGACACACACACAGAGAACAGCATCTGGTAGGGAGAAGGGGGGATAGATACCACGGTCAGAGTGGAGCTTAGACACCGTACTTCTCCCCATGCCTGGGTTGAAGCAACCCCAAGCCTGGAGGTGTTATCTCCAGGCCTCATCACGGGCAGTGGGAGCCACAGTTAAATTTAAGTGTGCATCCACACTCCCTACAAGCACCAACATTTTCCATCCCTTTTATGGATTTCTGAGGAATGATAAAAAGCAGCTGTTTTGGCTTGGGAGCCTGTGAAAGAAGGGAAGGTGGTCCAGCCTTCTCCAGGGAAACCAGCGTCTGCTTGTTTGTTTTGCCTCCCAGACTTCTCTGCTGGCCCCAGGATGTATGTGTCCAGTCCTGCCCCTTACTGCCTTCACTGCACATTGCTTTGGGGAGATTTCTGTAGACACCCAAGGGCTTCCTGGCAACAGGACCTCAGTCAGGGTCTGTCAGAGTCCCTGTACCCCATAGGACCCACGGCACAGTGCCCGGCACACCAATGTCACCTGGGTTAGAGCTTTTCCATGAAGCAAATGGGCCTGGCTAGTGTTCCTAACCTGCTCTTGCTGTTTCTATTCTCTTTACTATGGATGATCTTGGTCTTCATAGACCCTGGGTGCCCCGTATCATGAGCTAATTGGGTCTCATAGCAACCTTAAGACTGAATTTATAGTGTTGCTCCACCAGTGGTATCCAGAAAACAGGAGGGTCTCATTCAAGACGCCCCCACGTATGTGGCCTAGTGTAAAGATTTGCAGATGGGCCACGGAAGCCTGGACCAGAACTACCCCAGTGGTACCACCTTCTTTAGCAACCATGGTTGACCCATGGCTGGCGAAGTTCCTGCTTGGCTTCAGTACCTATTTGTGTCTTACTTTCTGAAATAGGTTTCATTAGATCATTAGATCTAGTTCATCCTGGGCTGCATAGTAAGACTTTCCAGAAAAAAAAAAAAAATCTAAGGACTAAGTATCATAGTACTTGCTTAACACACACAGGGCCCTGGGTTTGACTGTACCCACCTACTCTCTGAAGCATCAAGTATTCAGGCAGCAAAGAGCAGCTGTGGATGCACACTGCATGTGCTTTCATCCCCCTAGCTGCCATACTTCTCACTTTCAACTCCCACGAAGCCCACACAGGCAGGAGGACATGCTACTGCTCCTGCAGGAGCTCAGCCTACCCAGGGACCCTGCAGTGTGATGAGCAGGTAAGGCAACCTTCAACCCCTCCCACAGACGACACCCTGCCTCCGATGCTTGTCAGCAGCCGCCTAAGCCTGCAAGCTGCTTTGGAGTGTAACATGTCCAGAGCTGTGAGGAAAAGCTGGGGTAGAACTCTGTCCCTGAACTCTCTCTATGCCGCCTGTGAATTTGAAGGCTTCCCTTCCCAGGACTCTGCAGAAGCAGCTAAGTTAACGATCTTGAGATGAGATCATCCTGTATGCAGGGTGGGCCCTAATACCAGCGACGGGAGTCCTTATACGGAGCGGGAGTTTTGAGACGCATAGTCGGGGACGAGGGGAGAGTGTGCTGACTCTCCTGCGATGCCCTGGACTGCAACAGCCACTAGACGTCTGAAGAAGTGAACCAGCCAGAGTCTTCCCCAGATTCTCTGAAGGATTCTCTGAGCACAGCCTGCAAGGATTTTCAATGCCCTGTCTCTGAATCTCTTGAATCACGGACGATAACTTCTGGTTTAAGCCAAGGCATTCTTGCTAATTTGTCTCACTAGCTCAAGAAAACTCGTAGACGGCACAAAGAATAAACAGTTCTAAACAGAGTGTCCTTATGTTTGAGATGTTTTCAGTGTGTGTGGCCTGTGATAATCCTTTTGATGGGAACAAAGGAGAGGGAGATGGCTCATGAGATAGGTAGCCTTCTAGGAAGGAGGCTGGACAACCGAGTGCTCAGTCCCTTGTAGAGTTGGAGGTAGCTGCTAGAGTATGGTGGTAGTGGTGGTGGTGGTGGTGGTGGTGTGTGTGTGTGTGTGTGTGTGTGTGTGTGTGTGTGTGTGCATATGTGTAGGTGTCTGTTCATAGGTGAATATGTGAATGTGTATGTACGCATATGTATATGTGAGTGTGTGAGTGTATGTGGATGTCTGTATGCACGTGTGTGAGTGTGAGTGCATGTGTGCGTATATGTACATGTGTGTTTGTGGGTGAGTATGTGACCCTGTGTGTGCATATGTGTATACGAGTGTTGTGAGTGCATGTGAGTGTGTGTGTTGGGGGCAGGAACAGTGATACAAGAAAAACAGAAAAAGGGTGGCCATTGGAAACTGTGGAATAGCACCTTTTGCAGCTTCCTTATAGGACCCAGTGGATGCTGGAGCTCCGTCTTCACTCAGAAGCAGAGACTCTGCACAGGGCAAGCCTGCTGTTCTGGGAAACCAGAGTTGAATTACTCCTGTCTAAGAAAGGTTTCAGGGAGAAGTTGCCCTAGCCCAGAAATGCTAGATCATGGACGTCCGGGGGTAAAGCACATAGGGCATAGAGTCGGGTGTTTTCCTGGAGTGCCTTGCAGGACTTCCTGGCACTGAGGCATAGGTTTGGCTTTGTGAGGCTGCTGAGAGAGGATTCCACATGGTCATCGAGCGGGTATGAAGAGCCTCCTTGAAGAATGTGATGTGGTCATGGGATGTGACATACTGGATAATGAAGGCCATGGCAGAGCAGGAGGAGGGGAGGACGCCCAACTGATACTGCAGGGCTCAGCTGGAGGCAGACAGGACGATTCTGCTGAATGGCAAACTTGACAGTGCTTTGCAAGCAAGCCCGTGAAGGGAGCAGACAGAAATCCAGGTTGCCACTCCTGCCTGGGGACCTAGAGAGAACCTACTTGTGGTTTCAGGGCACTATGTGATAAGCTAAATGTGAGGTTCACCTGATAGGACTCAACAAATGCTTGGATGACCATTCACAGACCATGCCCATGTGATCCTATACACATGGATATATTCATACAGCCATGGATACGCAATACCCACATCCACAGACAAATGCTTGGGTAGCCATGTATCAACCACACTCATGTACACAGACATCCAGAAAGACACATAAAGAAAGCCATGTATAGAACACATGTGCTTACACACTCACCTTGACAGACAGATGCAAAGAGAGTCACACATGGATCACAGACATGTGAGCATACATATGCAAACTGAAGAACAGATGCCCGTCCACATCTAAGATACACACAGAGGCACACATGCTCGTGTTACATGTGGTTGCATATAAGAAATGTCCATAGATTAGTGCATACAGGGGCACCAAAGCACATAGGTGGGTGCACAGGCATCCAGAGACTCCTGCTTTCTAAAACTGTTCTCACCACCTCTGCTTCCCCTTCCTTCCTTAATTCCTTCCTTTCTCTTCCTTCCTTTCTCCTTCTCCCTCCCTCCCTTCCTCCCTCCCTCCCTCCCTCCCTTCCTCCCTCCCTCCTTTCTTTCTCTTTCTTTCTTTCTTCCTTTCTTCCTTTCTTCCTTTCTTCCTTTCTTTCTTTGTCAACTCCAGTTCATGCTCACCAGATTCCTTCCTAACTAGGAGGGCAGCCTCTATCCTCTAAGGGGTAAAAAAGATGAGAAGATGAAAACAAAACTCCAGAGATCCAAGCAGTCACAGGCTTGGCAGAGTTAAATGGACAGTGCCCGGTGGCATGCAAGGACAGGTGCCTGGGGAGACTGACCCTCAGACACTGGAGAGATGAATATGGCAGAGCCAAACAGATATCCAGGAGCTCCCGCAGACACCCCCCACACCTCCCCCATGCCACACACACACACACACACATACACCATACACGCACATACACACAACCACACACACACACCATACACATAAGCATGCACACAGACACACACATGCATGCATGCACACACACACCATACACACACATACACACACCACACACACAGACACACACATACACCATACACACACATACACACATACCACACACACACACACCATACACACAAGCATGCACACAGACACACACATGCATGCATGCACACACACACACACACACACACACACACTCTCCATGCTGACAACCACATAAAACATACAAGTACACAGTCATGGACATGCATAGATGTTCTCCTCCACATCCTCACATGCTCCAGTACTCAGACAGACAGACAGACAGACAGACAGCCACATGGCCAGGCTGATGCAGAAGAGGAGTAGGAAGACAAAGAGGCTTTCAGTTGAGCCCGCCTGCCCCAGAACCCAGACATCACACTTTTGCAGTTCCCCTAGGAGCCCTCTGCAACGCCAGGAGAAATTCCTGGGATATTAGCTAAATTCAGACACAAACATTCCTGTCTTCCTTTCCAGATGTACAGCTCATGAAAGTCACACAGCCTTCGGGCTCATACCCACCCTTCATCCTTGGCCCCTCCCTATCCTCCTAAGAATGCTGCCTGCTGACTTGGTTGTGGAGAGAAGGTAGCCAGAAGGGTATAAGAAGTTTGCAAGGGTCACACCTAGGAATAGGAGGTGTCTCAGACTCTGCCCAAAGCTGTGGAGTGGTTCTGGCAGGCAGGTGGGGTCAGGCAGAGGAGGTGGTGTTTCTTGACGTAGTGTGGGGACAATGTGCAAGAGGGAATGGTAGGACTCTCGAGTAACTCCAGAGGGCTGGGTACAGGCTAGAATCCCTGAGTTCAGATGCATATCCAGGCTCAACATAGGGAGGGTCCTTAGAAATCTTGGCACTTGCTCCTCTCCCTGTGGACATACAAGCCACCGTTAAAAAATAGAGTATGCTACAGTTTTGTGTCATCTTCTCTGTCCCTTGACTGCGGTAATGGTCCCCTTTACGGACAACTGTCCTCTTCCTTCCTTTATGACATTTACAGTTGATCCTTTATGATACTGGTGACTATCCCAATATCTGTCTGGTTCCTGGGTAGACCAGAAGTTCCTTGGGGAAGGATAGCAATCTGTTGGCCAGAGTCAGAGGTCATTGTGCACCAAGTATTCAGCAACAGTGGGAGCGGTTCACCCATGGCACAGAGAAGTCTGTCAGGCCTCAGTTTCTATATCTAGAAAATGGGTTCAAATTCATTTTTTTTTTTACCCACAAGGGTCTTATGATAATGGGATTGAAGGGCTTTGGGGACCTCTTTTCTCCCCTCTTGTGAGAGCCATGTAATATTCTTTTTAGACTCTAGGGGGAAATTCAGGGATAACACACACTTAGGCAGACAGGGCTCTTTAATTATGTGCCTGGAAGCTCTAGGTTACCTAGAAGTGTGTTTTAGGCAGGCTGTAAAGTATCTTGAATCCTTTCAGGTACTTCAAATGAAATGGCTACAACTCTGCCATCAGGGGCAGCAAACCCACGTTACTGCATAAACCCAATGAAATGGCCTGTCCCTCACCAGCAGTGCAAAGAGCTGGTCAGCTGGGTCTTTCTTAGAGGCACCATCAGCCTGCTAGATAGGTGTCTTGATATCTAAGTCAGCAAAACACCATTGCATGGCACTATGAGGATTCTAGGACCACCAGACACTGGCCCTGACACAGGACAAGTTTCATATTTCCAGTCTTCCTCAATGGATAGCAGCCAATCCTACAGACCCTATCTCCCATGTGATGGATTCTCACATTGATTCTATGCTGCTAAGCTTCATTTCTACCCACCCCCAGCCCACCTGAAAGTGGCCCAGCTAGCTACTTATAACATCCCTGGAATGAAAAAGTAATTTGCACCTGTGCTGGCCCCACGATGTTGTGAAGTCCCAGGAATTTATTTGGTGACCATGCGGTGGGAGTTGGGCTGGGCCTGAGACATGGGCTTATTTGCTTTTTGCTTGGACAAGGCCTGCTTCACAAGAGGTGGCTCATCCTGCTGAAGATATATGCCCTGTTGTAAAGTGCTTAATCTTCTGCCCCTGATTACGCTAGCAGATACTGATGACTTTTCATGCCCACCACTTGTCTGTGGATGTCTCTGGGACAACATAGCTGTCTCCACCCCTCCAGCCTGCATGAGGAGGAGGTGCTGCACTCCATCAGCAAACAGGGGCTTGTGTGTGGCCTCCTGAGGGTTCAGGGTGACCAGAACCGGGTCACTTCTTTCTAGCTGCCCGAGAAAGCCTTCCTGTTGACTAAGTACCAGTCATCAATTCATTTGATCTTCTTAGTAGCTTTGCAAAGAGGAAGTGTCAACATCGTTCCCATGATGCCTAGCAGGGAACTGACTGTGGGAGATAGGACTTCATTCATTTATTCGCTCATTCATTCCTTTATCCATATACTCCTGGTAGTCATGGCATTGTGAAAGGTAGGGACATTGAGATGAACAAGACCCAGCTGGTACACTGTCCCTTCTGCTGAGCAGCAAATGCTTCCTATGTGAAGTGCGGTTCCAAGACTCACACTGGCCTCAGATCTAGAGTTCATGAGGCCATTGCTCCTGTCTGGATCACGAGGCTTGTCATTTCCATTTAAACTCTGTTTGAATTCATGTCTCTACCTCTCAGCACACCATCCCTAACCACACACTTGCATGCACTGTAGATGTCTGTGCCAGCTCTGACCATTGCCCATGCAGTAACCATACCCTGTATCCAACTTCCTGCTACCTCATTAGAATCCCAGGATTAGTTGGGTATCAGTCAGAGAGAGGTCCGTGGTATCAGGTGAGCCCGGCCTTAGTGTAAACCAACTAAGGAAATCTCATCCCATTTGATGGAGATTTTTCTTAACCTCTCTTGTCCCCAAAAGTGACCAGTCTGAGGTCTGAGTCCATGAGCTTCTCTCTTCAGAGAAAAGAGTCTCAGTGAGCGTTAGCTTTTCCTGCCCTGACAGTAAGTGAGACGTTGGGAGCTGTATCATTTGACCACGTGGCAACAGGCCAAAGCAAACCAACCAAGGAGCAAAAAGATAGTTCATAGAAGGAGACCAAGCAAAAATAGGCTGATTCAGGTGTCTATGAGTGTCATGTGACCTCCCAGGACTATATTGGAATTCTACTGATGTGGGAAAGGCATGCTGTCCTGTTTCTCCCTCTGTTCTCCATGCTCGGCCTCTTGGACACGTGATGATGGACACCCAGTGTGTCTCCTCCTTCTCTTTCCCTGCAGTAAATCCCACCCTCAGGTCTTGCTCACCAAACTGCAGCTCACGAAGACTGGGGTAGTAATCTTGCCTATGGGATTCATCAGCACCTCCTCTGAGCACCCACAGTGTCCCTCACACACATGATTTTTTTCTGCAGTCCTCAGCGCAGGGACATCTCTCTGCATCCCTTCCTGTCTGCGGTGGCCCACAGCACGTTCGGTAGTTCAGGTGCCTGTCCAGGTAGGCAGAAGTGGGATTCTGTCTGGGACAGTGAATGTGGGAGGAACCCCAGGCAGTGTGTGTGAAGTCTAAGCTGTGCTCTCTGGACGCTTGCTGACCTTGTGAACTGTGCTGGTGTGCCCTGACATTTGTTGTTGAGAAAACCCGAAGTTAGAGAGATGGGGAGCCCACAGGCCTGTGCAATATCTTCCAGCTGTAGTACAGGTTGCCTAGACTGGCCTCTTTGCAGGGTGGTGGGTGGTAAGCCAGGCGCTCAGCCCTGGGGCAGTGAACAGACCCTGCTTGTCCTGGCATGGCTACTCTGGGATGGACTCTGAGACCATTTTTTTCTCCATGCAGCTGGGGCTGAGGCCCATCAAAAAATATGATCCAAGCAGAGCCTGCCTCAGAATGAAGTCATGAGGAAAAAGCTCAGGCAGAACAAGACTGTCTTTTTGCAAAGGACTCTCTGGCTGCCAACAACCCTGGATCACCCTGCTTCTCACCTCTCCCGACCTGCCCACACAAGCTACTCAGAGCTGCTCACGTCACTCAGCCAAAGAAAAGGTTACAGAGACCCATCCATGGGGTGTCCAGAGATCTGGTACCCCTCTTTCTTGTATAACTGAGGATTTGACCCATCTACTACACTGGGCATCAGCCTCTTACGGCTTGCATGCTGACAGACAGCTAGATAAGCAAGCCCGGATGCTTAGGAAACTGAAAAAAAATTACTTAAGAAGCATGTATATTCATATGTTCAACTGGCATTTAATTGAGCAGCTAATTCGCATCTCTCATTTGGGTTGTTCTTGAGTTAGGCTACAGATAAAGGAGATGGTGGTGTAAGTGTGGAGTTGGAGTCCTCAGGAGGCAACAGGGTGCTGAGGGTTAGATCACTTGAGGGAGAGTTACGAAGGAAACTCCTTTTGGCCCTCATTTTCTGAAACTGTTAGGCTTCATGCTTGGAGACGTGGAGGGCAGCCCGATCCTAAGGCACATGGTAGCTTTTTGGCCTTGGCTTACATCTGCTTGGGATATAGATGACCTCATTGATACAGGTTGCCTGCTACACAGAAGTATGAATAAAGTGTTGTGAAACAGATATGGCAAATGCTGGGGTCCTGGCCAAGGGAGTGACCTTGAAGAATGACCACAGCTGACTGTTCAGGAGGTAGAAAGACAGATCTGGGGCTCTAGGAACATCTGGTGAGGGTAAAGAGCACATACAGGTGTGTCCAGCCTTTTTGACATTGCAGAATGATTTTGCCACTCAGCTTTCAGTGTTGATTTTGCCCCCCCCCCCTCAAAATTCCAAAACAAACCAAAACAACATCAAACTCCTCAAAAACCTTTAAGGATGTTTATCATTTGGCTTCATGTGGCTCAAGGGCTGTGGGTTAGACATGCTTGCAAATGGTAGTTAATAGATGGAAATGACACAGGGGCAGGGAAGCAGGCTGGGGCACTGGTGTGGTGAGGTGGATTTCAGTGTGGGGAGGATGGGGAGATAGGTCTTGCTCTGGTGGGGATGAGGTAGAGATGCCCATGCAAGCATCCTAGTTTCTTCCCATCAGCCTTCATGGCTGTCTGAGAACATGCTACAAAGCCAGGAGCCCTGCAGCACAAAGACCTCTCAGGAGGCCTTGCATGCTACACACACACACACACACATACACACACACACACACACACACACACAGAGAGAGAGAGAGAGAGAGAGAGAGAGAGAGAGAGAGAGAGAGTGGGTGGGGGCAGAAAGAGAGAGAACATGCTTGGAGATTGGAGACCAAGGGTTGGGAAGAGTGGCAAGGAACAGGGCTACAGGAAGTAAACTGGGTGAAAAGTAGGGTCTACTGATGTTTAGGGCATTGAGGTAATTAGCTAAGTTACTTCTTCAAATGGGATATCAAAGGAACTCAAAATGACAGTGGCTTAAATAGACAATCCAGGTACAGGGTCCCAGGCCATGATTGTAGCTCACTGAATGTCAGAGACCCAGACCTCTGCTAACCCCAACAACCAGCTTTGGTTACAAGGCCCAAATTATTGCACCAACATGAACCTTATTTTCTAAGAAGTACCCAACTTATGGGCTGAGGGGGAAAGCACAAGAGCCAATGTGTTTATTCATTTCAAGTTTTTCCATCAGATTCCATACATGTTGGTTAGCATCTTAGTGGCAAAGCTTAGAGACAACACGATATTTAGCTGAAAGGGAGGCTGGAAACGGCAGGCTTGCTGTATACCTAGCTAGATGATCCTTCATTGTGGAAGAAAGAAAGGATCTGAGTGGGGCTTTTCTGAGCTCAATAGCTCTCATCAGTAAAAAACATTCTGCAAACAGCCATTAGTATTTTTTAATCAAGTATATGTGAAATACGATCCATTCTCTGTCAACTACACTCCATGTCCCACCCCCTGGGGGTGTGTCTGATGTCCCTATTTGGACTAGGTTTTCCCCACTGTGGAAGGAGATGTTAGAAATGTATGGGAATAATCTCTACGGGGCCAGCCAAGAGGTTTGGGATTGTGAATCCCATTAGCATATGGCTTCATGACTTTTATGAGGAAGTTTTCCACACTGAAAAAAAAAAATCAAGAAACAGCTGCTTGGCTCTCAGTGCCTATGTACAGCTTTGCAGTGTACACTTAGACTCCAAGAAGAGCTGAGAAAAATGGAGGTCCTCACACGGTTATGGGTGTGACTGCTATCACTGGCCTTCCTCTTTGCTTGGCCCTGGCTGGGTGTAGAGTTGGCTGGGTGTGCATGCTTGGCACACTCTACCCAGTGTCTCTCCTGCAGTCCCCAAAGCTCCCAGCCAGAGGCCAGCTAGGATTTCAGAGGCACAAGTAGGCTGCTGTGCTGGCCTGCCAGGTGAGCAGAACAGAGGCGCATTAAGCAACGCTGCTCTGCGGATCGGCTTTCCTCTCCCGGCGACAGCTCAGACCCAGAGCAAATCTCTGTCTCTTCAGAGCCAGGGGTTTGAGACTGTCATGAATGAAGGTTTTTATCCTACAGCTGGTAGTCTACCCTCCACGGCGCCTGATGCCCGTGCCAGGGTTGGCATGGGAGGCCGGCTGGAGGGGGAGTGGGTGGCTGGGGTGGGGGGATAAGGCTCAGTGACTTTCCCATTGCCATGCCACCCAGGCTGAGAGAGGAAGACAAGTCTTGAGGCTTAGAGAACTGAGAAGAGGCAGACAGGACACTTTGTTGATTGGAGTACCATGGATTCTCAAGTACAGCTGGCCAGAGTTTCTTCATGGCCCACTGATGAGCTAGACTCCCGAGGCTACCAGCCTCACCTGCAGCTTGTTGTCTTAGAGGGGGTTGGTAGGGTTGCACTCCAGGGAGTAGAGGGAAGAGTGGCCAGTCACCTCCACCTCACAGTGCTACTGAGCTCCTTGAAGTAAGGACCAGTGAGCAAGGGATAAGCGGAGAGAAGACCCGCTTGGGGCCACCATTCAGAGAGTGAGTCACAAAGGGACAAGCTCAAACCAGAGCATGCAGGAGCTGTCATGAGAGCTCCAGGAGAGCTGGGACAATGAGGGGACCAGGGCTGGGTGCAGGCGCAGCCTCTCTGCAGACCGGGCAGCTGGACGAATGCCAGGTTGTGGCGACAGAACTGACCTGCTGTATCCTTACGGCGGACAGGCCATCCTGTTTCCAATTCTGTTCTACTTTCTGGCCAGCATAGACAGAGCACTTGGTGCTTTTCACCTGTGGCTCCAGGTATTTGGGCCAATCATGGAAACCAGTGAATAACAGGGCTGCATCTGGCAAACAGTTTACTGTTCATTTTGTATACTGTCAATATATCTCAACTCTAAACTTGTGCCTTTTCTGGTCAAATTGCTACGACCTACAAGCTAGAGTGAGTCTCTCTCTCTCTCTCTCTCTCTCTCTCTCTCTCTCTCTCTCTTTCTGTGTGTGTGTGTGTGTGTGTGTGTGTGTGTGTGTGTGTTTCTGTGGCTATCCTAATACTCTCTCGGTAGACCAAGCTAGCCTTAAGCTCAGAGATCCCCCTGCCTCTGCCTACCAAATGCTAGAATTAAAAGTGCGTCCTATGGGTTGATATCTATCTGCAGGTGAAGGCAGGCACAAGGTAAGGCAAGGCCTATGATTGGACAGTGAAAAAGAAAGGTGGGTGCAGAGTATTTGAGGAGAGAGAGAGAGATAGGAAAGGAGAATAAAGATGGAGAGAGAGAAGGACGATCTGGATCTGTGTGGCTTTAAATAGCCACAGGTAGCTATGAATATCTTATAAGGGATGGATTATTACAGGTCAATTTGTCTTTTCTAGGTTGGCAGTTTATATCAATATCAATTGGCTCTGAGTTTATTGTGTGGAGATACTGTGGAGTGAGAATTTACTGATAAAATTCTGGTTAATATATTACAAGCTTCTAGAGTTTTGATTTTGTCAGGTCACTTGGAATTGTGACAATAACCACGGGGTGGGGGTGGGGAGATGCCGGGCATGTGATCAGAGTCTGCTACAGATAGCCATGAGACGAGGCAGTCTCTGTATGGGACCGGTGTGGCAGCAGCGACTTGCCATTGGAACTAGATGGACGGCTGCTGATGGGGCTAGCCATGAAGGCACAGAGACAGAGGGTGGCAGGAGGTAGGGTGCCATGGTGTCTGGTGACTCTTTACATTTTTAATATTTACTACTATGGGGCTATGCGCCGCCACCACCTGACTGATTCCTTAATGTCACCACACTGAGAGTGGCTCAGAAACGCCATCATTTACCAGGACCCTGCATGGTAAATGCACGCAAATACATCTCCCTGTACTTTGGAACTATCTGGTCACATGGCCTCTAGTCACCATGCGCTTCCTAAAGTAGTCATCTTGAAAGTTCTATGCTTGCAGCATTCCTAGAGGAGGTCTGAATCACCACGGGTTGAAACAGGACCAGAGAGACTGAGTAACCCACGCAGGGTCACACAGCAGTGGTGTGTGGGCGTGCCTTTTAAATCCATTTACCTGACTCATGCCTGCCCGTTTCCTGGAGTAAGCCCACACATTTTCTTGCAGAGGGTGGTGTGAAGACGGCTGGGAATGGTTTGAGATCTTTCAAGTGGTTCTTGTGGTACACAACACTCAGTCACCCCCGGTGAAGTGTGCAGGGGACATACAGAGCCAGACATCTTCTCTACTAGTGATAGCTCCATGAAGGGTTCTCCAGTGTAAGCCGAGCTGTTCCTTATCCTCAAGAAATGCAAAGACCCGTAGGAAACTGGTGACAGCTATCTGAGATGGGATGCTCAAGCCCAGAACTAGATAAACCTCTGCCACACACTTGGCAGGGTGGCTTAGGGTGAGGCCTTCTCAGAAACTCAGCATCTTCATCTGGGAAAGGGGGTGTCACACCCATTGCACTGTTAGAAGATTCTGGAAGATGGCTATGCTCGCCGCCTCTTAGCTTTGTGTCCATGCTCTTTCTCAACAAGGCTGACTTGCTCACATACCCAGTACCTGAAGAGAAGCCAGGATTGCATTGTTGCCTTGGGTTACATAGTGACCTTCTGCTCCCAGAAGCACCCTGCTTCAGCGGAAATGGAGAGCAATCATGAAAAGGCTCTGGCCTGGCTTTTGCAGGAGCAGCAGGGAGCTCCCTGCCACCTCCTGTGCAGGCCTCTCACTTGGAGAACACTCTTGGGGGTAATGGAGAAGGAACCATCTTATCAGCCCCTAATGACACTACCACCAGCATGGGGAGCCTCCCCCCAGGACACTGTAGGGGTGGCTTAATTTGTCAAGATTCTGTCATTAGAGCCCAAGTTCTGCCTGCCAGCTGGAGTTTGTCAATCCCTGGCCTTGGCTCTTCAGAGAAACACTACCTAATGTCACCACAAAGCAAGGGGATGAAATATTCATCTGAGGCTGGAGAATAGAAGTCACTGTGTTCCCCAGAAAAAGTGCAGATCTACATTAAAGACACACAGAGACCCAGAGAGAATTATTTGTAGGAGCAGCAGATGTTCCCAGGCATGTACACAGCATGTATAGGAACAGGCAACCTTCAACATGCACAGGAGTATGTGCCTGAACCCACATATGGAACATTCTCCCACAAGAACATGCATGAGATTTTCTAGGTATAGACATAGAGCCCGCTACATGTGCATACCCCAATGTGAAGTTGTGTGTTTATAATGCACATCCCTACAGAACTTCAGCACATGTATGCCCACATGAAATCACACAGAAATACACACAAACACACACACACACACACACACACACACACACACAGTCTGCCCCAACACTTGCATGCAGTGATCTGTGGATACCTTTGGAGCCTCACCACACATGCTTAAACACATCCTCACATATATTCTTCTATTAATGTAACTAGAAGTAGTAGCATCCCTACTTCTAGTTCTGGAACAAGAGCCACCAACTGGCCCTGATTCCTGGACAAGTCACCTGCTTGGGTCTCATGTCGCAAAGAAGCTCTGTTCTGTAGGACACAGCGGACACCATGCTAAGGAAGTGTGACTCAGAGGTGAGTTACACAACTTGGTTCTGCCCAACTGTTCAGTCCAGGATGGGGAAGAGGAGGGAAGCTTGCCAGTATGAAAGCTGAAAGTCTGCCACACTTCTGGAAGCTTCTAGAATCTCAAGCTGGAGGAGAGGGCATGCGGAGGCTGTTCTGCGTCACTAACACGAATGCTTACTCATGCTGACACAGGGCTCTTCCGTCAGAGGGAGAGGAGCTGTCGAGTATCTCACCAGAGCTAGACCCTCCTGCCCACCTGCTCCTTCCTTCTGGCATGCTGTCTAGGTTCACCCTTACACCCATAGAGGAAGCTGACAGGCTCCATGACACGAAGTGGGCACAGACGTGGTGAGGTGATCATGCCTCTGACTGTTCTAGAAGCTTCGAATGAGTTGGAAGAATACACATACACACACACACACACACACACACACACACACACACACACACACACCATTCACATCATTGCACCATTAAGAATTACTAACTGGGTAGCAGAGCTGGCTCTTTTAGAGTTCCAGTTGATGACAGAGGCAGTCAAGGGTAGGGAAGCTAACACCGCTGCTCCCTGCAGGCCGTGCTTACTGATTTTAGGAAGTGATGTTGGCTACAAACAGAGGCTGTGTCTGTGTGAGTATTGGTGGAGTCAGGAGAAAAGAGTTGAATTCTCAGCAAAAGAGCTATATTCAAATACCACACACTTCTCTACATAGAATATCTTAGACCAAGGACCAGCACACTACAGCCCATGGGTCAGGAGGTCTGTCTATTTCCTGTTTTTGAAAATAAAGCTTTATTGAAACTCAGCTTCATTCAGTTGTTTGTGTGCGGTCTGGAGCAGAGTAAGTACATGTGGCCTCCAAAGTTCAACATCATACTCTTTGAAAAATCTCCCCAGAAAACATTTGACTAATCTTGTTCTAGACCCTATAATACACCCGGAACTCACTGGAAACTTTCAGAACCAAGCACAACATATTTGGATCCCAGTATATGAATCCAAAAGGCAGCATGGTTTTCTAGAACTCGCTGGCAGCCCGACATGTGTATTTGGGATTTAGAAGTTTCCAGCAAGCGTGTGCATCAATTATCCCATTTAATCCCCCAACAAGCCTGTGTGAGGTTAATGGTAATTTTATCCCAATTTTGCAGATGAGAAACTAAGACAAAGAGAAATTAAGGGGCTTGCTGAAGACCACATGTCTGGGAGATAACTGAGCCCCAGCAGCCTGAGTCGAAAATTCCAGCCCTTTCCCACTGCATTACAGGGCAGATGTTTTCACACATTCTGTTACTTAGTCATTCCACTGCTCCACCTCCGGTTCATTTTTCCTAGCTCCCTTCCTAACATCTCTGCAGCCACATAGAAAGCTTTTGTCCACTGTACTGTGTGTGTTTGGTGGGGGGTGGGAGGGTCACATTTCCTCTACGTGTGTGTTTGCCGTGTGGGCGAACCCCGGGGATGTTAACGAACAGTGACAGATAATCTCTGATTGGCTGGCACTCGTGAAGAGTCAGTGGACCAGGTAATTCTGACCCACATCCTGACAGCACCATCTAAGAGGGCTCCTGACCATTCAGGCTGGATTTCCTCTTGGGGTCTGGGAAGAGTCCAACTGTGCCTACCACCCACCCTCTGGGCCCCCAGAGTGGGCACTCTGATCCACCCTTTCTGAACACAAAGGTTGCTGAGCCCTTGCTCACTGATGTATAAGGGAGCTGTTCTTAATGCAATTACGACTCATTTATTAGATACTGGGATGTGGCTGTGTTATGTCAGGCTCACTCTGCAGGCACCTGCTCCTTGCCACACATGTGCGTGCGAGCGCGCGTGCACACACACACACACACACACACACACACACACACACACACACTCATTTCTGGCAGCTCCGTGAGCCATCGCTGGAGCTCCGTGTGCTGTGGGTAGCACATTTAGCTGGTTAAAATATAATATATGACAGGATCATATTTAACAAGGAAAACAGGGCCCAAATGGACAGAGGAGCAGTGTGGCTGAGTTGCTATGGAAACCCCTTGTTCGGAATTTCCTGACTCCTAGGAGATTACATTTTCAACCTTAATGCTGTATTAACATAAGCTTTGGCACTTAATGTGTCTGTTTTTCACCTCCCCTCTCTCTTTTGCTTACAGGCAAAGAAAGCAGGGAGGAGAGGCTCCCGGGAGGAGATGAGAGAGGCTGCACTTCAGGATCCAGCTCAAACTAGCCCCTGCCAGGGCAAGGTGTTCCTCGCTTTCCAAAGTGTGCCACGTCCGTTTCCTCTGCGACCTAGAGACAGGCCTGCCAAGTGGGCTCGTGTGAGGTCAGCGTGCCCCATGCGTGCCGCCCACCGTCCAGAGCCTCCCGCATCCATTCCTTCCCCTCCACTGCACCTCAGCCCTGATCATCTCTCAAGGGTGAGGCAAGAGGCTTCTGCTTGGCTCCCACTCCCGGCTTGTGCCCTCTAGCCGCCTGAGTGATCATTCTGCATTACACATTTGTTCATTCTGCAGTTGGCTGAACAGCCTCCATCAGCCGCCGGAGGGAGCAGAATAAAATTCTGACTTCTTTGCACCCAACGTTGCTTTCCACGTCTCTGCAAAGTTTTACTTATTTTTTTTTTTCTAGAACTCCACCCTGCCTCCCCAGACTGGAAATCAAAATGCACTTTCTTACTGCATCAAACACTTTCCAGTCTACCCTGACTCATGGCACACACACACACACACACACACACACACACACACACACACACACCATACACATCTCCCTGTCCTATCTAACTCTTAAATGTCCTTTATGTCATAGCTCAGTACTACCTGCCTCCTTCTGGCTGTGTGCAGGATTTCTCTGTCTACCTTGGTCTTAAGGTGTTTGCCCTCCCCAGTGCTCTCACCAACTATCTTGAACTCTCATGACCCTAAAAACACAAGCCAAGAAACTTTCTATCCCTCACACCACATCCTGCTATAAAATGTAGATGCTCAGAGCTCATTTTGAAAAATTGAGCTTCCAGAGGAGGCCAGTGAAGCTGTCTGAGCTGGGTTGTGTGCTCTGGGTTTTTCTCCTCACCCTGGCATCTGCTGCTGTGCACCTCAGCATTGCACACCGGGAAGCTCAGATTCGGGAGGGGGAGGGCAAGGATCTGAGATCACCAAGCCATCTCCCTACCCCCTCCTCTAAGTCTATGTTCTTCCTTCCTTCTGGCTTAGGGGACCATTGAAAATGACTCCCCCACACACCCCAAGTTGATTGTACTAGCAACAGGCCAGGAAGAATCCAGGGAAGCCATGGTGATGATAAACTGGTTGCTCACAACCTGTATGTAGGGTTGAATTGTGCCCCCCCCCCCCACGTGCAATGGCTTCTCACAAAATTTTATAATGGAGCACCAGTCAAACAAGGTTCTTTGCGACATGTCTTTGGGTAAGTCCACCCCAGGGCAGAATGGCATGAATCCAGTGGCAGGTGTGTCCCTTACAAGGGAAAAAAAAAGACCAGACACTCAGTGCTATGGCCCATAAGCCCCATCAGTGGTGCATGTAAAGGTGGAGGTAGAGGCCGGGGTGACATGGCAGAGAAGAGAAGGGTAGCAAGGACTGCAAGATGGGAGAACACTGGGGGGTGGGGGCGGACACGGAGAAAGAGACAGAGAGACAGAGACAGAGAGATAGCCAGACAACCACACACACACACACACACACACACACACACACACACACACACACACACAGAGGGGTGGGGGGGAGAGGAGGCCTGACTCACAGGAGGTCAGCCTGCACACCCTGCAGAGCCAGCCTAGCTGGCACCTTTGCTTTAGACTTCTGGCTTGTACAACAGAGTGCTTAAAGCCACCCAGTGTGTGGTCATTTGTTACCTAGGCAGCACTAGGAAACAAACAGAACCAGGCAGTGTGAGACTCTGGTCAGGGCTCCGAAGGACTGTGGGGATGGACTGACTGGATGAGGCTCTCCCCCTGCCTTTGCCAATGTGGGTGGGCCCCCTCTGCTTTGCTCCCCACCTTGGGACCTTTAGCTTCTTTCAGGCCCCGCCGCCCCACACCCTGAGTAGCTCCAATTTGCCTTGCTCCTCTCGTCTTGTGTATCTCTGAATTAGGAGCACATGTGACACCATATCCCGAGCTTTCTAATGCTTAGGATATTATTGGAATATCTCATATTATCTAGCCAACCTTTCACCACCCTGAGCTAATGTTATGATTTAACAAACAGAAGTCACCAGGACAGGCAACACCGTCAGTTGAAGGCTCCTAGGCAGCAGGTCCTATGCCTTCTTATCCTGGTCATGGGTCCCCTGGCAGATTAACTGTGCCATAAGGTGCAAGCGTTGTGTTCTGGCATCAACAGAAAGAAATGTTAAGAGGCAGGTTACACCCTGCCAAGGCAGGGGCACCCACTGCTGAGGCTCATTTTCTCTGCACTTGAACAATGTTAGTGAGGAAGGAAGAGTGGGTTTTATTTATTTTAAATTGTATTCTTTACATACATTACATCTCAACCACGATTTACCCTCTCTACCCCTCTAAACCCTTCCAAGTGTTCCTTCCTCCTCCCTCCCCTCCCCATATACCCACTCGTCCTTGGTTTCCATAAACAAACAAAGAAACACATAAGCATGACTTTCAGGAATAGCAACTGAATATGGCAGAATAAATCACAACAACACAAGGCACGTGTGTGTGTGCACACACACACACACACACACGTACACACACACGTACACACATATACAGAATCCTCATAGCAAGGCTGGGCAACCCAGGAGGAGGAGGAAATGGCTCTCAAGTCCAGACAGAAGAATCAAAGACAACCCCCACTCTTACTGTCAGGGTTCCCACGAAAACACCAAGCTATGTATTCACAAAGTATAAGCAGAAGACCTCGCTCAGACTCATACAGAGTCCATGGTTGTCATTTCAATCACTGTGAGGCCCTATGAACCCCACTTAGTTGATTCTGTGAGCTATGTTCTCATTGGAGTCCTCAACCTTTTGGCTTCTAGAATCTTACCGTTCTTCCTTCCCATGGTAGGGTAGATTTCAAAACATAGAAAGGAAGTTTGCAGCCCCAAGCTCTAGAGAGAGAGGTCATTACACCAATCTGAGGGTGCTCCTGACTAGTGTCGCAGAGGGGCTCATTGAGCTGGGTCAGTGTGACTCAGGATATCCAGCCTCAGTATCCAGTGTTTCGACTGTTGCATGATGATGGTCCTAAGTGCCTGTGTCTGCTCACTCTAACCCCAGTTTCTGTAATGCAGAAGGCACACACAGTCATCCTCCCGTTCCTCTTCCTTTATCCCAAGAGCTGACTCATTCGATTCTTGCTGCATGTGTCAGGGTCTGGAGTGAAGGCTCAAGGTCACAGAACTGCTAGTAGTTGTGGTCAGCACTTGAACTCAGGTCAGAGGAGCCAGAGCTGTACGAGCCGGGGAATCCCGGAAGGATGTCTCACTGCAGAGACAGCTGTCAACCACATTACAGAACCATTGCTGACAGTCACATATGGGTCCACGCCCAAGTTCTCCATTTCAAGAGCTGAACCATGGAAAGCAAGATACCATGTTTTGAGAAATATACCCTGAGGTGTTGGGTTAAAGGGAGACAACATCTTGGACTTACCTCTCAAAGTGTTCAGGAAGAAGGGGAAGAGGGGAAGTAAAGACTGGGGTTGGGGGCTGATTGAGGAAAATCGATTTAGGGGATTCCTGACTATTCTTGCTTCTTTATGCACTCAGAACCATAACACAGTCAAAATTATAAAACAGAAACCTCTAAAGTCTGGGCTTTTGATATTTTTAGAGCCACTTTATTGCGGTGTGTTTGACATACAATAAACTAAAAGCGTGTGCTTTGATACGTTGTGACATCTGTCTGTAGGCAGGAATCTATCACTGCAGTCAAGAGTGAATGTAGCTATCAGTCCCTAATCTTTCTTTCTGCTTCCTTATGCCTCCTGACAGCCCACCTCACTATCCATGCCCAGGCGCACTCTCTCTACCCCTGTGGATTGCTTGCAGACCCCTCCCCCTTCTGCCTGCCTCCTTTCACTGTGAATAATTACGCAGACATTTGCTCATGCTGTGTCACGTTTCAGCAGCATGTCCCTTTTCACACCTGAGGCCTGTTCTCTTGAATGGATATACCACAGTTTCGTTAACCATTCCTCTTAGGTTGTTTCCACTCGTAGGCTGTTATTGACTAAAACTGTTGCCAACAGCTGCATCCAAATCTCAGAGTGGACATAGACTTTCTTTTGTCTCCCTAGGAATGAAGAAGCTGCCTACTGTGTGTACAGTAAATGTCCACCAGTGGTATGGTGGTAGCTCATTTCCCCTCATCTCTGCCCCATGATGGACTGACTGAGCTGACCTTTTGTTCTTTTTGCCTGTAGTCACCTTGCTCGTTGCACAATGGGGTGTCAGTGTGGTTTAGATTTACACTTCCCTATGACCAGCAATGAAACTCATAGTCTCTCTCTACTTCCCCTGAATACTGTGTCCATTTGGAGCAGCTAATGAGGCTCTGACAGGCACAGAAGGAGGTGGGCCTGGGAAGAAAGTCTGAAGTCCCACTGTGAGTACTCAGAATATTGCAGAACAAGGTCCATGAGCTCAGATTACTTAACCCGGGCTTCTGATTGGGTCCCCAGCAGCTCAGCAGCCAGCCCTGGGGGTATTTCCAGTCAGTACCCAGAACACAACAGGTGCTGTATTCTTTATCTGGTCATTCACCAACCACCTGCAGCCCAGTTCTAAGAGCTGCATGTGTCTTTGATGAGCCACTGTGAATCCATTTTGGATGGGCAGCCTCCAGAGGAGACGTGTATAGGGTTACACTTAACCAGGTCCTTAAATTCTGCCATACAGCTTCACCTGATCCATGTTCCAGCTGCAGTAAGGTCTCAGTGTCCAAGAACCACCACTTTCTTGTCCCTTCCCCTTCATCTTCCCTTTGCCTTTGCCTAGGAGATGACTTCAGTCAACCAAAGAAGCACCTGTTCTGTGGAATCCTCCATATCCACAGGGCAAAGCATCAGTGGCAGTACCGTCCGACCTTGTACCCTATGCGCAGTTTGCATGGCTGGTGGGTTCAAGTTCCCTGAGGACAGCTACACCTTTTAGTAACTGAGTCACTTTGTAGCCATGCCCTTTGCAGTGACATTTGGAGACATGTAAGGAAGCACCATTCAGATGTGTTCACTAATCACCCCCAATACTAGAGATGGTACCTGGTCCTTCTGAGAAAGCTAAACCCATCTCAGCCTGGTCCATTATCACCTAGGAGAGTCATAATTGAGGTGAAACACACAGCTCAGGCATTGAAACACTGTAACTGTTAGGTTCTCAGAAGGTACCTGTTTAGAGATGCAGGCACTGGCTTTGCCTATAGTTTTTTCTTCCTGTTCCAGAGACATATACCCATCTGCACAAAGCACTGAGCTATTCCCCCCAGAAATGCTACAGGACCTTTCAAATAAATATTTAGTGTACCATCTAGTAATTTTATGTCGTGAGTTACAAAGCCTTTATCTGGGACCCACCTTCCATTAAACCTTGGGGTCCCACTTTGGTCTCTAATGACATTATGTTGCATTGAAATTGGAAGGCTATTTAAAAAAACAAAAAAACCAGGGGACTGTATTATTTGTTGTAAGTCATGCTAATGTTGAAATTTTGAGTCTTTTTTACTGCTGATTAAACCTCTGAAGACTAAGTCAGAGTTTCCGCTTCACTGCTAGGAGCAAAGATGATGGTGTGGCTTGGGGAAGGGAGAGCGCTTGAAGAATGTATGGGAAGGTTGCTGCATTTATGAATAAAGCAGGGCATTATCATTTTTAATAGGAATTAAACAGCTAGAGGGAGAAGCCGGCGATGCCGCGATCAGTGCGAAGGAAAACAATCTAACAATTTTAATTAACTGTATTTTAATAGCTTTAGTTATAATTGAATAATTTAAATACCAAGGGAAACACTTAAATCTCCTAAAAGCCTTTTTTTATTTACATTTTAAATACAGTTCACGGTGAGTAGGTGGCAGTGTCTGTGCTGGGGGATCGCATGGGTGACTCTAGTAACTGGGCAAGCCCGAGAGAGGTGTGTGGGAGGGCTTCCACCACTGAGGAGGGACTACTGGTCAGTGTGGCAGGGACAATTGCAGGAGGCCAAGCAAGTGAGACTCCATTCTTAATTCAGCATTCACACAATACTTATAGGCCTTTGTAATGACCACCATGACAGACACAGACTAGCAGGAATAGTAGCTGCCAATGACTGAGGGCGACACCCTCTTGGAGGGGTTTGCAAATGGAAGAGCCAGACAGTAAGTAAATGAGCTACCGAGGAGACCAAGTTATGAAATAAAGGCTCATGGAGACAAACAACGATGCTGAGATAGAATAGGGTGACTGGGAGGTAGGGCAAGCGAGCGGGGTTTTCTTTCTCTGGAGTGGATATTTAGGTGAAGGCTTTGGGAAGGGTACGATGGGCCTGGTGTTGAAAGCCAAGAGAGGTAGATTTTCCATGATGCTGAAAGTGAGGAAATCTTGCTACCATCTAAGAGGACTCACAGAATCTGTCTTGAGAAGAAGAGCTAAGGATCGTGTTGACTGGGGATGAAGAGCCTAGCAGGGCTAAGGACAGCCTCTGAAACATGTTAAGAATGTGAAGACACAAAGGTCCTCCACAACGGTGCTACCCACCATGTGATCTCATTCTTCCTACACCTCGTGAGTTTCCCAGGACTTCTTAGTGGACTTTTCTGGACCAAGTCGGTGCCTTGCCTGTTACTGTGAACCCATAAAGTCTCTGTCATAATCCTTAATAACTGTTCACATGGCCTCCTTGCGAGCTGGACTTTCCTCCTCACCTCTGAATGCTAATAGGGCTCTAGTTCTGAACTGGGCACCTTCCAAGTTGTTCCAACCCCCAAACCTCGAAGCCTCCATGCCACATCGGCCACTGAGCACCCATTGCTGCATGTCAAGTCTAGGAAGAGGTCAGCAAAGCCACTCAGCACTGATTAATAACCTGTCTTTGGGTCTGGGTCTATACGATGCATGCTCTTTTTCCTAACAGTTTTCTGAGAAAGCCTATCTTGTTCTGGTTTGTGGAACCAGGGATCCAGGGGTTATCAACTACCTTACTGAGATGCTGCCCTAGGCCAATGTCTTTCTTACCTGTATTTATAGATGTGGCTCCCTGGGTAGGCTTCCTGAAAGTTGTTGTTCAGGGAGGTCCTTAAGGCTTTCCCAGGCAGCAGAATCAGTGTTATCACTACTCTTAGTTGGCCATCAGAACTAGATGGTATAACCCTATTGCTGAAGACACCACATGCTTCGGTTGCAGGACACAAAATGGATGATGCTAGAATTGATCTGCAAGCTTCTCCCTCACTGACTAGCAAAATGCCAGAAGATGTTATAGAAGCTGAATAAGAAAAAGTCATCAGTGCCCATAACCAGCTGTAAACTCAGTCAAAGCCATATGAGGGAGAGGAGATGCATCTACGTTTGTTTTGTTAAGTGGGTATGTTGTGCTATCAAACTTCTTTCTAAATGTTTGCGTTTTTGTCCATAGACTAGTGCATCAAAGCTTTGGTCCGAGAAGTTTGCCTTTGCAGGGGCCAGCAGTTACTACAGAACTAATTATTTGTCAAAGTGCTGAGAATAGCTGACTGTTGAATATTCAGCCTAAAATAGATGTGTGTGTGTGTGTGTGTGTGTGTGTAGAAAAAGAAAACTTAGCTGATGTTTCTCTTACTGATATTCCTGCTCAGTCAATGTCCCTTAAACAGAGTTCAACCTTCAGGGTAACTGATGACAGTAGTTACTAATAAAACAATCAAATAATCTCCCTCCAACTCTTCCCTGGCTGCATGTGCCAGTCATGGGATCAGTTCCTAGAGGCCTAAGCACCCACCTTCCAGTTCCCCCTGAGTATAGCTCAGGATTGTGGAGAAGCAAGGGGCTAAGCCTAGCCCCTCTTGCTGTACTTTTATGGACTATGCATGTGTTCAAGTAGCCCAGGTGTCTGCCTGGAGTACTTCCAGGCTCCTTGGAGCTGTTCCTCCTAACTTGACTTCTCGCTTTTGGAGTTAGCAGGGAAAGCCCTTTTTGTGAACAAGAGGTTTCCTCCACCCCAAAAGAAGCACAGCATGTATTTAGTGTGATGAGAAGAGGCTCCAGAGGGACAAGTCTGTAGAGAAGGGACACTCCTTTTTGAGTCTCAGCACCCTTCCCCCAGTCTTGCATTGAAACATGTACTATGAAGGTACAGAGCATTTCTGGGACACGCTATAGGTCTTCATGTGCTTTGGAAACCCACAGGCAGAGCACACAGCATGACCATATATTGTAGCACCTGGGTCTCTTTCTTTCTTAGGTGTCACTTAGGACCAATAGTTGCAGAACACACCTTGAAAAGGAACACTTTAAAAACATCCCTGTTCTTGTTCAAGAGGCAAAGAGGAATTCCATCCTTGTGGGTGCTTGCAGCAGAATAGGGGAAAGGAAGTATGCAGTGGGAGATGCCGGGAGGGGCTGGAGGCAGAGTTCCATTTCCTCTCACCTTGCAGAGCTGGAACCTTGCAGGAGGACCATGCTGAGGGTGTGGAGATCTGAGAAGCAGGGGAAGTCTACACTTCTGATGCTGTGGAAATATCTGTGGAAATATTAGCCCCGCTGCAGGCTAACAAGACATACTCCAAGTACACTGTACACCCTTCTCTGGCTGGGTAGAATGCTCAAACCACAGGCCCTGGCTCCAGCTTCCTTTATATCCGGGTTACAGCAAGCAGGAGGCAGGGTTTAACTGGCCCAGAAGGGGAGTGACGACCAGATGTGGGAAGACAAGGAGACCCAGAATAGGTTCCTAGGGCTGTGGCATCTCAGGCCTGAGGCCATGGTCCTTCTTCCAGGAGCAAAGAGGAGACTGAGGGGCATAGTAAAGATGCATGGACTTTGAGGTCCCTGTGGCCTGTGTATGGATCCTTCCTCTGCCACTTGTTAATCAGGTGACTTTGGACAAAAGTTATTTTATCTCATAAGTCAGTAGGGAACTTAACTGTGCCCTGCTTGGAGTTTAGTTTTGGTGGCCTATGACCATGGAGGCAAAAGGGTTCCTCTTTTTCCTGCCACTGGAGAGTATTCGTGCAGATGCGATGTTTGTTTGTTTGTTCTACAAATGTGAACTATGTTTTGCCCTGTGCCAGATGTTGGCACAAGCAAGACTTGAGGAGCTGACAAGTAGGAGCGACCTGGACCAGCAGGTCATTCTTGCCTATAGAGTTATCTTTCAGATCCAAGTCCTCGTGGGTCCTTCATCTGATGAGAAAGCTTTGAGAGCAGAGGTAGCCAGAATGAGCAGGGACCAGGGTCATCAGCTACAGCCAGCGCGCATCTTCAGAGGCTGCCTGGGGGCTCTTGCTTGATCTTCAAAGACCAGTATAAATACTGCTTTCTCTAGACCACTTATCAGCAAGGCAGGGTCCTCCGAGCACCTGGTACAGACTTTGTTTCTGAGTATGTTAACATTAGTTTTTAACTTGACTCCTGTCTCAGTTTAAACTCAAGCACCAGGAATGAATGCCAGGCATGCGTGCTGGGAAACAGTTAAGGAAGTAGGCATTTGTTTGCACGTGGGTGAGAACCTGCAGGTACCAGGTTGTCTTTTGGTGAGCTTGTGAGCTTCAGTATCAAAATCCAAAAGAAAGCCAGATCTGCTGGGCTTGAGGTTCAAAAGAAATGCCAGCCTCTTCCCGAGAGAAACCCAGTGTGCATTAATTACGATGAGAGGGGGATTCCAGGGACACAAGTCTATAGAGAATGGGGGATCCCTTTTGAGTCTCAGTTTCCCCTCTCCAGTCTTACATTGGAAACATGCACCATGAGGGATCAGAGGGTGCAGGGAAGAAATGCCCACTCCTGCCTCTTGGCTGATCCCTACTGTTAGCTGCCAGTCGTATAGAATCAGCTCTCTTCCTGGGCCTCAAATCTGCATGAAGAGGAAAGTGGTCCTTAAGATTATTTCTATGCACACAAAGGTACTGTGGGGCAGACCAAACCGACCCCTTTGCATTACAGATGGGGAAACTGAGCTCTTGAGGCCAGGAGCAGTGCTTGCAAGTGAGTGAGTCCAAAGCGGTCTCAGTAAGTGGGAATGTTCTCATGGGTCAGTCCTAGAGAACCCTGATTCTCAGCAGCCTACCCCTCTCCCATCTGAGCCATTTCTGCATGGAGGAAATATCAAGGTATATGATGTCAGTGCAGTTAAGTAATCCAGCCAGCTGTGTAAACATCTGGACAGAGCAGAGACAGCCCCAAGAGTGAAAGCAGGGATCAGCAGGTCCAGACAACTCCAAGAGGTTCTAAGCTGTCACCTGCCTGAGACTTGCTAGGAGAGACCCTACTGGGAGCAGAAAGGAGAGTGTGTATGCATCCCCCAAGAGCGCAGAGGTCTGGCCAGCTGGGCAAAAGGACAAGTAAGCCACTGTGCCTAGTGTGGGAGACTATGGAAAAGAGACATGAGGGTTAGGAAAACCTTGCTAACAGCATGCTGGAAACAGCTTGTCAGGTTCACAGAGATCAGCTACTCACTCTTTCCGAAGGCTGGAGTAGCCACGGCGGTGACCTCCCTTCCAAGGAAGGAGGGGTAGGACTGAAAGCCCAGAGCCTAAGGCTGGGGTCTGGGAGTCCCTGGGCTGCTCTCCTCTTTGAAGCAATTGTGACCTACAGAGGACAGAAGGAAAAGATCTGCAAGCACTTTCGGCCCAAAGCTCCAGTTATAGATGAGAGAAACAGAACTCAGAGAGGGAAGGGGAACAGGCCAAGGCCACACAGCTGGCCAGGGAAAGATCCCATCGCTGGGAGGGGAGCCAAGTTTCCTTACCCCAGATCCATTCTGGTTTCCTCATTACCCAGCTCCCTTGCTCCCATTTAAACATACATGGGTTTACAATAAAACAATGGTTTTTAAAACCCATTTAACATTACCTTGTTTATGTATTTATTGTCTGTGCGTTCACTGAAGCCCAAACATGGAAGTCAGAGAACAACCCGGGGTGAGGGTGGGATGTGTCCTCTCCTTCTACTCCATGGGTTCTTAGGACGAGAGTCAGGTCCTCAAGCCGGACTGCCTGAATGAGTTACTTTGCCTGAAAAACATTGCTTTTAAAATATCTAATTACAGAAGTAACATTGTAAGACACTGCAAGACAAAGAGGAAACCAGAGAGAAGCATAAGACTGTAACAAAGTTTCCAGTTAGAGCCAAGGCATTCTCTCTCTTTTCACACATACACGAACTCTCCACCACCCCCATAGCCCACCCCCACGGTCAGTTTCTTTCTCTTTATACATATACACATATACTAGCATCTTTGGTAAACGATTTCTTCCCACAGTCCCTCCACAGATGTATGATCTCTTGGAACCCAGCTGTCTTCCTTGGCAAGAGTCATGCAAACCTGGATCCGGTCTAACATTTACTTACTGTTCCATCTACCCCAAGCCTCTCTTTCCCTGTTTGCAAACTGGGTCATTATGGTTAACATCTCTGAGTCAATCAATCTATGCAATCTTTGTAAATAGTCTGGGAATTGTTGGGCAAAGGTGGCCACGAGGTGACTAGAGACTGCTTGGTAGGAAGCATTCAAGGGCTTCTGTCATCTTTCTCTCTGACTTTCTCCAGGGCACTTTCCCAGATCCTTCTATCCTGGTCTAGAGCAACACAACAGATCCCTGCTCCAGAGACTCCATAGTCAGATAGCCTGGTGACAAGAGGGGTCACTGGGGGTGGACTAAGGCAGGATGACCCAAAGGCCAGCAGTTCCATCTCTCGTGTGCTGTTCTTTGGTCCAGCTCCACCGATTTCCCTACCTACTCATTTTTTTCAGATTTATGACCCTATGTATTTTAAAGGTCTAGAGTAGTCTCATCTGTGTACTGGAAATTCTCTCTTCATCCTTTGCTTCTCAAAACCCCTTCCTCTGCTTGGAAAGTGCTTCCATACTGACTTAGCCAATGAGTGTGCAGGTCTCTACACTCCATCTCAGCCCAACTCCCACGAGAACTCTGCTCCAAGAAGGCTCTGAGAACCCAAAGCCACAGACAGGGAACTGTGGGTGTTGGTCTGCACTAGTTAGGGCGGCAGGCCAGGGAGCTACCTCCTTTGTACAGCTTCAGGCACACAGAAGCCAGGACAAATCTTACCACCACCAAATTTGCTCTTAAGTGCAAGCCAGACATTGAGTAGATGCGGCAAAGAGTTAGGGGCAAAGATTGAGGCTGGCCAGCACAAAGTGGGACACATACCTAGCTTCCATGAAGTAGAAATTGAATGTTTCCACTCCTGAGCCTGAGGCTGAATGGTGTGCCTAACCCTCAAGCCAGGAGGACACTGTGGCCTCCGAGGAGAGGAATTACAAGTATAGGTTGGCATTTTATTAGTCCCTCAAAGGACAGAGGTGATCTGGGTTGCCTGGGAGTGGGCTTCCCTTCTTGTTAGCGTGTCTTGATCACATGTCCTCTGTGGATACAAGGCAGATGGACCCAAGTTTCACCACCATCTACTGTAGCCTTGAAATTATGGTGGGGCAGGTAATGGCTTCAATCCTCTCCTGCCCAAATGTGTCTCCTCATAGGAAAAATGACTCATGGGTCATGCTCTCTTTATCACCGAGGTGTCACTGTCAGGCAAAGAGGTAATCTTTGGTACTGAGGAAGGAAACTCATAACCAAGGAGGAAGGGTACCACTCAGAGCATCTGAGCATAGCAGCTGTGCACTGTCTTATGGGGTGAAGGGGTTCAGTGGTCATCCTCCATCGACAGCTACCCTAGGCAGCGTGCACTGGCTCCTGGCTCCATCAGCACAGTGTCTGTACCCCACTGTGGACGGTATCAGTGAGGTATGGAGCTCACGTCCACACACTTTCACACTGGGCACTACTCTTAGCTGTGGTCAGTGTCTCCAGGAGACAGCTGCTACCCAGTCCTTTTTATTTCTCTTTCCAAAGTTGGGTGGTTCTGAAAGCCTGGCCCCAGGGTGCCAGGGGAATCCCAGGGAATTCCTTTAATGGGTCTTGTCAAGTGGACTCTGATTGAGCACCTATAGGAGGTCTCGCTGAGGAGGACTGTAGCCAGGACCCAGCCTAGGGTCTTTGGGTGAACTCTGGGGTTCAGCAGATAGAATCTCAGAAGCAAGTCCATTCCCTGAGGGTTCTCTAGGATAACTGCTTCCATTCTCCGGAGCTGATGGGTGTGTGCTCTCCCTCAGGAAGTGATGCAGATGTCTAATGGCAGAGGCTGCAGGGTCTTTCTGCAATATCCTTTTGTTTGTCTTCTCCCTAGTAAACACTTGCTTTCAGAGCAGCCATAACTCCAGTGAAGACATTGCTTCTTCAGTGTGTGTGTGTGTCTCTCTCTCTCTGTGTGTGTGTGTGTGTGTGTGTGTGTGTGTGTCTGTGTTTGTGTGTCATTTTTTAAATGTGCTATCACAGATTCTACTTTTTTATATTTTTCAGATATGTGTAATGAATATTCAATGGATATTCAATGGATATTTAATGGTTGGAACTCCGACACCTGTTGGGAGTCTTTAGGTGACCTATGCAGACACCGGGCAGTGTGGTAAGTGTCCCAGGAATAACATAGGTGAGATCAGGACGTATCTGAGTTCTAGTTGCAGCGTGAGGGAGGGGAACAAACAAGAAGAAGCAGCAGCTATGGGTAGGGATGAAGGCAGTGAAGGTCTCATGGAGTCGGGCCTAGGTGGGTGGAGGTGGACAGGTCGAGGTCAGGAGGGGCCCGAGAGGGAGCTGAGAGTTGAATGATGAGACTGTTGTCAGTGCAAAAGTTGGAAGAGACGATGTGTGGAGGCAGTGGGTCAGTGATAGTAAAGATGCTCACTTTGAGTCTAGGTACCTAGTGCTCAAGAGAGAATCATGAGGGGCTGAAAGAAAAGTACAATTGTAGTAGTGGCTAGAAAGCTGAGCTTGGGTGGGTCCCGAATTCCAGCACAAAAGCCCACATTGCTCCTGTTTTGCATCATACTCCTAGACCACACTGTGATTTCATGAGCTGAATCCAGTATTCCCTGCTATGAGCTGGACCCCATTGGCAACCAGAGTAACTGGAAGACGCTGGGTTTTGATGCAAGTGCTAGCTGAAAGAATGGATGGATGGATGGATGGATGGATGGATGGATGGATGAGGTGGTCACTTAAACTTCAAGGGCTATGACAACAAAGTTTGTCACAGGTACAAGTTTGACCCCAGGCTTATCACCACCCCTAAACCAAAGCTAATCTGGGGAGTGAGGCTCCTGGAATCTGGTCTACAAAGTGCAGTTTCTGCTTATGGTTCAGGGATCTTCACTGGGTGTGAACTCCATAGATAATTAACTCAGGCACAGGGAGCCATATGCCGCCATACTGCCCCTGGGCAGAGCTACAAAGAAATGATTTGGCAGGTGAATTTTTCACAGCTGGAGAGGAGTGTGGCTGTAGAGTGACATCTGAGAGATAAGACCAAAGGAGACATTCTATAGTCGAACATACCAGCTCCTAAGATAATAGGGGTGGCAGGGATCTTGGATCAGCCCAAGCCTCAAGAGACAAAATTAAGCTCCTGGACATCAATTCCAGAGCCATTCTGTGTACAGCATGCACTGTATACAGTGGATTTCCACAGTGTTCACGGGGAATGTTAAATATTATTGCAGTGCAGATTCTCCAGAAGGTGGGTGCTGACCTGTGGGTGGGGGTACAGGAGACTTAACAGGAAGTCATCTCAAGGAGCAGGTGGACGAGGGTAAGGGAGATTCAATGGCAGGGGCTTTGATGACACCCAGCACTGCTTTAGGCCTACTTTCCAAGACTTCTGAGACACTCTGAGGACCCTCTTCTGCATTGTCTGGGGAAGGTTGAGGACAGGGTTTTTGTCCCCCAGCTTTGGTACCCTGATCTTAAGGATGAACCTGGCAGGCAGTGAATCTCGGTACCTCTCTTTACATTAGGCTTCATGGCTCCTTATCACTATGAAGAGGCTGAGAGATGGGTGAGTCACTGATTGGACTCGGGCTTGCCTGAATGAGATACTTTATGCCTCTTTCAAGATTTTGCTCAGTTTTATGTGTGCAAGTTTTACTAGACACATAAAGAACTTGAGGCATGGATAGAAAAGACTACAGACATGCTTTCTTCCCCTGTCATTTGGGACAAATTATACAGTTTTGGATATTTATACATGCTGATGTTGACTTATGCCTCAGCTCTTTAACAAAGCTCATGAAGGGAAGACACAGTTACTCAGGGTGATGAATCCTGCTTCCCGAAAACACATCATCCTTGTAAGACACTACGGGGTGAACTATTGTACCGTGATATTTTGGGGCCAGTGACCTACTACTGGCTTAGGAGATGAATAAGAAGTATTGATCAGCGGGCTCAGAGAGGTTGAAGAGTAGATAACAGTGCCATGTTTGAGTGCCCTGTGGCAGTCAAGCACAGCATGGGGGTATACCAATCTCTGGGGTTACTGTACCGTGGGGCTTCTCTTTTCCTATATTGCAGCTTGGCATTGCTCAGAGGTCACTTATTGAAAGGGGGATTGTTGTGCAAAGTCCTTTAGATACTCACTGCCTGGGTGTCTATTCGTATGAGGGAAGAGCTCTGATGTGCATGTGATGGTCCCAGTCTGTCGCCAGTGCTCTGCGTCTTTCTTCCCACTTTCCATGAGATGAGCAGCAGCCGCCCTTTGGACAGGGCTCCACACCTCATGCTTCCATTTCTCAAAGATGTCACCTTCTCCCTCATTGTTAAGGAAGAATGAGGTCTGTAATAAGCGATGGTACTAAGATTGGAGCCAAGATATGACTGGCCCCTAGGCTAGGTTTCTCTGAAATCAAGTTCTAGAACATTCTGTGTGGCTCCCTAGACTCATGCCTGGTTTCTATCCTGTTGCCTGCTTCCCACACATCTGAATCTTAGGAGCAGCCTGTTGAGGGACATATCCTTCCATCAATACCAGAGGGTTGGGCTGGGAAGGAAACTTGCTCTGCAGCAATGCAGCTACTGAGGCAGGCATGTATGGTTCTGGACTTGAGGTCACTTCTAACAGGTTTTCCTGCCAGGAACAAGGACGAGCTTGGAGCCCTGAAGGGATCCTTGGGTCTAAGATTAGCTATCAACTTGTGGACACAACTCAAGTTTCCTTTCTCAAAAACTGGGGGATCTCCGGGCCTGGAGATCCAAGTTACCGAAAGTAGTTCTTCCAATTGGACGCCAGGGTAGAGGGCATGCTGGAGACAAGCAGGAGACAGCCAATCATAGCACTGCTTTTTGTTGCCATCTGCCGATCTCCGATCTCCGGCTATGGTAACTGTTGCCTTTTGAATTCCTGGATGCAAGGTGGGTGGGATGTGGGAGGCTTGTCAAAGGCGACCTGGGAGAGGTGGAGTAAGACAGAAAAGCAAGCTGGGGATGTGTGTTCAAGGAAAACCGGAGGGACATGCAGGGATCTTTCTGACTCCCTAGCAAATGCTTCCAGTGGCAGAAGGCAGAGGAAGGAACAGCACAGAATGTGCCCTGTACTGTGTAGACCGTGGGCTGGGTTCCATGCAAACAAACATGCAGGACGATTTTTCTGTTTATTGCATACACTTGTGTGGAGGCGTCCATATTCTTAGTGTATAGATGGCCTGGCTAGATTTAGAAAGACATTTAAGCCCTACATCTGAGATGAGTAATGAGACCAGAGTTGAAGCCAAGATACCAATGATCCTGAGACCACACAACTCTTGAAGTCAGGCTCCAGAAGACTCCCTAGGCTCCTGGAACTCCCTCCCTGTCCCAGCCTCTAATTAACATAGGGCATCTTACCGTCTCCTCATAGCACTCTCCAAAGTGGCTGCTAAGGCCCCATGTCTTCTGTGAAAGGTTGATCTTCTGAGGCAGCTGGGGCAGCCAGCCTTCCCAGCAGCCTGCTGGGCTACTCTGTTTTGGCCGCCTGTGTGATCTGCTAAGTTTCCTTTTCAGCAACGGTCCCCCTATCTCCTCTTCTGTTCCAAGAAACTACTTGAAAGCTTTGCTGCCCTTGACAAAAAGTGTTCCAGGTCAGTTCACATTCTAGAAGCATCTATGGCTGAGGGTATTTTAAGAGTCAGTGAGCCAGGCAGCTTTGGAGAGCAGCCAACTTCCTGACACTTGTCTGTGGAGAGGAGTTTGGGCTGACAGGGAGGGTGGGGAGGATAGCAGGTTTTATTATTTTTTTCCCCTTTTGAGACAGCATACATCCTCTGGAAAGTCATACTGGAGTGAGGGCAAGGGAAACACATCAAAATACCGTTAAATCTGGGTGTGTCTGTGCCGCTGCTCTGTGCAGGACTCCATCATCAGCATCGTAGGATCTGCCTGGAAATGTGTCTCAGCCTCTCTTAAGGTCTTCAGATGATGGCGTGGGCACTGCAACCTTCCAATGGGGGAAGTCCTTTTCTCTGGCAGGTGAGGGCCACACACCTGTGCTCCTAGTTCCCTGGCATTGTGTCCGGCACCTCCAGTGGGGACTTCCGGTACTGATGACATTGTCACTGTCCAATCACTCCATACCCTGTGTTCTTGATTCCCAGGCTGGACTTTGTCCTGTTGCTAAAGACTAAAAGCCATTCCTCCCACTCCTTGCCTCCCATCGCATCTAGGAACCCAAATTGCCACCCGTCACTTGGCTGCTTCACCTGTACCTGTCTCCACTGTGACTATCCCACCCTCCCTCAGTCTCATCTGAGCATCCTGATAGCTGTCCACACTGAGGCTGAATTTTCTTTCCTTCCATGTGGATCTGAGCATCTATCTTCC
The DNA here is from genome assembly GCF_963924665.1 of Micromys minutus. NCBI lineage: Eukaryota > Metazoa > Chordata > Mammalia > Rodentia > Muridae > Micromys > Micromys minutus. The sequence goes on from NC_137981.1 coordinate 33,293,999, forward strand.
TGACCAAGCCCTCTTTGAAGCCTTAAGTCTCTCGGTGTTTTACCTCAGCTGGAAGGAACTGCTCCTTCTCCTCTGGGAAACCACAGTCTGGCCCCCAAACTTCTCATCTATCTGTCCTGCATTTTTTTTTAATTATTGGTCCTACCAATTTTACTATGATATATTGTGGTTCAGTGTGTGTGCCTTTGTGTGTGTGTTTGTGTGTGTGTTTGTGTGTGTGTGTGTGTGTGTGTGTGTGTGTGTGTGTGTGTGTGTTGATCCTGCTTGGGGTTGTTGACTCTCTGAATCAGGGAGTTTATAAATTTCTTCAAGTTTGGAAACGTTTAGCCATTATTTAGTCAAATAATTTATTTTGCTTCCCTTCATTTTATGCTTCTGCTTGGTGGTTTCATATTGTCCCTAGGGCTCACAGAGGCCCTGCCAGCTTTCCAGTCTTTCTCTTCCTGCAGGATCAACCCGTTCTTTGTCTTTAGGTTCATTGGTATCCTCTCCCTGGAGCATCTAATCCCTCAATAATCCCATACACTCAAACATTTCTTT